>NC_040905.2:21138461-21468627 GCF_004126475.2 Phyllostomus discolor | reverse complement strand
AATTGGTTTTGCTTTTTCACAAGTGGAAATGCATGGAAGGTTTTTTAAATTTATACAGGATTTCTATACATTGGCAATATTCTTTTAAGTAACTGTAATATTTATTCATAAATAAACATTTGGCTATGCATAGGGCCGTTGATGGGCTAAAGCCATATGTGTGTTTGCACATGTGTGCATCTGTGTGTGATACTCAGCAAGGCAATTGGAGCACAGTCTTCTTGTTTCCTTCCTCTAAGAAGATAAATATTTAACACGACATATATTCCGTTTATACATAAAACAACCATGATTACTGAGAAAGAGAACAAAATGAGCAAGGCATTTCAGATGGTGAGTTGTGTTGAGGTTTTCTATCACTAAAATGGCAATCATAGTACAACACATACACATAGTACATCAAAGTTAAACACTTTAAATGTATAAAACATTATAGGTTAAATGTCTTTTAGTCACATGAATATGGTCAACTAATCCCAAATCTTCCTACCAAGGCAGTACTGTTTGCACATACGTATGCATATTTTGTCTCAGAAATTTTATTATCAGGTTAACAAACATTTTTATTCCAAATATTTAGTAATATCTGGGTACCAACACAACTTGCACATCTCATATTCATTTTAGGTAACATTGTATTATTTATTTATTTATTCCAATTTCTACTTTTTACTTTTAAAATTACATATTATAATTTGTCCTATAGTTACAATGAATATAATATGTGAATATACAAGGTCTGTTGGAAAAAGTCCAGCCATCATTAATATAAGAAAGGTTTTTGCCAAAGTGCATGCATGAACAATGATGGCTTCACTGTACTAGTCAGTGGGGGTGGTAGATGCTGTTGAGTGAGCATGTGTATTGTGTGGACGTCTACACGTTCATGACTGAGTGAGTAGAGCAATGAATCTGCATCAACATTTGCATTAAGCTTGAACATTTCTCCACAGAAACAATTCAGATGATTCAAAGGGCCACAGCTATGGGCGACTGGTGATTGGCAGCTTCATCATGACAACATGCCTGCTCATGAATCACATCTCATGCAGAGTTTTTTGGCAAAACTTCAAATCATTCAGGGGACTCAGCTCCCCTATTGCCCTGATTTGGTGCCTGGCAACTTCTGGTTTTTCCCAAAACTCAAATCACCTTTGAAAGGACAGATATTTCAGACTATGGATAAGATTCAGGAAAATATGATGGGACAACTAATAGCAATTAAGAGAACTGTGTGAGGTCCCAAGGTGCCTACTTTGAAGGGGACTGAGGTGTCATTGTTTTATGTACAATGTTTCTTGTATCCTGCACCTTCTTCAATAAATGTCTCTTTCATATTACATGGCTGCATGCCTTCTGGACAGATCTCATATATGTATGTATGTGTTTATATTCTTTATTTATATATCTATATCCATGTATATTCTTCATTATTTTATTCATAAATTATGAGAATTAAGGGGTTAAGCCATATGCCCAAAATCTATCCTTGCCCAGTTTACTTAGGTGTTAGATCATAACAAATAAAGCAAGCAAGTAACCTGGTCAAATCTTCTGGTAAACATGGCAATGACAATACTCCCAGCAATCTAATAGTATTCACCATCAGAAGTGTGCTTGTCTAGGACACCTTTTCAGTTGCATGTACTGCATTGTCTAACATAATGGTGAACAAGCCTGGCATCTATGTGGAGGAGGGTTCCCAGAGAAACATCAAGTATGCTATGTATATGGATCTGTGGAGATCTGTATGACCAAATGTGGCTCTCTGTTTTAGTTACGCCGTAGTGCCCTTTGCTCGAAAACCCCACTTGTTGACCTTTCCCAGGATGCATCATAGATTTCTTTCTATGCTTCATCTATATCTCATAATCATGCACATTCTTGAAATTATTAGTAAACTTGAGACTTGTTTTGTACTCAATATTTGGCTACAGTTAAAATGGGTTTTATATTTAGCCAAGATTTTCTTAAAACTTTGTTAATGGGGCTGAAGCTTTTTGTGGTTTTTGGGTTATGCTGCTGTAACGCATTACTGAGTATCTGTTATTTTCATTTTGGCATCACGTCATATGGTATGATAGTATATGATTATTTTGGTCATAAAAATAGAGAGGAAAGAAAGCAAAATTCATATTTAGCTGAGAAAATATTGATCTGCCTTAAGCTTTATTCTCACTTAATTTCTCATAATTAATGCAATATTTGAGAGCTTAAAATTGCCCCATTATGAAAAAAGTCATTTGAAGACATAATTCTTCAAGGTAATATATAACTTTGTTATACACATATAAGTTAATATATAACCTTCTATGACAAGGTTATATATTGTCATAATGAGACAAAAATTATCTCAATGAAGAAGTCATTTGAAGGCATAATTCTTCAAAGTAATATATAACTTATATGAGAAATTCAAATAAAATATAAAATAATCTAAATAATTCATTTACCCTATTTTGCAAAGAATTAAACTAATGTGTAAATAAAACAAATAATACACTGGAAAATCTCACTTTATGTAATACTCCATGTTTGTTTTAAGCAGAGAGCATTTCATTATCTGATGTAGGTAAACACAGCAGATAAGCAAAATACTAAGGAAAGCAGTTAATTTATCTTCAGTTATTCTATCACATTGTTTTAAAAAAGTGAGGACATTTTCAAATGTGCTAAAATAACAATGTCTGATATAGAAGAGTAAAAGAAACACTGTTGACCCTTAAAAAATAGAGGAATTAGGGGTGCTGACTCTCCACACAGTAATAACCTTTGACTCCCCCCAAACTTAACTACTAATGGCCTACTGTTGACCATAAGCCTTCCTGATTACATCAACAATTAACACATATTTTGTATATTACATGTATTATATATTGTACCCTTGCAATAAATTATGCTAGACACAGGAAAATATTATCAAGACAATTGTAAGAAATTTAAATGCATTTATAGTACTACATGTAATTATTCAAAAGAATTTTCATATAAGTGAATCAGCATAATTCCAACCTATGTCATTCAACATCCAACTATAAAACATTCCTTTCTTTTGTGTACATGCACCTGAACGTAAATTATATATAAAGTAACTAACCTGTTTTAGGATCTACGGAGAAGTAGGGTTGTCCTTGGAGAATGCTGTAAACCACCCGAGCGCTATTCCCATAGGTAGGGTCATCCGCATCAGTAGCTGTCACCTGTAGAACAGAGGTACCTGTGCATTCAGGAAAACAAATTTTAGTGTGTTATGGTATTTAGCATATGAGTTCTTTGTACACAGAAAAGAGTTAGACTGAAATATCTATGGGGAGCTATAATGGATATGTTCCAGTAAATTTTATTCTTAGATTTATCTGTCAAACACATTCCTTGCTTTTCTTTCCTTGCTATCAACTGCCCTAAATGAAAGTCAAAAATAGAATATTTCATCTTAGCTCTTTTGATATGACTCTGTATGTGCTTATAAAATAAAAAAGTTCTCTTTTGACACTTATATAATCAGCTTTGGGTTTGATTGATGTTTCAGGCTCAAATCAACCCTGACTCATGGAGCTCAGTGGATTGAGCATGGACCTATGAACAAAGGTTTCCAGTTCAATCCCTCGCCAGGGCACATACCTGGGTTGTGGGCCAGGTCCCCAGTAGGGGCTGCATGAGAGGCAACCACACATTAATGTTTCTCTCCTTCTCCTTCCCTTCCCCTCTATCTAAAAATAAATAAATAAATAAAATTTTAAAAAAGACTCAAATTGGGCTTAACTGTGTGGCAAAATCAAAGTTGTGATGAGGCTGTATATTAAATGCTACATGACTCTCCAGAAACCAGTAGTGAAAAGGCTTGTGATTAGTTACAAAGGTGAGTGAGTTGGCATTAAATTATTAATGGCATCAAAATAGCTCATTCAAGTCTTTTCCATCATTCACGCTCTTTTTATTTCTTACGTGGATGATTAATGAGACTCCTAACTGGTTCCCAAGGTTCAGTTAACATTCTTTTAGTCTCTTCTACACTAAATTACAGGACCAATATAATTATCTGTCGACATGGATATCAGAATATTCCTACCACACCAGATTTTTGGCGATTAAAATGTATTTTAAAGTAATTCATAAACTTTAACATACATTTATAGTACTAATATTTGTGGATCTATTATGCTAGTTGCTTTATGTTCACACCTTTGAAACATTATGTAAATGGTTAGATGGGTCTATGTACTATTTCAGTTGTTCCCAAATAAAAGTGATCAAAGTGTAATGTGGCATCCATCTGTTAAGGACTATATGACTTCACTGTAGAATTAGTGGGTTAGAGTTCTCATTTACTCATAACATGTACTTGATTAATTACTTAGTGCATGCTTGATATTTAATTTTCTTAACTAAAAAAATACCTACTCATCTGGGTCATATATCCAACAAAAATATTTTCACAATTAAGTGAGTCTTTATAAAATTCTGCATTCATTTTGGTAATTGACTGCAGAAGTACTGAAAGTTGTCAGTCTTTAATTTTAGTGATTACTTCAAATATGTTGGTATGGTACCCCTATTATAGGTCTGATATCTGTTCAACTACAAATTTCTACTTTCATGTTGAAATTCAGACACCAGTTTAAACAAAGCTTGTTTTTCGCCTGCAAGGGATGCTAGAAAACTTAAAAGAGTTACTATGCCAAGTGCACCTGTCAATTCTTATTAGCAGATAAAAAATGTATATAATTTTTAACAATACACTATGATTCTGGGTTCTAAATGGCATTTTTGCACTGAGATCCAAACAGAAATATAATTAATCATTATTCACACCCAGAAGGGGAGTACTGTGTTATGTCTAAAACAAATCTCTAATTATGAGACATAAAATATAATAGCAACACCAAATGCCAGTGAGAATGCTGAGAAATTAGGTGACTCAAACACTGCTGGTGGAGATGCAAGTTTAGCAGGTTCTTATAAAACAGAACATGCATGTACCATACAACTCAGCAAGTTGTACTCTTGGGCATTCATATTAAAGTAATATAAAATGTATGTTCATATAAAAGCCTGTTCATAAAATTCATGGTAATATTATTCATGGGTAATATTATTCCCAAAAGAAAATAACACAGATGGTCTTCAGTGGGAAAATAATCAAACAAACTGTGATGCATTCATACTATGACTTACTGCTCAGCAATAAAAATAATAGACTATTCATATTTGTGAAAACTTAAATGAATCTTTAAGGAATTATACATAGTAAAAAACGCCAATTCCAAAAGGTTATATAACATATAATTTATTTATTTAAAATTCTTGAAATTGATGAAGTTTTAGAAATGGATAACAGATTAGTAGTTGCCAGTGGTTAGGTGAGAGGAAGTGCAGGATGGCTGGTTTGGTTATAAAAGGGCAACATGAAGTACACTCTTGAGTCTGAAGCATACTCAAGATATTTTTCGGTATTTTGTTTATGGTGGTAAGTCTGTAAACGTACCCTGGTGAGAAATTCAATAAAACTAACACACACACACACACACACACACACACAAACACACACACACACAAGTAAAACTAGAGAAATCTAAATAAGAGTGGTACATTAAATCATTCCAATAATCTGCTATGATATTGTTGTCATAGGTAGTTAACTAGATTTTTTAAAATTTATTTATTTATTTTTGTTTCATATATTATTTATTGTTCAATTACTATTGTCTGCATTTTTCTCCTCACCAACCCCCCACCCCAGCCAAACTCACCTCCCTCCCTTGCTTCCACCCTCCCCCTTGGTTTTGTCCATGTGTCCTTCATAGTAGTTCCTGAAAACCCTTCTTCCCATTCTCCCCACCCCTCTCCCCTCTGGCTATTGTTAGATTGTTCTTAATTTCAATGACTCTGGTTACATTTTGCTTGCTTTTTTCTTTTGTTGATTATGTCCTAGTTAAAGGTGAGATCATATGGTATTTATCCCTCACCCTCTGGCTTATTTCACTTAGCATAATGCTCTCCAGTTCTATCCATGCTGTCGCAAAGGATACAAGTTCCTTCTTTCTCTCTGCTGCGTATAATTCCATTGTGTAAATGTACCATAGTTTCTTGATCCACTCATTTACTGATGGGTACTTAGGTTGCTTTCAGCACTTGGCTATTGTAAATTGTGCTGCTATGAACATTGGGGTACATAGGTTCTTTTGGATTCGTGTTTCAGAGCTCTTAGGGTATAATCCCAGAAGTGGAATTGCTGGGTCAAAAGGTTAACTAGGTATTAGTAAGAAAAAGAGCAAAGGGAATTAGTCATTGAGTTGAAGAAACTCTGGAGCATAGCCTGCTTGCTTAGTCAGGAAGCTATAGCAGTTACAGACTCACTCACAAACTTCAGGGTTCTGAGGCTGAGAAGACTTAATCCTCTGAGCACAGGAAATCTCCCCAGCAGCTGCCTGCCCTCCAGTACCTGGATGTTGGGGAGTGCAGGGGGAGGTGCTTGTCCATAGAGGCCTGTCAGTCTAACTAAGGAGCGGACCTATCAAAAGCCCCATTGAAAGCTGAGGAAGTTGATTGGTTATTTTGAAAAAGATCCTGTTTATAATACCAGGGAAACAAAGAATCTTTCTCTCTCTCTCTCTCCCCACCCTCATTCTCTCTCTGTCTGCTTCTCTCTTTCTCTCTCTGTCACTTGGTGACCTGCACTCACCTTTTCATTTGTGCATTCTCTCTTATCCGGGAACACACACAACCACGTGGGTCGGGCAGCCACATGGACCTGCAGCAGACTGTGGGTTCCAAGACTAAGCTTTAATATGAAACAGAAACTCTAGACATTAACCTTTGTTTTGACTTTGCTGAAAACAAAGTTGGGATTTTGCCATGGGGGGATGAAGATTGGACATTGGGAACTCAGGGGCAGATTTATACCTGAATAAAACCGCCATACAATAATCTTCTGTGTGTCTGTGTGTGGGTTTGTAAAAGGCTTTTCTTCCTTTTTTTTTTTTTTTGTTTTGTTTTGCAACCCCATGGTGAGCCTGATTTCCACCGACAACGATATCATTTAACAGTTTTGTAATATGTTATCATTGGAAAAATTGGGTAAAGGATACAGATATAAGGAATCTATATCATATCACATGACTGCATGTAAACCTGTGATCTCACAATTAAAAGTAAAAAAAGTCTTTTTACCTCAATGCTAGTCCATTCATAGAAAGCCTTATTTGTATGTAGCATGAATTTTCACATTATAGCACTACACATTCTGGCTTTATTTCTTTATTACTTTATTACTTTCTAGAGCTAGTTACATGCAAACTATTTCTTCCACTACTAAGTGTAATTAGTACTATTATAGAATATTAATGACACTTAGTCTATACCCACTAGTAATCTCTCCAACTTATTCAGGGAATACTATTAGGCGCATATTTACAAATAAAACTTGATTTAGGAGACATTTTCATTGGTACCTCATTGCAAAGCATCTGTAGTAATTTCACAGGTCAGGCTAAAGAAGTTGATTCAATGCTATAAAGTTATACTAAATCCTTGATCTGATGGGGAAAATGTTGATAGTACCTGACATACAGAGATGACTAGAATTCAAAAAAGAGAAAACAGTAAAGAAAGTTGTAAAATAATAGCCATTAAGAAATCACACTTATAAAATCCTAGGTTCTTGAAACTTGTTTTGGCCTTGTGATAATGATTTAAATCTAAATAGTTTTTAATGTCTTAAAATAGTTCCCAAGCAATCATTCCAGGGTGAAAGCTGAGAAAAACAGACAGTGCAAGACCACACCTGTTTATGATGATGGGCTGGATCAGCACATGAAAGAGGAAGAGAGTTCTGTTTAGCTTGAAGTGTCCATAAAAGTCCAGCTTTGTTAAGTGAAAGCTGAGAAACATGAATGGAGTGACATGTGAAATAGAGAACAGGGAAAAGGAGAAAAAAACGAAGGAACGGCAGCCTGGAGGTATTGACTAAGGGATGGGTGCAAGTAGAAGAGGAAAGTACACCGCAGAAAAACGTTTCAGGGGACGAAATGAAAATATAATGGCTAAAAGTACAGCCCTTAACATACTTCTATGCTGTAGGTCTTAGAGGTATTAGGCAGTTCTATTTCTGTGTGAAACAAGGAGCAGCAAAATACCTCTCTCACCGTACTTGGGCAGCATCTGAAGGTATGCAGCTGCTACTTGGAGTATGCTGACTGCTGGTTGAAGGCAGCACAGACATATGCACGGCACAGACCACCCAAAAGTCAGCCTGCCCCAGGAGAGAGCAGCCCCAGGAGAGAGAGATGGCAGGGAGAGGAAATAAAGGATTTGCTCAACTCTTCAAGGACTTCTTACCAAAGAGAACTGATAAGGGAGTGTCAGGCCAAAATAAAATCCCAAACTCTCTAATTAGTTTAAAGTTCAGATGGGAAAATATAAGATCCAGTGGTATTTTCGGAAGTATTTGTACATGAGAAAAAAAGGCTTTCTTTTTCATTAAAAATATATAAGTAATCAAAAAATTAACTCTTTTTTTAAAGTAAAATCTTTCTTTTTTATTATTATTCAATTACAGTTGTCCCAATTTTTCCCCCATTGCTCTCCCCACCCTGCCCAACCCCCTGCTTCCTCAGTCAATCCCCATCATGTTGTCTATGAGGTATATGTTATAGAATGGATTATTTCCCTTGAAAATTCATATGTTCAAGTCCTATCTCAAAGGGTGACCTTAATGTAATTAGTTTAAATGTGGTCATTCTGGAGTAGAGTGGGCCCCTAATCCGATATGACTGGATGTCCTTATCAAAATGGAAAGTTTGAAGACAGACTAACACACACACACACCACACACAGTGAAGTTTATGTGAAGATGAAGGCAGAGAATAGGGTGATACTTCCACAAGCCAAGGAAAGCCAAGAATATCCAAAAAACTACAAGCAGCTAGAGAAAAGTCTTAGAACAAATCCTCCCACAGTGATTTGAGGGGAAACATGGCTTACTGTCATCTTGATCTTGGACTTCTACCTTCAGGAATATTGAGATGATAAATTTCTGTTGTTTACGCTCCCTGGTTTGTGGTACTTTGGTACAGCAGCCCTAGCAACTTAGTACCGTGTGTTAAAACTGCAGCGGGAAGAATGACGTTTATTCTTAGAATTTATAGTTGTTTCTTTAACAGATTCTGAACAAGAGTTTGAGGTTATAAGTCAAGAAAAAAATGATACCCAATTTCCTATACTATTTGATACCAAATATATCATAAATAAGATAAAATCAGAATTTAATTTCACAAGTACAAAAATAATTAAAGTAGGTAAAAATAACATTTAATTTTTGTATACTTTAGTCCCTACTAGTGAACTACCCCACTGGTATTTTTTTTAAAGATTTTATTTATTTATTTATAGAGAGGGAAGGGAAGGAGAAAGAAAGAGAGATAGAGAGAGAAGATCAATGTGCGGTTGCTGGGGGCCGTAGCCTGCAACCCAGGCATGTGGCCTAACTGGGAATCGAACCTGTGATGCTTTGGTTCACAGCCCGCGCTCAATCCACTGAGCTACGCCAGCTAGGGCTCCACTGGTATTTTTAAGTACAATAATGAGTTATGTTTGTTGGCCATTTTAATGAGTTTTTATTCTTGGTTAAAAGTTTAAGGGAAAAATCATCAAAATATCTATGTCTATGTCTGAGAAAAGCATCCTACACTGGACCACTTAATTTCCTTATTCATGCTATGTGTTCTAATTGCATACATAGTAGAAAAGAAAAAAACATTGTTTTCTACTGCGCTATATTTCCAAATGTAAAACATATAAAGTGATGTCTAAAAGCCAATTATTACACTAAATTATTAAAATGAGAATCCAATTTTCTCTGAAAGCTATTGTATGGATTTGGTCAATAGATACTAAATCTATAGCCCCTTGTCTCAATATTCAGTTTTCATCAAAGAAAATTTTTTAAGGTGCTATATAAACTTTTTAATTGTTTACAGCTGTTTCCATTACAAACAATAACTGCAGACACATTACATTGTAAAGTTTCATTGGCTACTTAGTGTACAATCTTTTCATGGTAAATATTACCTGAGGCACACTGTTAACTGTTCCCATATATGGATCACTGTCCCTCAGCTGACGTTTTATACTAATCTGAAAAGACTTAAGTACATAAATAAAGCTTTCAAGATTTTTTTTTTTTTTTCACAAAATAACCTTCAGTCTTGTTTCCATTGGGGACTGCCCTGTTTCATTCTTTTCATGGGTTTCCCTTTGTACTACAGCCTTCAAACTGCACACGTTCTGTAAAGTTCCATTATCAATGAGGAGCCGAAGAGTGGACTCCCGTGCCTGTCTCTAAAGACCAATTTGAAATACTTAATAAAGTATTTTAATACAAAGCAAATGTTCTCTGAGATTGCAAATCGTATGCATGACTGGTCAGGGTTCACAGCTCTGATGAGATCTCAGGTGAACCGGTGTTGAACCAGCACTTTGAGTAAAAATAAGCTGAGGATTTATGAAGACAGAGAATCTCTCTCTGAAGAAATCCCCTAAGGCTTAATTCTCAGAAGATTTTTCTAGGGACTTCGAAAAAGCAATAGTCATCAAGCTACAACTTAAATTTCATTCTACACAGAAGGATTGTAATTTCACCAAATAGAGCAATAGCGCAGGATTCTAGTCGTTGTGTAATTCGATAACACTTTGAGTATTCACCAAAGAGACATTTGATTAAAAAAAGTCCTCTGCAACAACACTCATGCAACAATTATACATCAAAACAAAAGTTACTATTTTGTGTCTTTTATACCAAGGCTATAGTAAACTTATGTATTTTTAATTAGATATTTTATAAGAATATTTAGTGTTAAATTTCACATTACTCAACTAAATTTGGTATTATAGTCCTTCATGAAAAAAAAGAAAATAATCTGTTTTGAGTGTCAATGATATGGAAAGCCCTCTGCTATATGTCATTTAATTCCATAATGAAATTAAATGATTGAGAAAATTACACTTAATACTATTTTGCAAATGTAAGGACTGAGGTTCCAGATGTTGTACAATTGACGATCAAAGAAGGCAGTATTCAAGCCTGGGACGATCTGTGATGATATGAGACATTCTTTCCCATATACTCTTTTGCTCCACTCAGGCATGATTTGTTGAATTGTTATATTATCTGTAATTATTACATTATCTCCTGCCTTGTTCTTATTTGCTTTTTTAGTGGTACATCCTGCAATGCAGATGTATCTCTGTAGAGTGAGTCAACATTATATTTCACCCCCCCCCCCAACGCCACAATCCAAGTCAATAAACATATCTTTGCCAAATGAAAAAGTGTGGTAGAATACTTAGGGGGAAGCGATCCCCTAGGACTGACAACAGCTTTATGCTCTTCCATTAGTCTTAAGGATTGCTCACAATTTTCTCAATTGCAGCACACAGATAAAAGGTTGATTAAAAAGTGATTGGACTGATCTCATTCCCACCAGTCTTGTATATCTTCTAAACCAATTTTCATGTTGCTCTCAGATTAATATCACACCCTGTGCTGTACTGTTTTCAGGAACCTAACACCTGCCATTGATATTGATTAGCCTTCCTTATCCACTGAACAATGACAGGTGCCAGAGGGAAAATGGAAAACAGAAAAAGAACCTTCCTTTCCCCCCTTCCTTCCCTATATTTCCTCCTCTTTCTGCCTTAAATGGAGTCCCTGGCAATGATTTCATTTCCTCAGTGGTTCCATGCCCTCTCAGCTACCCTCTCCCACTGTTGCAATATTTTTCTCTTAGCTTTAGGTTAAGGGTGCTACACCCCTTTACTGGTTGCTTCACAATCCATGATTTTGTTTTTCATGTCTCCTATTATTTTTGTAACATTTCCCATTCATGCTGTTTCTTTTATTGATTTCACTAGATGTGAATTTGCTTCTCATGATTACATTCTGATTAATGCATAAGGTATTAACAGGTTTCTCAACAAGTATCTGCCAGTACTGACTATATTTTACCAAATATAATGGTTAGGTACTGTACTTGAATCTAATTGCCCTATCTGGAAAGGATTTCATTTTAAAAGTAGAAATCACTACCAAGTTCAGCACTGTTCTGAATATCGTTGTATTGTCCCAGCTGAGGTTTTATTTAACAATAACAAAAAAACATAAAACAAACCCAAAAACCAAATAAACAAATAAACTTCAAAATAGAGCCCTGGCTGGTGTGGCTCAGTGGATTGAGTGCTGGCCTGTGAACCAAAGGGTTGCTGGTTTGATTCCCAGTCAGCGCACATACCTGGGTTGTGGGCCAGGTCCCTAGTTGGGGGTGCCTGAGAGGCAACCACACATTGATGTTTCTCTCCCTCTTTCTCCCTCCCTGCCTCTCTCTCCAAAAATAAATACAATCTTAAAAAAAGGCAGAATACCAGGAATTTTTGTTTATTTACAAAAAGTTGTCAATCATATTTTAGAAGAGTTTAATAAAAGGGTATAATATATATTCTTAATATTTACTCTATATATTATATGTGATCATTATGTTTATGCAAATATATGTGGTTATGTATATACACACATACACAGTTAACATTCTATCTTTGGTTTCAATATTAGGGAAAAACTCCAATATATTTAATTTTGACAAGTTACAAGTAACTTTGGTTACTAAAATATTTATATATTAAAGTTACCAAAAATAATAAAATAGGACAAAACCATATCAATACAAATTAACAGCCTCTTTAGTTTTCATAACTAATCTCACCAGATGCAATATTCTAATGCAGCAACTTTTCCTTTGTCTTATGACCTCTTCTTTCATTATGATTCTTACTGTTCTGATTTTATAACAATTGAAAAGTATTCATATATACCATAATTAAAGATGATGTATACACTACATCTAAATTACTTCCTAATATCTCACCATGCAATTTTAATTACATGAATAATTTTAGTTATGGTGGTACTATATTTAGCACTATACCCAAAATGGTTAAATCCCTATACCCTGCTTCATTGACTTTCACAGCTAATATATTTTACCAGTTGTCTTTAATGATGAAGATACATATTTCACCATTGATTTTTGTTGGTTATACATTTGAGGTCTCTCTAGTATATTCTGTTTCCCTCTACCCACCAAAATGACTTTTATGCTTTTTCTATGGTTTGATTTGAAAGAGTGCATATAAAATGAACAATGTCTAGACCATGTATAAAATAGAACTCTGACTCACAGTTGGCTGCAAAGAGCCCAGGTAACTCAGCCATTGTCTATAATTAGTTCCAGAGCCATGTTACTATCGCTAAGTCAGACTTGTAAGAAGTCAAATGACTTTCAGTAGCTAATATCTAGGAGGCCAAACAATAACAATCAGCTACCAATGGCCAGGACTTCATTAGTAACTTCTAGTTTTCCTAAATGTTTCCCTACTCCCAACTTCAGGTTAATCACATAAAGCAAAATATGCATCCTTAACCAGTTATATAGAAAGCTCCACTTCTAATTAGCACACCAACAGCCTCCCCATGCCAGCAACCTCCAATCATGGTACACTCAAAGCCTTTGCTTTTATCCACTATAAAGCTTCACCACTCTTCTGCCTGCCGTTGAGTCTCTGCCAAAGTGGAAGTAATGGAGATTGATCCTCTTGCTATAGCAAACTCTGAGTGAACTGCTTGCTTGTTCTCATTTGGTTGGCCTATACTTATATCTATAGATTAGTAAGGTGAAAATATTTTCTGGCAGAAACTTTGTGGATCTGGGGAAGACTTGCAATTAAGATGGAAATCAGGCAACTGTGAAGGTCAAGGACAGATCAGTGAACATCTGGTAGATTACAGCAGGGGTCTATGATGTCACTGACATACCTCTTTCTCACTGTGCCGTCTCTCTCTGAGATTTACCCCATTTCTGTTGATAAGCCTTCATGTTATACTTACTGTCCCTTCACTCTTCTCCTAACTCCTAGAAAATGAAGAAAAATATCTAAAATAGCACTTCAAAAAAGAAAGTCAATATAGAATTAGAAATCAAATTCAACTAAAAGTAAGGCTGAATTTATAGCACATCTGAATTTTTTGGGATGGAATTTCAGCAGCCTATACTCTAATGTAGTGATTTGTGAATTGGGGTCAACTGATGGTGAAAGACTTTATCCCAATGAAGTAATTTCTATGATAAATTAGTTAGGTCTCTTGGGGAATCCCAAATTAAATCTACTTTCATAAAAGTAAGTGGAGAAACTTAGGAATCAGGAGTAGCATAAAATATGATCCGGTGGATCACATCAACCATTAAACAAAAGTGAAAAATTTGATTGGTTTATACATTTTTCTTGGTTCACAATAACAAATTTAATCTTAAATAGGAAAATAAAATTAATCATTACCACACGAAGCAATAATGAATTTTTACCCGAGTGCAGAGAAATGAAATAGAAAAAAATTAAGAGGCTATATTTTTAAAAGTCTTTCTTTTAGACAAAATTATAAGTTAAAGTGGTCAACATGTAATTATTCAATAAATATTTGCAGAACACTGTTCCAAGTGAAGTGTTTCCAATAATAGAACACAGTAAAAATAAAGTAGTAGAATCTGAGCCTCCTCTTCAAAAACCCTCAGATCTGCTCTCGCACTCTCCAAAGTCTGCCCTGAGATTCCACAAGCAATATTGTGTCCCTTTGCATAGGTTGCTTTTCCATTTTGTTTATAGTTTCCTTTGCTGTGCAGAGCATTTTAGTCTGATATGTAGTCCCACTTGTTTATTTTGGCTTTTGTTAGTTTTACTTTTGGTGTCAAATCCAAAAGTCATTGCCACGACGAATGTCAAGGAGCTTACCCCTATGTTTACTTCAAGGACTTTTATGGTTTCAGGTCTTAAACACACATATATGATGCATTATGAGTTGATTTTTGTGTATAGTGCAAACTAAGGGTCCAGATTTATTGCTTTGCATGTGGTTGTCTAGTTTTCCCAGCACTATTTATCGAAGACATTATTCTTTCCCCACTATATATTCTTGGCTCCTTTGTCAACAATTAACTAACCATATATGCACAGGTATATTTCTGGGCTCTTCATCATGTTCCATTGATCTATGTGTTTGCTTTCATGCTGGTACCATACCATTGATTAATATGGCTATGCAAACAATAGTGTGAAATCAGGAAATGCGATGCCTCCATCTTTGTTATTTCTCAACATTTTTTTTCAGCTCAGGTTTTTCAGCAGTTCCACAAAAATTATAGTATTGATTTTGTATTTTTAAAAAAATGCCACTGGAATTTTGATAAGAATTGCACTGAATCTGTAGATTGCTTTGGGTAGTATGGGCATTTTACCAATATTAATTCTTCCAATCGAGAATGCATAATGCATCTTTCCATTTATGTGAATTTTCTTCAATTTCTTACATCAGTGCATTACAGTTTTCATTGTAAAGATATTCCACCTCTTTGGCTAAATTATTCCTAACTGTTTTACTATTTTTGATGGGTGTGCAAATGGGATTGTTTTCTTAATTTCTTCTTCCGATAGTCTGTTGTAAAACAGATGATGTTTTGATCCATTAAGTGGTAGCTTGGTTTGTTACAAAACAATAGCTAACTTACATAGACAAAAGGTTATATGACAAAAACCAAGAAGGAAAAAGTGTGAAACTTAGGCATTTATGATACTTCAGTTGTCTTCTGTCACTCTCCACATGCACTCTAATTTGCCATGTACAAGTGCAGAGTCAGCCTCACATCACTGAAATGACCTCATTTGGAAGATTATGCCCCAGGGTGAGGATTTTAAAATGGCTACTAGCATCCTGGAAGATATCCAGGGTGAAGCTCCCAAGATGTTCAGGCTGAGCTAAATCGGTCCCCCTACAAGCAGTGCAATAAAGTAAGCACAGCTGGTGTCTCTACTTGTTGCTGTGTGACAAAGAACACAGCTGAAAATGGAAACAAGCCTGTGTGGCTGAGACAGACAGGGGAACAAAGAAGACAGGAACAGGAAGATTAGGGACATTTCAGTACATCTCCAAAGATGAGGAACCTCACTGAATTTAAGGATCACAGAGTAAAACTTATATATATTTTTAATATTTCAAACTTAGTTTTGTACTCCATTGAAATTAAAGTTTTTAAATGATGTATGCAATTTTCATTACTTCTATCATGTGTTATCATTTTAAAATGCCTTTAAATAATGTTTAATTATAGGTATATTTACGAATGTATAGAAGAGAACAGGTAGAGATTTACACATTTTTTAAAAAATTTTTTTTCAAGTTAGTTTTTTTTAAGATTTTATTTGTTTATTTTTAGAGGGGAAGGGAGGGAGATAGACAGAGAGAGAGAGAAACATCAATGTGCGGTTGCTGGGGATTATGGCCTGCAATCCAGGCATGTACCCTAGCTGGGAATCGAACCTGGGACACTTTGGTTCCCCGTCCGCGCTCAATCCACTGAGTTATGCCAGCCAGGGAGATTTATACATTTCTTTAAAATAATGTTTCTGTAAAGAACACGGACAATGTAACATTTATTTTCACAAAAAATTGGATTGGGATCTGGTATGGTTTTCTTTGAAACAGCATCTAGATATTATGCATTTCAAAAAAATTCAAGTGGCTGCAATGCAACCAAATTTAAATTCATACTAAAATTCCTGAATCCTTTTGCAAGAAAGATTATAATTGCAAAAATCTGGGTAAATTTACACACGAATAGAAGAGACAAATGGCCATTATTGTTTTAAAGAAAAGAGATTTAACAATACAATGAAAAAAAACTTTGCTGGCTTTTTAAAAATAATATTACATGTCATTGCAATATTGCTCGATGTCTTAGAACTTATAATGGCCTCTTCATTTGAGAATGGTAATATTATTTACAATATAATTTTACTCATTCTATCTCCATTTCTGAGATGTGCACCTGAACTTACATGCTGACTCTAAGAGTGGGTATAATTTCATCTCATGATTATTTTCTTCTTTGTGCCACATGACAATGAATATCATTGACTTTTTGTTTGATATTAAGTCTCAGTTTTGAAAAATTAGACATTTAGCGAAATTATAGTATAGTTTGTAGGATATGGTAAAGTCCTCAAAGCTGGAATGATCATGTACTGTGTATCGCAGAAAAAAGTGTTAAATGTACATTGCTAAAATGTATACCCATTTTTCCCTGGGCCTATTCAGATTACATTGACCCTCCAAAACATTATACTGCCATTCTTTTCATGTATGTTCACTTTGTTTAATTTGAGTACATTTTAGATAAGTAATAAAAATGAGCTATATGACAGACAGCAGCTTACCATCATATTTCAAATGATCTTTCAGTAAAGTAATGTAATAAAAAAGGTAGATTTGTTTCTTTAATGAGCCATAACTTTCAAGTAGCCACATCATTACTCTTCTTTCATTCAACAGAGATAACTTATTCAAATGTTTACATTGTTGTTTTCATCATAGAGTGTATTTGAATATGGCAATTGATATTTAAACATGAAAATCACTACCTTGGCTGACAATGGTTTTGTTCATAAAATATATGGCATGCACATTCTAACACAATGGAATTCTCGTGGGAAGTGACTACTAATTTAATAAATACCATATTGTTCAATTTATGATTCTACTTTGAAATGTTTTTATTCTTTTGTCTTGCATGTTTCCTAGGACAGTAGATCTCAACTGAGAGCAATTTTGCATCCCAGAGAGCATTTGGCAACGTCTGAACACGTCATGGTACGGCAGTGCAGGTAAGTATGCTACTGGCACTTAGTGAGTAGAGACCAGGGGGCTGTTAAACATCCCACAATGCACAAACCAGCCCCCACAGCAAGAAAGCATCCAGTCCAAAGTGTGAACAGTGGCAAGATTAAAAAATCCTGCCCTTGGGGATATGATTGCTTAGGTAGTGGTTGAAATTACGTGATGTAATTCAAAGACATAAAGAAAAACTTTTTAAAAACATGCATCGAAAACCACTTCAGTTTATTTTGTATCTTTCTTTACTAAGCCATCAGATTCCTGCAGATTTTGCTTGCTTATTACTACCCACTGACAAGAAATATGTAACCACATTATGCTTTTCTCCCTGGCAATATAGCACACAGAAATTACTTGGAGGGATCCATGACCATTACAGTTACTTAGCACTATAACTACACAAGAAATAATAATCTTGCACACCCAGCAAGTCTCTGTTCCTATCTTCTCTGGATTTTCATAGGATATCCTGCTAAGCTACAAATGGGAATTTATCATTTGCATGATGGTCTTATTCATTCTTCTTTAATGACACATGCATGCACACACATGTACACACACATACCCCTATGTAGACAAGGAACTCACATGGAAGAGACGAGTATTTTGCATCATTGCATCTCCATGTGAAATGCCTTTTCTCCCTTCCTTCCTTCCTTCCTTCCTTCCTTCCTTCCTTCCTTCCTTCCTTCCTTCCTTCCTTCCTTCCTTCCAACTGACAACCCCCTACACATTATGTTACATTTGTAGAGGACATCTATTCTAATTTGTCAGCTGGACTCTGTCCACTCTATAGTTTCCCTACATTTTGTTTATCAAACATCATATTGACATTTTTGTTTCTATGTCTGCAGACTGCTCAAATTTAGGGTCTTTGTTTTAATTACCATTTTGTTACTAGCCACACCCTCACAGTTCTCAACCCATGACACACTTTCAATCTTCCACGAGAAGAGAAAAAAAGTGTTTTTTTAATGACCGGATGATTCAAAACTCTATTAATGATTTTATGATAAAAAAGTAATTTTATAAGGTGCTGTGCTGTGGGAAATTCTGTTGTCATCTAACCACACTGTTAACTTTTGTCAGTATTAGAAACTGACATATCTTTACATTAAGGGTTAATGTTATTTAAAATTTCTTATTGTACCACAAATACACATTTCACTTTTTATTATTTTATAAATAACATACATATGTACAGTTCTTAATAAAGAGCAGTATATTTCACTCATAACAGATAAAGCCACAACTTATTTTAAAAAGTAATCACCTTCACCTATATGTTCTTGTGTTTCCTTCTCACATTTCTTGTGTATATCACACATATTCTGCAACACACACTTGTTTTCTAAAATAAACTGAAGACTACTCCAAATGCACTTCTAAAAGCTTTCTCTTACTGAAATAATAGAGATCTCTATATGGCATGCATACACATACAAATCCATTCATTTTAAGGCTTCATGGGGTATCTGTACACAGTTTAAAGGGGCATTTATTTGAAAACTTCTTTATTGGTGTACTTTAAATGTGCTTCAGATTTTTGACTATTTTAAATAATACTGCAGTGGGCACTCTTTTACATATATCTATCTTTCCACACCCATGTGAGTGTACTTACAGAATAGTTCTCTACATATTTCTTTCTGCTGTGTAGAATTCCATTGTGTATAAGTACCATAGCTTTTTGATCCATTCAGTTACTGATGGGCACTTAGGTTGTTTCCAGAACTTGGATATGTAAATTGTGCTGCTGTGAACATTAGGGTGCATAGGTTCTTTGGGATTGGTGTTTCAAGGTTCTTAGGATACAATCCTAGCAGTGGAATTACCAGGTTCAAAAGGCAGTTCCATTTTTAGTTTTCTTAGGAAAGTCCATACTGTTTTCCATAGTGGTTGCGCCAGTCTGCAATCCCACCAACAGTGCATGCACTAGGGTTTCCTTTTCTCTACAACCTCTCCAACACTTGTTGTTTATTGCTTTGTTTATGATGGCCATTCTAAATGGTATGAAGCGGTGTCCAATTGTGGTTTTAATTTGCATCTCTCTGATAGTTAGCAATACTGAGCACCTTTTCATATGTCTCTGGACCCTCTGTATGTACTCCTTGGAGAAGTGTCTGCTTGGAGAAGAAACTGTACTTGAACAACAATTAAAAAAATAGTTCTTTACAACAGCAATTGTCCAACAAATGAATTTGTTCTTATTAAAATATTAATAGATACAGCCATATTCCCTTCAAAAAACTATGAGAATGTACCCTTCTGCTAACAGTTCTGCATATTAACAATTTTGTGATTATTAAACCTGCACACTGGTGAACACCGGAATCCTCTTCCCTTTGTGGTTTCTTAAATTACTAGTAAATTTTGAGATTGTGGAGGGGATAATTAAGATGTTTATTTTTTTCTTTGAATCACCTACAAACGTAATTTCCCCAATTTAATTTGATTGCAGTGTATTTTTTTTATTTTTTAAAAGGCCCTTTATAGAACCCTCCTACACTATTGGTAGAATTATAAATTGTTAAATTTATAGATTATAAATTGTTACAGCCAGTATGGAAAACAGTGTAGGGATTCTCCAAAACATTAAAAATAGGAATAGCTTGTGATCCAGCAATCCCACCTCTGGGAATTTATCAAAAGAATATAAAAACACTAATTTCAAAAAGATATGCGCACCCTTATGTTAACTGCAGCATTATTTACAGTAGTCAAGATATGGAAAAATACTAAGTGTTCATCAATAGATGAATGGACACAGAAGATGATACACACATACATATAACAACACATTACTCGAATGGGTCAACTATAAGACCCTCACTTCTCACTTAGTAAACTGTATGGTTCTGGTACATCATATTTTTTTGTTGTAATTATTCAAAAACTAGCTTGATCCAGATTTTAATTCTTAACAAATTAAAAAAGGAGAACTCAGAAAAGTAAAGCTCTGCCTAGGTTAGAAACCTCTCCCAGTTGCACTTCTCACCAAACATGCAATCCTGGGCAAATTACTTAAATCTGTGTATTGGGTTCATCCACTGTGCAGCAAAGATCACTTTAATGCTGCCCTCGTGATGATGCAAGCATGAAATTATTGCAAACGGCACACAGTGCCTGACACATGCTAAGTGCTCACTAAATATCCCTTGGAGCTATTTCAGTGAACATTGTCACAACTGCTGTGTCAACCTGCAGTCTCAGACCCTGACAAAGCTAAGATTGTTGTTTTGTGGTGATCTATTTCAGATTTTCTGCAGAACTGAAAGTCTAAATTCGAAATGTGCAATCTCCTTTTATGCGCAGATCAGGACTTGTATGGATACAATTGTCTCTAGAATTGATGACAAGCATGATTTAAATATCTGCAAACTGTTAGTGACACCACAGGCAGAATGCACATTGCTACCACAGCAAAATCAACTAGAATCATACTACACAGCGAGAGGGGAAAAGAGTGATGACTTCATGTATTATTTGTAAATCAAGGCACTTAACAGAACATGACATCGCTGTTTCTTAGCTGATGCTGAATCCCTTCTCACTATCCCTTTGGATTCAGTAGTATTAGGTCCAAATCTTTGCTGAAACATAGAATTTGTCCAAGTACCAGTTGAGGTTCAGTGTACTTGCATATATCTGAGATTGACTGAAAGCACTTAAGTAGAAAGAGATTTACTTTCTCAAGAAAGGCTTTGGGACAGGCAGGCCAGCGCTGGAGCATTAGTTCTGCCATAGCACCCTTCTTCCAGGCCCTATTATCTTTCTGCTTCGTCTCACTTAACAAGAGGCTTTGCTCCAGTGGTTTCCATTAGCTGCTGCATTTCTGAACCACTTCTGCATTAGAGGCAGCAAAAAAAGGAAAATGGCAGTGGCTGACATATGTGTGCCAGCTACATCTTTTAGTCAGGAGACGTGTACCTTTCCTGGAAGCTCTCCCCTTACGCTGCACTCCCCTTACATCATACCAGCTGGAATTTAGTCCCAAGGCCACTTCTAGGTGAAAGGGAGTGATGGAAGCTGAATGCCTAGCTCTGCACGCTGTCACCCTCATCAAAACTGCATTATCTCAGTAACACCGGAAGGGAAAGCTACCTGTTAGTTAAATACCTTACAGCGTCTACCTAAAGGCAATAAACCTCATCCTGTTATTTGTACCACATGCCATATTTTTGCATACATTCAGCAAGGCTGACAGCAAGCTAACTGTCCCAGGTCAGCAAATGCCTTATCTCTCAGGATTGCAAGACTACCCTCGAATTATTGCCCCTATACCCGGTTGGTCTCATCCCCTCAAAGCCTTTACAGTGGAGGTCAGCACTCTTCTGTAAAAGGCAGCAGAAGAAATATTTTGCACTTTGTGAATCAGTCTTTATGGCAACTTACTCCTCTGCCATAGAAGTACCCAGAGTACCAGAGACAAGACTAAATGAATGGGAATGACTGTGCTCCAGAAAAACACTATTTATAAAAACAAATAGAAGCTGGATTTGTCTCCCTGCCACTGTTGGCTGGCCCCTGCTCTACATTATTCCTAACTTGGTATTTCTAAAATTAGAGTCCATGTAAGTATTATCTATTCTTCAGCACCCACTGTAAAGTGAGTTTCTCTTTTCACTTTCATGTCACATTCTACAATTCACATTACAATGTGCATCAGATGCTATTATCACGATTTTAATACATTTGTTTTTCCACAATACTGACTTCACACACATTACAATTTCCAATGTTCAGCCAATAGCTTGCCATTGTCTTTCAATAGAATCTTGCTTTTGTCATGCTTTTTTTCTCTCTACTACTTTTAGTATGAACTACTTCTCCTTCAACCATACTCATCTCAGTAAAAATCTTGGGAATACTAGCTGATTCCCATTTGTATCTTCCGTTCCACGCCCTAGATAAGGATTTGGAAATATCCCGACTTAGCCCTTTGTCCTCAAACCACAGCCTTTTCTGCAACAGTTTCTTTGTGCTGCATGATTCTTAGACTGCACAGCACCCTTTAGCACCCTCAAATGCACCCATTTACAATGAGCTCTGTTCATACAAAGACACATATACACACACTCACAATTTCAGAGTACATTGCTGATACCATTTTTCCTGACCTTGCCATTGTCTTTGACTCTGATTTCTCATAAACTATTTTCTACTATTTTCTCCAGTAAGGTACAGAAATTATACAGAAATGGTAAAGAAATTCTACATAAAGTACAGAAATGATATAGTTTCTGGCTTCTTTTTCAAATAATTTTGAACTTGAGAGATGAATCATGTTTTGGCATAGGCTATAAATGGTATTCAGATGTCAACCACAGCCCAGTATTTTAAGTGATAAATATGGTGATGCCAGTATATAATTTTTCTTAGTAGGAAATTTTTAAAAACCTAAAAATTTGTAAAATTTTTTATTTTACATAGGTTTTACAAATTTTGTCAAGATTTACTTAGATTTGTTTTTTATATATTAATCCATTCTTGAAACTCAGAAAATCTAATAAACCTGTATATTCTTTTTTTTATAATTCTTTTCTTTTAAGATTTTTTATTTATTTATTTTTGGAGAAGGAAGGGAAGGAGAGAGAGAAAGAGAGAGAGAGAGAGAGAGACAGAGACAGAGAGAGAGAGAGAGAGAGAGAGAGAGACATCAATGTGTGGTTGCTGGGGGCCGTGGCTGTGGCCTGCAACCTAGGCATGTGCCCTGACTGGGAATTGAACCTGCAATGCCTGGTTTGCAGCCTGCGCTCAATCCACTGAGCTACGCCAGCCAGGGCTTAAACTTGTATATGCTTCACCTAAGGAAATATTATGCTTCCTCTCCTTCATCTGCTGTATTTTGATCTCTAGGAACACACTGTGTTCACACAATAATCCTAATAAACAGACCTTCCAAGTCTCATCTTTTTCCCACAGTTCCCCTATTTTTGTATTTTTGCTTTCTGATTTTTACCCACTTCTTCTTATCTGGTATATTCTCAAGTTCTAGAACAATAATTTGGGTCTTATCCATGACTGTTCATGCCTTAATCCATACAGCGGTTTATTTTTGTTTAGTTATAGAAATTCTGGCTTGGAGTTACACAAAATTCTTTGCACTGTCCTTAAAACACTAGTTCTCTTATTTCCCACTCCTCACTATGCTGTCTTTCTTAGTAATATCTATTCTATTTTTTCTCTGTCTAGTGCATTGGCATTTTCGCATGTTTTGTTTTTTTACTGTGCTTTTTGGGGTCTTCTGTCACCCTTAATAGGGTGTTACCAGTGGTTTTCTCACAAGTCATAGAGCTCTTAGCTTCTGTCAGACAAAAGGACATTGGCAGACGGGCTGTCCGTCCTTGACAAGGTGTGTGGAGGAATCCTGTTTAGAGTTTCCACACAGACTCTCACCTGCCAAGGTTAAGAGTGTTGAGCTCTTCAGTTTCCCTTAGAGATCAATGAGCCTGAGGGACTCTGGGCCTCTCCCGGGTTCCCTGAGGCTGGATCCTGTTCTGTGCTCTTCTCTGGTCTAGGGGGAGCCAGTTTGGCAACTGCATTCCCCACTGAGACTCCGATTAAAAAGGAGAACTTAGTCTCTCTTCCCAACCTGATTCTGCAGCAGCTTCAGGAGCTCTCTGCCTAGCTCAAGGGAACATTAAAATGGGCAGGAGTTGGGAAGGGAAGAAATGACAATCTTCCATTGAAAAACCCCTATGCCCAAGAGATGGAGGATATTAATGGAACTTACTGTAACAATCATTTCACAGTATTTGTAAGTCAAGTCATTATGCTATGCATCCTAAACTTATACAGAACTGTATGTCAAGAAATCTCAGTAAAACTGGAAACATCTCCCAAGTTGAAAAAAATAAGCTTATGTATGCATTTAATACACAGTGATTTTATTGATTATTATAATAACCTTACTTTAAAATAACATTCATATATACGCAGTAAACATGAGGTAAACATACCTACCTGCAACCTGTCCATTGTGTTTGCCCACACTTTGTCTAAAGTACATATTTTGGAAATAATCTTTACTCAAATAATATGTTCTAAATCCAAGCACTAAGTGTCATTAGTAGTCAAAAATTATTATGACAGCTGAACTTTAATTTTATTTAGGAAATAAAATGAGACACCTAGGCCACAGAAATCTGTGAGTAGTGGGAAAAAGCCAGATCTTCAGGGTGACCCAGAGACCTAGATTGTAATTTATTAACTGGACTGTAAGCTTTTCATTCAAAAGAACTGGAGTTAATTTTTTCTTGGCCAATTAAATAACTAAATACGTGAATTTAGAAAATTTACTTTAGTGCTGTATGCCAGTTTGCGTATTTTAAAAGTGATCTTCAAAATACTTCACAGGGCTGTTTTATACTTAAATATATATAAGGTGCATAAGTGTTTAAGACTATATGTAAAGTTTTATTAATTAATGTAGCTATTGTACTGTTAATATTGAGCAATGCTATTATAACTAAGTTATAAATTACAAGCTTAAACTACATGGTGAAACCTTTCCAATGTTATGTTTTCTTTCCCCACCTATATAAATTGTCACTTTAAATGTGTTGGTATGTTCTTAACACTATACTAAAAAACATTACATGATCAAAAAAACATGTCAATTAATCAATAATTGCAAGTATTACAAGTTCTGATAGTGTTTTCTTGAGAGAAGACCATTACTTACACTCACACATTCATAAATTAATTTTAATAAATATTATAGTAACTAGAACCAATAGTTTTCAATACTTTAGGCCACAAGGAAGTATTAAAATATTTTGAAAAGCCTTAGAGTTTCTACACCCACACACAAATTACTATTGGTGTTCAAAGATTATTTCTGGATCCTCAAAACTATACTAAGTCAAAGTAGAAAAATGGTGCTCCTTACCCATATCCGACATCTCAGGCACAGTCACAATATACGGTCCATCTGTGAACTTTGGAGCATTGTCATTGATATCTTGCACTTTGATGATGAATTCGGACTCCGGTTCAAGAGGCTTGTTTGTCCGTCTGTCAATAGCCTGGGCATGGAGCACATAGTGGGTCTTCTGCTCTCTGTCTAGGCTTTTTGTTGAGTGGATGTCACCTGTGGTATCATCAATGATAAATATGGTCCCGGCACCTTCTCCAGTGAGGATGTACTTGACAGACCCATCGCCTTTGTCAGAATTGGAGTGCAGCTGTAAATACAAATGGAATAATTCAACATGCATTATAGTCCAAACTACACGGTATTCTCTGAAAACCATCTATCGGTAATTTAATACTTAGTTTAATTATGAGATTTTCCACAATGTCTTGTGAGTTACTATAATAATTTATTTTTCTGATATTTGTTCCACTTGCTATTAATATGGATTTTTATTATGATCTAAAAGACACCCACTTATTGATTTAAGATAAATTAATATACTTACACAACAAAAGCAATAACCCTTGCTTTTACTCCACTAAATCAACATTTTAATACCCACATGGAATATAATTGGGAAAATAAATTACCAGTAAATGAGTTTGAAGAATACTGTTTCTGTACATATAGAAAAAATCATTTTTGTTTGTTTTATTTAAATTTGTTTGGTATTCCATTTTAAACCTAAAATTATGAAAACTATGATTGTAAAATTGAGATTAAAGTTGGTTATTAAAATTACCACAAAAGATTCATGCTTGTCATAGGGACATTGATTTTAATTAAAATATTTTCTAGATAAATTGTTCAGTTTGAATTAAAAAAAATCATGGTACAATATTTTTTCTTTAAAGATTATAAAAATTTAACTCAAATTTTCAATAGTAGTAAAGATTAATCAATAAGTAGGCTCTGATTTTAATTGAGATACACTAGTAATGTTTCACTCAATAAAATTAAAATGGACCTGGCTGGCATAGCTCAGTGGATTGAGCGTGGGCTGTGAACCAAAGTGTTGCAGGTTCAATTCCCAGTCAGGGCACATGCCTGGGTTGCAGGCCATGACCCCCAGGAACCACACATTGACGTGTCTCTCTCTCTCTCCCTCTCCCTCTCTCCCTTCCTCCCTCCCTCCCTCCCTCTCTCCCTCCCTCCCTCTCTCTCTCTGTCTCTCTCCCCCCCTTCCCTCTCTAAAAATAAATAAATAAAATCTTTATAAAAATAAAGTTAAATGATTGAATATTCTTTAAAAGGAAATTAATTAGTTAAGTAATATTTTAGTAGAGAAGAGGTTTTCTTTAATTTTCTTTTTACTTTTTAAAAATATTTTATTTATTTATTTTTAGACAGAAGGGAAGAGAGGAAGAATGAGAGGAAGAGAAACATCAATGTGTGGTCGCCTCTCATGCTCCTCACACCAGGGAACCTGGCCCACAACCCAGGCATGTGCCCTCACTGGGAATCGAACCAGTGACTCTGCTTCACAGTCCAGTATGCAATCCACTGAGCCACAGCAGCCAGCACAAGAAGAGGTTTTCAATAAGAATGATAAATAACATTAAGAAAATAACATTAAGAAACATTAACCTATTTTTTGTCATTTACACATTAGTAAATGCTTTCAATTGTGTATAGTTCATACTTATTATTCTATTATGCTATTATAACTTGTAACATCAAAATTCAGTTACATGTATCCATGAGTGCCACTGCTGCATTTCCAGCTGGGAACGACTGTAGTGTTTTCTCAAATCACAACCATATCCTTGCAGAATTGTTTCTCCAAAGAGATTTAAACAGTTGTCCTTTATATGAAGCCTTTTTGGCCACATAATCTCTACTACTTATTTTTCTCATTTCTGACACTTCAAAACATTGGGGAAAAAAATGTGTTCATACAACATTTTGTTTTTTTGCCATAGTGAAGTGAAAATTTTCAAGGTTTATTTTAACATTTCTGAACTTTCAGAAGACATTATTTAAAAAGATAAAATGTAGAACAAAAAGACAATGCAACATGAGGGAAGGACAACTTTTTAGGAAAATAAAGCCAACTAAAACAAAAATGACAGTGCATCAGAAAGAATTTTGCTTCTTTTTGCAAACAAGACATAAACAGGGACAAAATTTGGATGAGAATCGCTCAGCAAGATTGAACAAATTAAATCATTTTGTAACTGCTTTTTGGGGACTTTTATAAAAAGAAAGAAAATAGTTTAGCAAACTGTGAACTCATACTTTTCAAAGATTCACACTTCACTAGTAAATTAACTACTAAGAGAACATTGAGGAGTGAGCTTCACAAAGATAGTTATATGCATGTATGAAAATGTGTTTGTTTCTTTATGTCTCTTGACATCATTTTATCACCTAAAAGACTAATCATTTTATCGATAGGCAGACTATTTCATATTCTCTAACCTTGTATCAATTCATGACTAAAACATAGCAAAGGAAAGTGACAAATCATTGCACAAACATATTCAGAACCTTTTCTGAAACATTCTTATTATTAAAGTAATAAGAAATGAGATATATATTAGCTATTTTTATACTATATGTAAATTATAAATCAGTATGTTATTAAAATAACTAATCAAAAATGCTTTGAGGGATAAGTGATATGCTTTCTAACAACTCATTTCAGAGAGAAATAACAATGGTTACAAATGACTCACATTCAGGATACATTTGTTTACTTTTCTATGTTTTTAGTGAAGTTGACCTAACATTTAGTTTTGCATTAAATGTTCATATAATAAAGATATGTTTATATTTAAAGCAGAAAGGGCTTATCTATGTAGACTGAAACAGAGGTACTTAAAATAAATAGTAAAGTTGTCAATCTAAAGTATCTATTGTAAAGTTATGTACTCTATGCCATATATATGTATATATGTATATATAATTTTAATAAGTAATTATAATAAGAAGAAAATTCCAATAATTTTATGTCTTTAGATTTTAAGACTTGGGTCTGTTTTCATATTTGTATTTAGAATAAATAAACCCCTTAATCTAAATGCTTCAGAAATTATCTCTAATTTGAAAATAGATGTTCAATACAATCAGTTAATTGTAATTTAGTACTTACATCGTTGGCTAACACAGTAAAAGTTACATTAAAATATTATAAAAATGTATTTGGATTATATTAGTTGTTGCTAATACTCAGGTTAAGTGTTTGAATAATCATTTAGATGATTTTTAGATGACCATTTCACTAATGGATTGTTTAAACTCTCAGCTGTTCTGTTTGAATCTTGAAATGATTAGTTCCATGTAACACCAATGGGAAACCACCACAGGGACAATTTAGTCAGTTGATTAATAGTTTATATGATTATGATGATAAGTACTGTATTTTGCTGTGTATAATGTGCACTTTTTTGCCCAAAATTTTTGAGGGAAAAATAAGGATGTACATTACACATGTGCACTATTCATTCTCTATATGAATATTTTAAATTATTGTTTATGCTTATGCATTAAAATGTAATGTTAGAAAGCAATCATGATATCCATATACAAAATATTACCCTGGAAAATGATAATTGGTTTTGTTTCTAAATACAAATAAATAAAAAAATAATTAAAAAATTAAAATGAAAGTTTTTTTCCTGAAAGTTTGGGACAAAAATATGGGTGTGCATTATATACAGGAATGCACTATACAGAGCAAAGTGTGGTATCCATAAAGCAACAAAGTGATGTACTTTCAGGATTACTTTCTGTCTACCATGCCTGTTCTCAAGTATTCAGCTCTTTCTCAACATAGAGTCTGTGGCAGAGGTGAAGCCTGAGAGAAACGTTGGCTATGTCTTCTTGTTTGGCTTAATAAGTGGGTCATAAGCTCTGTGAAGAGCCCATGCTTTGTATTAGATTTTGTAAGGCAAGAAATGATGGATGAGTGAGTTGAATGAGTGAACGAATGAATAATAAATGAGTGAGCAGTAATGGTAGTATTGCAGATAAAAAAATTAAAAGATGGGGAGAAGTCTTTTCTTTTTGGAGGGAATAAGGAGAGAGAATTTATTTGCTTAGCTGTCTAATTTTTTCTTTCCCATTAGTCAATGTTTCATCCAAATCTGAAAGAAGAAGGCACAAACTCTGGTCATGCAGTGGGTTGGCCTGGCTGGGCACAGTCAAGGGTACAAGGTTTGGCATTCTCATGGCAAGTGACTGGCTGTCTCCTGACAGAGGACTGAGAAGACCCTGGCAAACCCGTTCAGTATGGCTGCTTCAGAATTGGGCCAAAATACAGATAATTGGAAAGCAGTGTGTATATCGTTGAATTAAACAGCAACAAGACACCACATGAAAAGGGCTGAAAGTAGAGCATGTGCAGTGGCGTTACCCCAGATACACATATGGTACTGATTTAGTAACCAGTCAAGTATTGCATCATGAGTTTAATTAGCTACTATATTATTCAAGAGAGTTTCATTATTTTACAGTGACTTATGTGAAAATATTTAAAATAGTATGTTGATATTAGTCATTTATAATGAACCCTTTTAACAGACAGTTTAGGCCAGCTACTGAGACAGCAGAGGCAGCCTCTTAACATAATCTACAGTGGTGGGAATATAGGGAAAGCTGTGAGACGGTGCCACATGACTGATATTTTTGTACTGAAGGACAGATGTTAGAGTGCTGCAAAGCAAAAGCAGATAATCTCTGCATAACTGATCACACATTCACGTGAGGTCAATTACCTGCTCTTTAGAGAGCAGAAAAGGTTAGGAGAATGAAGGGTTAATGAAAAGAAAATGTAGTCAGCCCTGGCTGGTGTAGCTCAGTGGATTGAGCGCGGGCTGGGAACCAAAGTGTCCCAGGTTCAATTCCCAGCCAGGGTACATGCCTGGGTTGCAGGCCATAACCCCCAGCAACCGCACATTGATGTTTCTCTCTCTCTCTCCCTCCCTTCCCTCTCTAAAAATAAATAAATAAAATCTTTAAAAAAAAAAAAAAGAAAATGTAGTCACCCAAGTAAAGCAAAACGACTATTTCTCTGACATTACTTTAATACATTGACTTTCTTAGTGTTAACTAGTAACCTATGACACTTAGGAAGCTAGTGCAACTCACATGAATTACCTTTAAAAACTAGTTATTCATCTTGTATGGCATTAGGATCAGGACCCACAGATTTAGAGCTTTCAGTCTAATGGAGAATTCCTCACCAAGATGATATTCCACCTCTTGGGAAACAATAATTTTAAAAGGTTAAGAAGATGGTGGTAGAGCACTTAATTTCAAAAGTTGCTTTTAGCTAGGACTTCAAGCTATGCTAAAAAGATAGCTCATTGACTTAAATCTATATTATGGGCTCCATAATTTATGTACCTTTTTAAGAGTAGGAATTTATGTTGACCACATTCCAGTGGAGGCCATACATAAATTCAGAAATATTATATAGTATTCCTACTATTATCATTTTCTCCAACACATAAAATACAAGTGATTCAGGGTGAGAGATGTGGGAGGATTATAAAATGACGTCATTAAAATTGATGTATTCTTCATTCCAGAATGTGTTATATTTTAGTTGAACTATAAGCAGACGGAACAAAACTCAATTGAACTATTAATAAGCAATTGATGTGAAGAAAAAAAAAACATATCAAATAATAACAGTACCTTGGCCACTAAAACATTGATTTTGTCATGCTAAAAAAGACATGAATAAGCATGCATTTTAAATTTGAACAATTAATATGTAAAAGGTTATGGTAAAATGGTATCAAAAAAACAATTTGACCACAAAGCTTATGTTAATCAATTAAAAGGTTAGGACACTACCTAAGTGTAAGGGTCTAAGTAATGCAGTTATCTAACTAAAAACATCAGAGGTCTTTGCAAAAGTCTGTTGAATTTTAGTGTTTAGCTTTTAACTTCTTTATGAGTATTTCCACAATGTCTTGTAACTGAGGAGAAAGAGGGAAAGAGGAGCGAGAGGCAACACTTGCTTGACTTTGTTATCCTCTGATTCCCAGATTAGGAATACGAGCATGCTTGTTTCTGTTACATGCTGCTGAGTTGTTCCGAACTATGACAGTTCTATGAATGAATGATGTCCACAAAGTCTTGTTTGCAATAGCTCTGCTCAGCTCCTTTAGACTTATGCCTATTTTGGAATCAACCACCGCTTATTTGCACTTCCTATTTTTTCTCTGCCTTCAATTTTCTCAGCCTTAGTGTCCTTCGCAAAGAACCCAGCCCTCTTTCTCATCGGCTGCCCACAGTTGAACAGCATCAGTTCTGTCATTTTTGCCTCCAGTGATTTTTCGATGTTTCAGGCTTAATTTGCTGTAGGACTCACTTGTTTGTCTTTCATGGTTGTCCAAGGAATCTGTAGAGCTCTCTTCCAACACTGTATTTCAAATGAATCATAATTTTTTCCTTTCAGCTTTGATCACTGTCAAACTTTTGCATGGATACATAGTAATTGAGAGTACAAGGGTGTGGATGATCTTAGACTTGGCCTCTGACGGTGTAAGATGAAAAGTGAAGTATCTCTTGTTTGAAGTTTTCATAACCTAAACACATTACCTTTGCTTGAGAGAGCCCCACCAGGTGTGCCACGTATCTGGGCACTGGAGGAGGCGATCAATAGTTGAGAAATCACTACTAATTGTTGAGAAACCTCAGAAAGAGACCAATCAATTGAGATTAGAGTGATCTATAATAGGAACAAGAATACCTATTCTCTATAAAAATTAATGTCTGCTTTTATCTCCCAACCAGGGCCTAACTGAGAAAAAAGGGACCTCTGGCAGCTACTTTTAAAGAAAAAATCTCAAGAGTGTACTAAACATTGCTGCAATTCCAGATAAATACTGGCCTAAGGCATTGCCCACATATTAAGGTGTATTATGATTTCATCCCCATGAAAACTCTGCTACTGCTATTTGTTTTAGCCTCTTTTTTTTTCAATTAAGAAAGCAGTAATTATATATAGAAGGGAGAGGGAGGGAAGATGAGGAAAGAATTGAACGGCTTCCATTCTTTTGGAAATTCATCTGATAATAAAATGGAAGATGATCATTTGATCCCACAATCACTTTTAAAAGTCTATTCATCTAAAAACAATTTATTTGGAGCACCCACCATATCCCATTGTTGGAGCTCAATACTTGGGTACATCACAGAACAAAAGTCCCCTGCCCTGGTTGAGCCTACATTTAGTCCAATGGGGAGCAGCAAACAGTAAGCAGAAAACAATAATGAAAAAGAACAAATTAAGAAGACTGTACTTTCCAGATGTTAAAACTTACTATGAAGCTACAATGATCAAGACCACATAGATTTGGGGTAAAGATCAATGGACTAGAAATAAAAGTTCAGAAATAAACCCATATTTTTATTGCCAATTGATTTAAAAATGTTCTAAGAAAATGTGATGGAAGAAGAAATAACTTTTCAATAAAATTAGAAGAGATCACAGGGTATTCATATGGATCCCAAGCTGGCTTGATAAACAAAATTAACTCACAATGGATTAACTAATAACTAAATAAATGACTTAAAACTAGAAAATTCTAAGAAAAAACACAGGTGTAAGTCTTTGTGATATTAGGATAGGTAATCTGTAGTTTTGACACCAAACACAAGCAGCCAAAATATTTCTTAAGTTGAATTTAAACTCTTGTGCTTCAAAATATACATTCAATGAAGTGAAAAAAATTTAAAGTGGGAGAAAATATTTACAAATCACATATTTGATAAGGGCCTAGTATCTAGAATTTATAAATATACATACAACTCAACAACAAGATAGCCCAACTGAAAATGAACAAGGAATAGAATTCATATTTATCAAAAGAAGATATAAGAATAACCAATAAGTAAATCTAATCAATAAGTAAATCAAAAGGTAATCAACACACCACCAGCCATAAGTAAAATACAAACCAATACCACAGGGTGCCACACTCACAGGAATGGCTAATTTTTTAATAGAAAACATCAAGTGGATTTCAGCAAAATTTCTAATACAACACTAATTTAATGTAGCAATATAATTTAATAGGAACACATTTTTTAAAAATTCTAAGAAAAATGGCTGACGAATCCCTAAAGTTCCAACAGAAGGACCTCAGCTGGGAGAACTAGTCAGGTGTAAATATATCCTGACTTTCATGTTTTTTGTGTTTTTTTGTTTTTTTTTTAAGAATGACAGAGGCTGCAGAAAATGAAAAGAGGGGGGATTATATTTTTCTCAGGTTTGTGAAATAATCAAGGGATTTACACAGTTGACCTGACTGGATTTAAAAGTTTCTGCAGACCATTGACTGCTTTCCATCTCAAATGTTGTCCTTCGTGAATACATATTGGTTTCCCTCTATCTCACCACGTGTGCATCGTGGGCAAATACCATGTCTGCAGCTATGCAGGGCTACAGACCAAGAACTATTTTCAAGGATACATGTTTATGTCAAAGGACCCATATATTCCGAGGTCCTCATCCACACCTTGTAATGCAGCATTAATTTTACTTTACAAGAAAAAAATACATGTTGTTGGTGTAAAATGCACTAAGGGAAAATAGTTCCGGATTATCCCATCATGCCCAATGTAATCAAGTGTTCTTATAAGAGAAAAAGAGAGACAGGGCAGTCAGGGAAAATGTATGACTATAGAAGCATAGGTGACAGGGAATAAGGAGAAGAAGGATGGAGGGGGAAAGAGGAAAAGGATTTGATAGATTAGATTTGAAAATTTTATGCAGTTTGCTTTAAAACTGAAGAATTGGCTACAACCGAGAAAAGCAGGCAGCTCCTAGAAGCTGGAAACAAAACTCTATCCCCACTAGAGCCTCCAAAATGAATGCAGTCACGTTTACACCTTGATTTTAAGACATGGGAACGCCAGGACTGTTCATAAATTGGTGCTATTTAAGCCACTAAGTATGTGGTAATGTATTATAGCAACACTAGGAAAATGACATAATTGCATATATCATACATCCTGCTAAAATTTTAACACATAGTGTCTTACATTAATTCTATGAGGTAGACATTATTAATATTGTCCCTATATATTTTAAATGGACAAACTGAACATTGTTTTTAGTTAATTTTACCAAGGTAAAAAGCTATTAAGTAATAAAAGTTGGATTTGAACCCCTCTAAGTTTAATTTCAGGACCTGGAAACATAGGTACTTTAGCCAAATATCTTATTGCATACATTTAAACACAGTTATTGAAAAGTTTAAATGTGCAAAACTGTAGGTACATTTTCACATCTTCTGTAATAGTAATACATTAAATCACCAAACTTGTTTAAGATTAAATGTTGACTATATTTCTTTTCATAAATACCAGCAATCATTGTACAATAGTTGTTTTATTTCCTGATATTCCTGTTCAAAAGTTTGTATAATTCACATTGATATTATTTATACACATGATTGTAAAATAGAAATAAATAACTACTGCATCTGTTTCATATTTCGGCAGCTACATATTAAATGTGCACTAAGCACCAAGGACCAGGTAATATATAATAAGCCAAATTCGAGGACAAAAAAAAAATGACATTCATGCTTAAGTTCTAGAGCCTCCAGGAATAAAAAAAGATGAGATCAGGAGAAGCTAGGGAGAGCTCAGATACTTGAGTGGCATGGCAAAGAATGTAAAGGTTTTATTGAAAAAGGAAAAAAAAATGTATGCAATGAGAGAGAAGGAGAGAAAAAGACAGAGATAGAGAGATGGAGAGACAGTGAGCATAAAAATGACCGAAGCAGAATTGAATTGTAGAAATATAAAACAATGTGGAATTTAAATCAGAAAGGGAAAGACTATAAAAAACCTGACAAGAGGCTATACCAAAAATAAAAATAAAATGTTTTACTTGCAACCCAGAGACACATAGGAAAATTAAAATAAAAAATAAACAAAAGAAGCCAGACAAAATAAAGTACATTCTGCATGATGCCATTTGTACAAACAGTAACAAAGACAAACAGTATCCACAGGACAGCAAGCAAATGAATAGGTGTCTGGAGTGGTGGTAGCGAGCAGAGGGGAAAGTACCCCACGTGGCATGAGCAAACTTTTGGGGTACTGAACATCTTGATCTTCTTGATTGTGTATACATGTGACAAATATTATAAAACCTCAAGCTTTAAATGTGTGGCTTTTATTATATTCAATTTACATTTATAAAGCAAGAGAGAAAAACAAGCACCCATGGCACCATATACAACTCACATTTAAGAAAAAAATATAGCTTATAATTTAATAAACACCCATTCTTATTTTATTTAATTGGTCATCATTGGCCTTTGCTTTCATTTATGTAATTATACCTTTAATAACACTTATTTTTACTTATTTATTAAATTATATATTTATTAATTAAGTGAAAAATAATATTGAGTGTCCACTCTGTAGTCTTCTATGTTCTAAGTATGTTGCATTGAACAAAAGAGACAATATAGCCTCAAATAATCTTCATACTTATGGATAAACATAAATAAGGATACTTACTTTCTACAAGTTCTAGCAAGTATAATACTAGCAAGTATTTTGAGTAACTGCTATTCTGTACTCTGCAATAAATATGATCAAATCATTCTTATTAATGGTTGTACCTATATGAGACTAACTTTGCATGAAAACCTCTGCTTTTACTCTGTACCAGCCTTAAAGCTGGGCTCAGGAAACTTTCTCTGTTAAAAAAAAATCACCTCTCATTAGTGAAGAAAGTCAAACTCACAAGCAATTCTGGATGGAAACTCGAAAGACACAGTGGACATTGCAAAAGACAAAGAAAGAACTAATTGTGACCCAGTTTTCATACATTTCTCAGGGACTCTAGAGCCAAAGAGGTTCATCTCAATTACTGGCATCTCTTCCTGGTCACGGGTGCATAAGGAAAGAACCCAGCTCCTCTTTCTTTCCTGGGTTCTGCAAACATCCCTCCTCTTTCCATGGGCCTTCCGCTGTCTTCCACTGGCTGGGAAGCAAAATTTTGTCACTGTATACACAAAAAGATGTTCTCACTGTGGCTAGGAATAAAATATGGTGTCCATGTTAACAATAAAATTATAGATGCACTTTAATGATTAATATTTTGAGGCAGTTACTATACTCTTAATAAAGGGGAAACTAAGCTATAGAAAATTAATCTCAAACATGTAAGACATAAAATTAAATGCTAACATAGATTCAAATGAAATATCAAAATCCATCATCTTAACTTTTATAAGATAATATTACTAAGTAGAAGTTGAATACCGTTAGCTATTTAATTTAAGTATAAAACCACTGTACATTATATTTTTCTTTTTATCTAATATGGAAAAAATAACGTCAGAAAGATGAAGAAAATTTATTAAGGTCATTGTTTTAACTAGAGAATAAATTACTGTAACAAATGGATAGCGATAAAGTACAATATAAGCTAAATTCTGTCTCTCATTGAATCCATGGGTAATATATTACCAGCAAGGCAGTTCTGCCATCTTCAATGAACAGCTTTCCCAGCTGGGTCCAGATTTTCATTCTTGCTTTTGCCATGTCCCAAACAAGGGAGAAAATAGAGAAACTAGAAAGCAGGCATTCAGTTTCCTTATAAAGGGACTAATATTCATAGCATATGAATGCTGTGAATACTACTTACAGTAACATGCAACATGTTAAAATGTAATCATGGGCACATATGCTATAAAGAATCCAGGATAGAGTATTTTGGGCTGGTGAGAGAATGTTTACATCACTCAAATGTACAGCAGAGGATTAAATATTACGGTACAGCTAGCATGCTAAGCTTATAGTTATACAGCCAGTGATGTGTGACTCATAGAAGTCAATGCTTGTTTGATTTAAAAACTCAAGTTCTTTTTGCCTCACAGTATGGCACAGACTAAAAAAAAAGTCAATTTCTTCCTGTATAACATGTCAAATACAGGTGTTTTCATATGAATGATTTTATATATATAACCTTCTTAGCTTAACGAACTCTTAAATGAGAGTTCGTTATCAACTTATGGGATGAAAATAAAGCAGTGTCTATTGAGTCCTGTATACTGATCTCTGTCTGTGGAAAAATGTTGGGACTTGGTATTTGGCATTTGAAAACAAGCTCAGAAGGGTAGATTCCCTGTCTGCCTCCCTGCCTTAAGCAGAAAACCTAAGATTCCCTCTGAATCCTCTGTTCCCCCAAACAGGAAACTTGTATAGTGGAAATGTAAATCAGCAGAAATTAGTTTCTGTAGTTATCAAGCTAGGAAGGTAAATGAGCAGAGGAGGGAGCAGATTACAAATCCCTGGTGGTTCAAAATAATAATAATATGCCCTGGCGGGTGCAGTTAATAAATTGAGCTCCAACCTGCAAAGCAAAGGGTCTCCGGTTCTGGTCCCAGTCAGGGCACATGCCTGCATTGTGGGCCAGGTCTCCAGAAGGGGGCGCATGAGAGGCAACTACTTACTGATGTTTTTCCCACTCCCTTTCTGCTAATGGGTACAGAATTTCTTTTTGGAATGAATACAATGTTATAAAATTGATTGTGATGATAGATGCAAATCTCTGTGAATATACTAAAGACATTAAATTATGCATTGTAAATTGGTGAATTATATAGTATGTGAGTTTTATTTCAATAAGCTGTTAAAAATACTTTGGGAACATACATGGTAATTTTATTCCTTTGATGGCATGTTTCACAGCTATGAAATTGAAGAATAACTTAATGTAACTTAATAACTTTAATTCTAGTTAAATTAAATAATGTGAGCAGCTCTGGCTGATGTGGCTCGATGGATTGAGTGTTGGCTTGCGAACCAAAGGGTTGCTGGTTTAATTCCCAGCCAGGGCACATGCCTGGGTTTCAGGCCACATACCCAGCAGAGGGTGTGTGAGAAGCAGCCACACACTGATGTTTCTCACCCTCTGTTTCTCCTTACTTTCCCCTCTCTCTAAAAATAAATAAATAAATTTTTTAAAAAATAACAAATAATAATAATAGCAATCTTCTACCTAATTCTCAATATATAATTTTGGTTATTCTTTTTAACCATTTATTGAAGTTAAACAAATCCTCATGTACCACTTTCACTTTCATAAACACAGAAGATGTTCATCATATTTCTGAATATAGTTTTCAAAACCAAACTCATCTACTTTATTAGGTCTTGAGCTTAATTGTGTGAAAATAATATCTATGTGTTTTCTTGTCAATAAAAAGTGACAATGAATCCTTCTTAGTCCAGCATTTTTCCTAATATAATTTTCTTATTCTTTGTAAATAAATAGAGTATCTCTTTTCACAAGCTCTTTTTATTCTGATTTTATCTCTATATTGAATTATGTTGTCACTATCTTCTAAATTTTTCACAAAATATTTAAATATATCTTTTTCAGTTTTATAATTAAAAAAAACTTTATCTTGGCAATCCTTTACATTGTTTCTACACACATTTTTATTTGTTTGTTTTTTCATGGTTATCTAACCTCCCAAATAGTAGAACATAGCAGTTTGATTTATGTTGACTCTTCATTTCAGCTTCAATAAGTTCCCTGAAGAGTAAAAGGATTTTCCATCACCAGCTGCAAATTCACTAGAGAAAAAATTTACTAACTTTTCTTTCTAGTTTTACTATAATTTTTCTTTGATTTTTTTATGTGGTGACACATTCTAGATTGTTAATGATGCTTCCTAATTTAAAATGTGGGTTACAGTTACTCTCAAGTCACATATTTTTTTGCAGGCAACATTTCACATTGATTTAAATTTGTAATGTTGATAGACTAAAAAAAATAAAAGCTATTTTGTTATTGTATCTTGATTTAAGAGTGTCCAGTGTATCTGGGACATGGGATCATGTAGCATCTAAAAATTTTTTTTATTGTTGTTCAAGTACAGTTGTCCCTATTTCCACTCCCCCCATTACTCTCCCCTGCTCTACCCACCCCCCACATCTCCCATTCAATCCTCCTCCATTGTCTTTGTCCATGGGTCCTTTACACATGTTCCTTGACATGACCCTTCCCCTTCTTTCCTCCATTATCCCCCTCCCCAAGTCACTATTTTTTAAAAGATTTTATTTATTTATTTTAGAGAGGGAAGGGAGGGGAAGATAGAGAGAGAGAGACAGAGAGACAGAGAGACAGAGACATCAATGTGCGGTTGCTGGGGGTCATGGCCTGCAATCCAGGCATGTGCCCTGGCTGGGAATCGAACCTGCGACACTTTGGTTCACAGCCCACACTCAATCCACTGAGCTATGCTAGCCAGGTCCCAAGTCACTATTTTCACTGGCTTTGGACAAAGGACTGGTCAGGAGACTGTGACGGCACAGCTGAAAGAATGGGCACTTCCTGACAGGATAATAATGCTACTGAGTGCTCAAATCCGGTGTACTGAGTGTTTTAGTTATTGAAGTATGTAAAATTAAATTGGGAAAATCATCATTTAAAATGCCTTTGGAATAAAAAATCACAAATAAATATGTTATTGAGAGTAACATAAAAGAAAAATATTTGAAATGTACATATGTACCATAAAAATAAGTGCATTAACTCTTAAAGATGATATTGGAAAATAGAAATATATGTATACCCTAGGGAATGTTCTTGAAGAATTATGATTATCATAAAAGTCATGATAACAAAAAGACCAACACTCTCTAAAAACAGGCTTTATGTGTCATAGGTATTGATGTATACATTTTAACAATTGTTAGATTATTTATCTTTTTATATAAAATTGGATATTACTGAAGCCACTTTAAGTTAAGTTGCCTTACAAAGTAAGGAATGAATGCCATGATTTGATATGTGTCATGTTTTTTCTTTCTGTACATTAGTTTCCAGCATATAAATCAACTACTCAAAATAGACTAGGTCCAGAGAGAACTGTAGGTGAGAATGAAAAGGTGATGAGAACAGAGTACAAAAAAATGGTGGCAACCCCTCGTTTTATATGAAAAGCAAGACTCAGCATAGTTTTTCACCTTCATGATTTTTCTTTTTGCTACATTCTGCATTTCTTTGCTTCATCTAAGGCAACCTTCATTACCATGCTATGTCTCTACTCTCTAGTGAAAATATTTTCTTTTGCTTTTAATCATTGAAACTCTTTTCTACAAAGGAAATACATATTCTGAATTTAAAAATCTATTATCAATTTAAGCATTACATTAGCATTGCACATATTAATGCCAAAATGAAAGAGCACACGTTTCCACGGCACTGAGTGGGGACAGGTAGACTCCCATGTGGTGTAGTCTAGGTTCATGGGTTGTGATGAAGAGAGAAGCAACTGCCCACTCATGTGAGGAAAAAGCTGTGTCATCAAGGATAAACTACACCAAACAGAGGCAACATAGCAAGACGACAATCAAGAGTCTACTTCTCATGGCAGAATTTTTGAATTTTCATGAGCTTACGTATACTTACTGGCCCTGTGCTCTGGAATAAGTTAGTTTACTTAATGTCCTTGTAACTCAGTTTCCTCCACTCAGTTTCCTTGTAACTCAGTTTCCTCAGTTTCCTCCACTGTAAAATGAGGTTAACATTATCCCTAACTTGTAGATGCTGATGGGTTGGGCTTTTATTTCTAATGACATAAATCAGTTTTATTCCAGTTCTGATGAATACTCTGCATGGAAATGTCATCCTAAACCATCCTAAACCTTCAGAACTTACCAGTATCACTTCCGAGGAATAAATTTTTTACATTGTATTGTCTGTGGCTAGCCATATGTAGCAATAATTGCTCATAAAAAATAATTTCACTATATGCTTTTCTGCTTTTGGAAATAGCTTAGAATGTTGAGTAGCCTAAGACATTTAAATGTGACATCTGGTTCACAAATGTAAAATGTGTTAAATGAAAGATTTTTGCTGCTCTAATCTACATTAACTTTGTTTCTGCCTAATTATTAGGGATAAATCCATGATAAAACCCTTTTTGAAAGGTTTGGGTGGTTTCTGCATCCAAATTATGAACTAATCTGCTGTATGTCTGCATGGGACATGAAGACAGGATGCAGCAGCAGAAAGAACGTGACGCTGAGCATCTCATAGCTTCTGTTCACGTCCGGGTCCCACCATTCATCACTAAGGCACAATGAGGGAAGTCTCTTCACCTCCCTGAGATGAGTTCAGTAAAGAGCTATGGACATGGAAATGATGGATTAGACAAAATACAATCATGAACGACATAAAGTAACATGTATAAGACTAATATATGCACATATTAATATATTAGGTGTGCTAGACTGTCAGAGCAGCAATAGCGAAGGAAAAAGAAAAACATAATTAGATTCTAATTAATCGCTTCTCACAGTAACCTGTTTGAACTGGCTGTTGCTCTTTCCAAACTTAACATTTCAAGTAGGAATTCCTAGATGATAAAGCCAAACAGGTCTTCTGCCAACAAAGCTCATTCGCCCGGTGGGGCTACGTGCAGGTCTGTCATTTCTTCTGTCCTCTCTCTGCCACTTCGCACAGGTTACAGGAATAGTTCTGCTTCATTTCTTAGAAGCTGTTATGAATAGCCCTCTGTCTCCATGTATCATGACTGCCCTGGCACAGTAATATAATGTCAGAACGTTGAGCACAAACAATCAAATCCCACTTGAAGTTTATAAGACAAGAAAACATTAACTGGGAGAATTTGAGAATGATAAGAGTTCTTTGCAGTAATGTGCCTTTTGTGCATTTTAAATTATGTATACGCTACTAACATTAAAATGCTCTGTGTTATTTATCAAGTGGCTAGTCTTTGCCAGATACAATCCAGTTTCCATTATATACAAAAATCCTACCGGTAGCCATTATTTTCTTCCTTTAATAGATGAGTAAAAACCTCTCTTTAAAATTTTATTTACTTATTTTTTTAAGAGAGGGAAGGGAGGGAGAAAGAGAGAGAGAGAGAAACATCCATGTGCAGGTTGCTGGGGGTCATGGCCTGCAACCCAGGCATGTACCCTGACTGGGAATTGAACCTGCAACACTTTGGTTCGCAGCCCGTGCTCAATCCACTGAGCTATGCCAGCCAGGGCCTAGTAAAAACCTATCTTATATGTTTTATACTTAAACTTATCTTAAAACTTATATTTCTGAGTTTTATAGTCCAACAATTAATGTATTCATTCAACATTTGTTAAAATCATTGTAATCATCGAATATGTACCATGATCATTGTGCATTGTTTCGAGCAAATTTATGCTTTTAAAAAAGGAATAGCCTGTGTCTTCTAAAATTAACAATATAGTTACTGGAGAAAAATATACATAAAAACTAAATTTAAAAGAATGTAAAAATTGTGAAAGTGTAAGAATATTTCCAAAATTCATAGTACAGATCAATAGGAAACATCTACAAAAGTTTTTTTTTTTTTTCATCTCTGGAATCCAAGAATGCCTCTTAATGAAAGATCTAACTGAATGAACTCAGGTGAGCACAAAGATAGGTGTAATAAAAATTCACATATTTAAGGGATCATGTGGATTGTAATGAACAAGTATTGTAGATTTAGTGATGTTTTTATAATTATTCAGCATTAATCACAAAATAATAGAGCTGATTTAAAATATCTTATGTTTTAGCATTTCATGAGTGTATTTAACCTGAGGGAAAAAGTAGAATTAAATTAGGATTAAATGGTTTCTAAGTAAGAGTTAAAGAAAAATCTCCCTTTGATCAATAAATTTGATCAAAGTGGATCATATAAAGTTAACATCCTTTAAAAAGCTAAACATCTGGCTATATCATAGATAATGCTATAATGTAAACAAATGAATGTCTTAATCTTGGGTGACAGAGTAAATCCATATTTACTGGGCAAGATGGAGGACAACTAAGCGCAACATTAAACTTGGAAGCAGCAGTAGGAATACTCCTTTGGAAAAAAGATGCAGCCAAAGTGTCTGAAATTGAGAGTTCACCAAGAGAGTAGTGGGGAATAAAATCTTACTTCAACTTTCCCATATAATTATTAAAATTGTTGTTATGATACAGAATAACCTGAATGTCAAAAGTGAGGAATATCATTCTCTACAGCAGTCACCTTTTTTAAAAAAGATTTATTTATTTATTTTTAGAGAGGGAAGGGAGAGAGATAGAGAGAGAGAGAAACATCAATGTGCGGTTGCTGGGGGTCATGGCCTGCAACCCAGGCACTGCACCCTGGCTAGGAATCGAACCTGCGACATTTTGGTTTGCAGCCCACACTCAATCCACTGAGCTACACCAGCCAGGGCTAGCAGTCACCTTTTTATCAAAGGCAGAGAGTAGAATGGTTGTTGTAGAGAGTAGAATGGGGAGATATTGGTCAAGGGTATAAAGATTCAGTTGTGCAAGAAGAATAAGTCCTAGAGATCTGCCATGTGGTAAACTGCTCATGGTTAACGACATTGTATTTTGCACTTAAAAGTTTGCCTGGCTGGTGTGGCTTAGTGCTTGAGTACTGGCCAGCTAATCAAAAGGTCACTAGTTTGATTCCCGGTCAGGACATATGCTTGGATTGGGGGCCAGGTTCCCAGGAGGTGACACACAAGAGGCAACCACACATTAATGCTTCTCTCCCTCTCTTTCTGCCTCCCTGCCTCTCTCTAAAAATAAATAAATATATTTTTTAAAAAGTTTGCAAAGAGGGGTAGATATTTTCAAGTGCTCTTATCACACACACAAAAATAAACTTGCAAACAAAGGAAACTTCTGTAGCTGATGGATATGTTGATGGCATTGACCATGGAAATGATTTCACACAGGTATGTATGTGCAGATATTTATATGCATATCACACCTCAGTGAAGTGGTTTAAAGCACAATAAGGGTACAAATAAAGATTTCTATGCCAATACCTAACAAATTAATAAAATATCAAAACATATAAAACTGACAAAATGATCTAAACACATAAATTTCATGTGTATGACATTCTATAATAAGCAAAAAATAGACAGAAGTCAGGTGTTTCAGAAGAGGGAGGAAAATGATGACATCTGGGCGGTTAGAAGTGCTCTCTATCATGTGCTGGCCAACTGACAAATCTGCTGAGTCACATATGCAGTTTCAATTTCCCTGTTGACTACATTAAGAGGTATGAAAAAAAAAACAAGTAAGCTTTCTTTTAATAATACATCCACTTAACCTATTATACATACAGTATTATTTTTCCTATAATCAAAATTAAAAGTATTATTAGGAAGACATATTACATTGTTTTCACACTGATATAGCTTTTATACTACAGAAAATCCCAATCTAAACTGTCAACACTTCAAATGCTCAGAAGCCACTTGCTACGGTGTTGAACAATGAAGCCATATACCGTGTTTAAGGGGGTGGTGACTAAGGTGTAACATCCATTAAAATTCATTGGCCTGTTTTCTTAAATATGACTGTTATTAAATACTAACCATATATCAATAATCAATAAGTGAATAAAATGCTGTGGTGTTTGGTATCAAAACACTAGAAAGAAAATTGCATAGTTGAATGGAATAAAGATTTATATATAATTTGATACATAGATATGAGAGAACTTAAACTACAATTAAAATAAAATCAGAAATCAGAGAGAAAAGCATCAAAGATGTGATATGTTAAAATTGTTAGCAAAATCGCTGTTACTTCCTTGGAAAAATAAAGTGAAAATTCTTCACATAATACCCACAAAATCCCACTGGATTAAAACTTTCAGTATAAAAAAACTAATATAGCTCCATATCAATAACAAAATATACAATTATCAAATCATTACATTATATATCTAAAATGAATATAATATCATGGCAATTAAAAAGATTAAATGGCCAGGGTATAAAGAAGAAGAAAGTATATGTCCTTACACAATTTTGTACCTGGTCAGGGTGCATGTGACTGAGCCCGTCGGAAAGGCTTACGTATTTGGCAGTAGGTAGAAAAAAGCAAGCCATACACATCTTTTGAGCCAGCAACGTTACTCTTACAAAGTCACTTACAGCACAGTTGAACTAAAACATACTTGCCTCTATGTGTCCTTGTTTTTTTTGTGTGTGGTTTTTTTTTTGGTAATTTTGAAAATAATCATTTATATTTCCAACTACTTCTTTCACTTTAGATCTTAAAAGTGGTTCTGGACCTAAATGGAATCACACATCTGTGTGTAGCTTGGACCTTAGGGTTCTACCTTGTGTCTTATCAACAGTTTCAACTGCAGGAGTCCTTGTCCTTTCGCTGTAGCATGTACATTCTCATCACCCTTTAACTTCAGTAATTGAAAAGGGAGTAATAACTACATTTTCTGTGAAGCAAAAAATACTTTATCTCCATTAGAACATATAAGTCTTTCAATACCCTTACAAAGGATATCACTACACATTATGGAGATAAATTAGGGCGGACAAAATGTGAAATAACTTGCCAACAACAGCTAGTAAGCAGTTCGTGTGTAGGAGACATGATTTCAAAACCTGCACTGTTTTATTGTTAGGTTTTTTTAAAATATTTTTTTATTGTTTAAATACAGCCGTCTCCATTTTCTCCCCACCACTTCCCCTCACCCCAGCCATTCTTACCTCCCATCTTTGATCCTAATTGCCTCAGGTCATATATAATCCTTGCTATATTAAAAGTGTCAAATGAAAAATAAAATTAAGTCAAAGTTGGGTCAAACTGCTAGGTGTATCGGGAGATTTATTGCAATATTCTATATAGTAATGAGTCATTAAAACAAATAAAATGTTAAATAATAGATAACTAGTAAGATAAAGTGTGATATATTTGAAAACAAAATACTATAAAGCAAGTGAGAATGCTATTATAGCAATTATTTATTAATGAAAATTTTATTACATAATTTTTCAAATGTAGAAAACTAGAAATAATTTGGGTAGAAATGATCATATATTTTATATAGTATAAGTAATCAAATTAACATATTAATAAAATATATAATACATAACCATATATTGTAGGATCTGTTCAGAAAGTATCCAGCCATGTGCTATGAAAAATAGAACCATTTATTGAAGAAGATACAAGAAACATTGTACATAGGACAATGACACCTCAATCCCTTTCAAAGTAGGCACCTTGGGACCTCACACAATTCTCCTAGTCAACATCTGTGGTCCTGTTGTATTTTCCTGAATCTCACCCATGATCTGAAATCTCTTCCCTTTCAAAGGTGATTTCAGTTTTGGGAAAAGCCAGAAGTCACAGGGCACCAAATCTGTGCTGCAGGGGTGCTGAATCACCTCGGTAATTTCATGTTTCAACACAAAACTCTTCACAAGACGTGATGCATGAGCAAGCATGTTGTTGTGATAAAGCCTCCAATCAACAGTTACCCATAGCTGTGGCCTTCTGAATCATCTGAATGGTTTCCTTGGAGGAATGTTCAAGTTTATCGCACAGTTAGGTGAAGATTAGTTGCTCTACTCACTTGGTCATTTTGAATGAGATAGCCACACAGTACAAATGCTCACTCAATGGTGTCCACCACCCCCACTGACTAGTACACTGAAGACATCACTGTTCAGGCATGCATATTCCAGTCCATTCACCTTGGTTGCCAGGTTACATTGATGTTGTATAAATCATTGTTATATTAAAAATTGTTGGACTTTTTCTAAACATACATATACATATATACACACACACACAGAAAAAATCTGTTTAATGACATACAAATGTTAATGGAAAATATTTTAGCAATGTACAAATGATGATTTGTACTCTTTCTTCTTAACATTTTTCAATGTTGCTACAACGAATATGCTGATCACCTATTGATTATTTGTGGAATAAAAATGAATAACATGTATCTGTAATCATGATATTATAACATCTGACAACTAACATAATCTTTACATATGTGCTGTGATCTTTCTGTAAACTTCAGGAACTCAGCAATAATGAATATTTAATTCAGTTTTTTTTAAAGATTTTATTTATTTATTTTTGGAGAGAAGGGAAGAGAAAGAGAAAGAGAGGGAGAGAAACATCAACGTATGGTTGCCTCTCACATGCCCCATCCTGGGGACCAGGTCTGCAATCCAGGCATGTACTCAGACTGGGAATCGAACCAGCAACCCTTTGGTTTGCAGGCCCGTGCTCAATCCATTGAGCTATACCAGCCAGGGCTTAATTCAGTTTTTGCATTTCAAAGCAGTGTAAAATACTTGACACATTTACAAGTAGAGCTCTTATAAAACATTAAGAACTAGAATGAATTTAGAAGAGAAAGATTTACAACTTTCATACAGTCAAACAGTTTTTTGATTTTTTTAATCATTATTTTTTGTAACCACCATAACCATAAGTACTAAGAAAACATCTTTTGGCCCCAGCTTTCTCTCCATGGTCCCCTTTCAAGACTATATTAGACTAAATAATCAAGAAAGTAAAAAGAAAAAGAAATCAATGGAGAAAGCTGAAAATAACTTAAAAGCCCTCCAATTCTGGCTCAGGTAAGATGGCCCTGCTCTGCTGCCACTGATGTAAACATCAAGAGGACAGGCTTCTCGTCAAGCACTGAGTGCCTTTTGCAGTCAAGCTATATTGCTACATAATACATTTGTCCACTTTGTCTTTGATGTTAGCAAAATGGAGTAAGTGACCACTTCACCCATCTTTTTAAAAGCAAGTCTATTAAAATGAGTCACATGTTCTGGTTTGACCTGTGTATTCCCAGTCAGTCTACTCAAATAGATGGACTCTAACCCTGAAAGAGGAAAATAAATGAACCTTAAGTGAAATAAAAGCAAGGGGAGGAACAGAACATACTATAGGCACTTGCCAGTTTTAACATAACCTCAATTCTCCCAACATCACATATCCAGACCCTAACTCCCCCACATCCTCACTGCAGTCTGCACAGATGCTTAGCATGTCACGTGGCCATGCAATATACATCAGAGATTTCCTCAGATAAAATAGCCAATGCATATATTGTCAGAAAATTGAAACACAACCACATTTAATGAATTATACTTTTAATTCCATGGATGCAATAAATCTACTTAAAACTTTAAAATAATAAATACTAAAAAAGAATTGTACCTGCAAGAAAACAGCATGTATGCATTCTAAAAGGATATTGTCAACCATTATGTTATTACAGCTGAAAATTTAAACAACTTATTACACACAAAATATTGGTATCAATAAATATGCATATCATTAACCTTTACAAGTAAAAATATATTCATTCTGGGACACTGTACATTAGCACTAATTTATGTTTAATCAGAATTATTTAACGGTAAACTTTCTGCTCTTCTTGTGATTACTTTTTAAAGTGGCTTTTCAGGAATGACTGACTGATGTTCCCCCCAGAGCAGGCAATGTCTCCATGACTGAAATGAACTGAAGAAAAGTGAGGCCAGGCAACATGAAGACTGAATTACTGTGAGACAACCTTGGATCTCATACAATGTAACAAAGCAGAAAAGGTAAAAGTCTGCCATGAGACCTTAAAAAATGTCGTGAAAAAAAAGAGAAGAGAAGGAGAAAGTGAAGTAGCAAAAAAAAAAAATAAAGTTCAAGGTAGGGTGACAGGAATCAAATCAATTTAATTTAATGCCATTTCTAACAAATGCCCTATGAATAGCAGTGATGTCCATTAATAATGGTTACAGCCAGTGCAATTACTTCCAAAGTTATATCAGATAAGTATTTGTTTGTATTGGATAAAGCACCCATTAACATTTGCCAGTTTGTGGAATCTATCTTAATCTCTTTCTTTCTTGTTTAATTTCTACCATTCATTGCCTACAATTAAGTAATGCCCATGGAAACACCTGTTAGGTTGTATTGACCATTTTGCTTATGATCAAGCGTGGAGTAAGCAGTAAAAAAATGAATCTGTGTTATTTTCAAACCCTCAAATATTCCATGGTATTCTGGGTGCTGAAACTAGTAACCAAGCAACCTCAGCAGAATCTGGGATTTGTTTCCTTTGGAGATACACATATACACTATTCAGAAAGCTGTAGTTGAGATGACAAGCTGAAAAGAGAAAATTCATTCTTGCAAAAGATTAGGTAAACTTTATAGCAGTTAATTAATTTATATGATTATCTTACATTATGATAAAAATAAAAGTTACATAAATATACTAACTCATTGAATGTGTCATTTTTAAAACATTTTCATCCGAGCATATATTCTGGGGATAGCTTTTACAATTGGCTGTGACATGGATGTTGCCAATTTACCTTAATTTATACCCATTCAGGTTTTCACTTAGCATCTCCACTGATGCGATCTACCTCCCCCCATGACATTGGATTATACATTAGTGCTTTGTCATTGATAAGGTTGATGTCCTTTACTCAAGTGATATTAGACATATAATTTTGTATAATCAAAGTATCAAAATTATAATGGAATAAATAAAGGACCGTGCACCCTGTTTGCAATAATGACTCTAGCTTCTGATACATTTTCATCACAATCTGAAATAGTGGCTTATTGTTAATGAAGAAGTTTGAATGCTTTGGAATTGATTTGAAAATTATATTTATATCTCATCATTTTCCAAGTGAGGGCTTTTGCCTCCTGTTTCCTTCATTGGGCATTTTACTTGCTTTTTTGCCTATTTAGCTAATGCTGGGGACTAGTTAAGAGAGTGTCAATAAATTTGCAGTCAAGGGTGAAAGTCTTGCTTTTGGGGAAAGAGTCAATTATATCTGAACTACGTTTGTCATTTTCTTCATCTTTCTGGGTCCTAAGTGAGCCCAGGCATGTAAGGAAGCAGTCTGTGCTGCTCCAAAGTTAAAACGATACTTCTCTCCCCCTAACTGTTATATGGCAATTCCCTTTACAAATATTCATCTCTCATGGTCTGAAGCCAGACCATATCTGCAAATGCTGACCGTCCATTTCTTGGTTGCATGATCTTTAGCAAGTTACTTAACCTCACTGGGTTTTAGTCATTTTATCAGTAAAGTGAAAATAATAGTACTGCCTCCCTCAAAGTGTTGCGATATGTGGATATAAACTGATGCAAATAAAGCATTTAAAATAATGCCTAGCATTAATAATTACTTAGGAAAATACTGGACATCATAATTATAGTGATTATTAACAATATTGGATTGGCCCAAAAGATCATTTAGTATTTTCCATAAAATAGAATATTTTTATTTCTACCAATAACCTTACTGATTTGGATGTTTTGAGTATGTTGGCTAACTCATACATGGTATAATATTGATGACTCTCAATTAATGTCTTTATTTGATCTCTATCAACTGCAGCTGGTCTACCATACCATGCAGCATCACCCGGCATGGAATTTTGCAAACTACCTTTGACATGTTCAATCAGTCACAGCACCTTCTCCGTACATTATACAAATCTTTTTGGTGTGTGCATTTCAGTTGTGTTTTTCCTTTTTAAAAATAATAAATCATAATATGTTAAAAATTTCAATTATTTTCTTCCATCTTTAAAATTCACCGATTTTGATATTTTAATGCATAGATCATAGATATGTAATATCTATGTAATATATGTATATATCTATCCATATATGTAATACATATATGGATAGATATGTAATACAGATATGGATTACATAGATATGTAATACATATATGGATAGATATGTAGTATACATAATACATAATGCTATATAATACATATGTAATATATGTAATATATCTATCTATGTAATATAGATCACAATACAATCTAACAAAATTGTTTTGAGTGAAGTTGAAAACAACTAAGTGTCACTAGAGCCATCTTACAGAAAAAAAAAAAATCAAACTTTTTGGCTGGCCCAATAATACATTTATAATTCCAATTTATTTAGGTCTGTAGTCAATTAAGAGGTAAATTAGAAAGTATTCGACTCAGTAGACAATTAGAAAGCAAATTCCAAGGGCAATTTACCAAGTTTAAAACAACTTTACTATATCTTAAAGGCAAGTCATATATTTTGGTTCTTTCATTTTTGTAAAGTTGTTTTTAAAGATTTTATTGATTTACTTTTAGAGAGGGGAAAGGATGGAGAAAGAGAGAGTGAGAAATATCAATCTGTGGTTGCCTCTCATATGCCCTCTACTGGGGACCTGGCCTGTAGCCCAGTATGTGCCAGCCAGTATGACTGGGAAGCAAACCAGCGACCCTTTGGCTTGCAGGCTGGCGCTCAAGCCACCTAGCCACACCAGCCAGGGCTATTTAGGTTCTTAATAGTTGCTCTCATTTTTTTTACTGTAATCAAAAGGTGTTGCTCATGATGTTTGATCCTTTTAATATGCTACTGAAGCATGCCATCTAATATTATTTGAGGATTTTTACATCCATATTTATCAGGGATATTGGCCTGTAGCTTCCTTTTCTGTGGTGTCTTTGTCTGGTATCATTCTCAGATTGATGCTGGCCTCATCAAAAGACTTTGGGATACACCGATAGATCAACACATGTAAATCCATCAGTCTGATATAGTGTACCGTGGGGTGAAGGACAAAAAATGCATGATAATCTCAGGAGCAAACAAAGTATTTGATGCACCTTGCTGGTGTGGCTCAGTGGATTGAGTGCCACCTGCAAACCACAGGGTCACCAGTTCTATCCCCAGTCAGGGCACATGCCTGGGTTGTGGGCCAGGTCCCCATTGGGGACACATGAGAGGCAACCATACATTGATGCTTCTCTCCTTCTCTTTCTCCCTCTCTTCTTCTTTCTCTAAAAATACATAAATAAATAAACCTTAAATAAAGTACTTGACACAACTACATATATATAATTATATATATTTAATTGTTATTACTTTTCTATTTATGTAATACACCCCCCCATAAATGTTGGTATCATCAGGCATATTGCACTGTTTTTTATTTCAACCATATTCCAGGCATATTCATGGGGTGAATTTGTCATCAGAATACCCCTCTTTTCCCCTTGGTTCTTCCTAGTCTTCTTTACTCTCCACCCTAAACATCCCTAATTGTTCCAAAGTCTAACCTTAAGCTTTTCTAATCAATTTAAGATAGAAAGCCAGAAACAGTGGGAACTGGGAGGTCTGTGCTTCATTTCTGGTTATTCCTTTTACTGTGTATTGAAATTATGAAATTTTCCTCCCTCCTTAACCCTTCCCTTCCTCGCTCTCTCCCTTCCTTTATTCAATGACTATTGATTTTTTATTATGTGCCAGGGCTTGGTTATCTTCTGACTACCCAGAGGTACATGATAAATAAAAGATAAATTATATCATGCCAGCACTGAAGAAGTTTAGAATCCAAGTGAGGATTCCAGCTGTTAGCCCACACAGATCATTGATGCATTCTGATTTGGGAGGTCTAGAGGAACAGCAGAAGTTGCTGTGAGAGGAAATAAAAAGCAAGTGGAGCAGAGAGAGCTAAAAGGAGTCACAGCAGAAGAGGTGGGAATCCATCCAGAGACTGCACTGTTTAGTCTGCATATTATGGAATTGGAATTTAATCTAAGTGCGCTTGGTACCCACAGATGGATTTTAAGCCCTAGAACGAGGGCACCAGATTTCTGTTTGCAAAGGATCAATCTGGCTTCCAGATCGGGCAGAGTGTAAACGGCGCAGAAGGAGCAGAATACCAATTAGGAAGCCCCAGCGGTATGGAGGGTGGAAGATACCAGCAGGGCAAGTTAGAGCGGAGAGGTTTGGAGTGAAGAGAACTAGACAGACACGCGATCCACTTTAGAGGAGGAGCTGACAGCCCTCAGTGACAGGCTGGGTTTACTGAGAGGTAAGTGTGAAAAGGGTGTCAAGCAGGATTCGCAGGTATGTTGCCTGAACACTTGAGTGGGTGGAGGTGTAATTACTGAAAAGAGCATTCTGCAGGGAAACCAGGGATGACCGATGTGAGGAGAACGACTCAGTGTTGTTTCCTGCAGGTTTATTTTGGGATGGCAACAAAGCTTCCAAGCGTATAATTGAAATTTATATTACCTCTTGGAGTCTGATGCTCAGAAGAGTTTTGGTTAGAAGTATAAATCTGTAAGTCACCACCAAGCAGACCATATATAAAAGATAGTGTCTGCATTTGAAAATCAGGGTGACACTGTTTGTGGTAGCAAACCTTACAATGTGCAGAATGCCAAGGATGTAACAATAAGAACAGATATCAGGTGGTGAGCCAAACGAATGATATTTCTGCCCCTACACACACACACACACACACACGTGCGCACATACACTCACTCATGTACTCTTAACGTGTACTCCGTAGAGGAACAAAGAAAAAGGTTTCTTTAAAAAAAGTCATATGCTTTGTTCTTTGTATTCAAAACAAATGAATATATGAAACAGTGTGCACTTATATTATTATTTATTAACTATTCTATTATTTTCAACATAAACTGTAAACCTACTTCGCCCCACCCAATGTAATTTTTGCCCTATGTAAAAACGTGCTAACTTTCTAGATTCCTTTCCCTTGACAACATTCCCGACAGTCTAACAGGACAGGCCAGTCACCATGCTCACTAAGTGGAAAGGCAACTCGCAGCTGTATCAGTCAGATCCTGCCGTCGCACATGACAGAATTTCTGTTTCACAGGAACAGAAACACGGTTCCAATCCCAATCGGCTTTCAGTTACAGAGTTTTGAAAGTAATTATCTGACACAGCGGAAGCCAAACAGAGCTCTATTTTATTTTCCATTTCAAACTCCAAAAGCGAATCAGGTTCTCATGAGAAATATGACAGAAACAGGGGGGAAAGAAATAGATTTCCTCATTCATTTACACTAGTGGAAGCCGGGTCAATACTCTGAAAAATTCAGCAAGACAGTCCCCACTTTTCCGTCTTCACTTTATTTTGTTCCATCTTCACTTTATTTTGTGGTGTTCCATCAGAGACTACTTTTGGAGAAACATTATGGAACTTAGATATATACAAATATTCATATTTTCTATATAAATATATATATACATACATACATGATAGATACATATACCTCATATGACAAGTAAAGTTATGTGGCAGGCATTATTCAGTGTCTGAATTTTAGTAGATTGAAACTAAAACTAGTTTTCTGTCACAGGTTTTTTTAAATGTCTGTCTCAAAGCAAATATTTCTAAATTTCTCCATCAAGGCAAGCTGGATCATAAGTGAATATTAAAGTATAACTTAGTTAAATAGCTACCAAAAGTATGATGATAGACATTAGAATATAGACTTTTATGTAAAATACAACAAACTATGCCTTAATGTGAACAAATACATTTTACATTCTTCCACAGATGCATAATAACTGTGGTAGAAAGTTTACTTCTAGTTCAACAGAAGGGAAAGTCATTTAGACATCTCTGTATAGACACACTTGTAAATATATCAGAGTACAAGCATGATATTTGAAATTTATTTCACCAATGTTTTAATAGCCTTTATCGCACGGCATTTAGAACAATAAATTATAAATGCCTGGTTCCAAATGACTAGTTCATTGTTGGTGGGAATACAGGCTGGTGCAGCCACCATAAAAAACAGTATGGAATTTCCTCGGGAAACTAAAAATGGATCTGCCTTTTGACCCAGCAATACTATTGCTGGGACTGTACCCTAAGAACCTTGAAACACCAATCTGAAAGAACCTATGCACCCCAACGTTCACAGCAGCACAATTCACAACAGCCGAGTGCTGGAAGCAACCTAAATGCCCACCAGTAAATCACTGTATCAAAACCTGTGGTATGTCTACACAATGGACTTCTACGCAGCAGAGAGAAAGAATGAGCTTTGGGACAGCATGGGTGGAGCTGGAAAGCATTATGCTAAATATTTATTTATGCTGGAGAAAAAAAAGGAAAACAAAGTTTCATTGCTCAATATTAGAAGAATGGAGAGGGATGACAAGAATCACTAATTCAGAATAAAGTAACATTACAGATGCTGAGGCTTTTAAAATGATAATAAGGAGACACTAGGAAAGACATTATGTTCACATATTTGAAAACCTTAGAGAAATGGATCAATTCACCAAAAACCACAAGCTACCACAGTGAAAAAGAACTGAATTGCCTATAATGATCAAATACATTGTGTGCCCAAGTAAATTTCCAGATGGAAGTTCTACATTGGATAGTTTCAATGAATAGTTTCACTAAATACTTGAAGAACTATTAATATTAATTTTACAAAATATCTTGCAGAAAATAGAAGAGGTAACATTTCCTGAATATTTGATGAGCCAATATTACCTTGATATCAAAAAGAAAGCACACACAAAAACTCCCCCCCACAACTCAGTGATATTTCTCATTAAATTAAATGCAACACTCCTCAACAACTTTTCGCAGACTGAACCATCAGTGTATAAAAGGAGGACATGAAGTTTAGTCCACATATGCAAGGCTTGGTTTGACTTTAAAAAATCAGTCATTGTAATCCACTATATCAATAAGATAAGGAAGAAAACACATGGTCTAATCAACTGATGCAGATAAGCATCTGGCAAACCCAAACATCCATTTATGATGGAAACTCTCAGCAAGTTAGAAATAGAGAGGAATTAACTTGACTTGATAAAAAAATATGTAAAATAAACCTGCACTTAACATCGTACCTGATAGTGAAGAACCAAACACTCTTGACCCAAGATTGGGAACATGGCAAAAATGTTATCACTCATCACTCTTACTCAGCCAAGTACTGCATGTCCTAGCCAGTGCAGCAGTAAGGCAAAAATATAAAATAAAATGTGTACAGATCAATGGTAGGATTAAAGTTCTTCCTGTTTATAAAGAGCATCATTATCTATGCAGGAAATCTACAAAGCAAATAGAAAAACAAAAAAAAACCCAGAACTAAGTGAATTTAGAAAGTTTGCAAACAGATGAAGAAACACACGTCAATAATAATAATAAACATACAGAAACTAAAACTGAAACAGAAAACCATTTACAATCATCCAAGGAAAATGATATATTTTACAAATGGCACAGTAATAAATCATGCACAGGGTGTTTTATGCACTGTACACTGAAAATTACAAAATACTGATAACAGAAATCAAAGACTAAATGAATGAAGGTATCAGATTTGTGAATGGGAAGACACAACACAGTAAAATGCCAGTTCTTTGCAAATTGATCCATATGCTTAATGAAATGCCTATTGAAATCCAGGAAACGTGTTCATAAATCTAAGCAAGTTTATTCAAAAATTTCTGTGGGAAGACACTGGCCTTAGATTAGTTAAAACCATCTTGACAAAGAAGAAAAACTGGCTGTCTTTGATATTAATGCTGTTTATATAGCTACTGTAACCAAGAAGGTGAGTATTGGCTGAAAGAGAGAAATACAGTTCAGTAGAACAGAAAATGACCCAGAAATAGACCCACACAAATACACTCCACTGAATTTTAACGAAGGTGCAAAACCAATTCAAAGGAGAAAAGATAATCTTTTCAATAACATATGCTGGAACTACATGCTTTAATTTCCGGAGGCAACATTTTAAATAATCAACCTTGGTCTTAATTGCACACTATATAAAAATGTTGTCTCAAACTGCCTTGTAGATACACACCTAAACATCCTAGGAGGTTGGGGATGAAGGGAAACATCTTGATACCTAGTACCAGGAGACTAGACCTTAGACTTCACATCAAAGTCATCATGCATGAAAGACAAACTGAAGCTTATTAAAATTAAAACCTTTTTTTCCTATAAAAACATACGTGAAGAGAATTATAAAATAATCTAATTGCTCCCTAGAGACAAGGAGCAAGAATTTGCAAACTACATGTCCAACACATAATGTTTAGCATATTTAAAGAACTCTCATAACATAAAAGTTAAAAAAAGTGCAAATGAACAAAAGACCGAAAAAGACATTTTACCCAAGATACACATTGCAAATAAGCATTTGGAAAGGTGTTAAATTTCATTAGCCATTAGTTTAAAAAAATAAAATTCCTTAAGATATTACAGCTCCCATACCAGAATGGCTAAATACAAACCAGCAACATTAAATGCTGGGGAAAATGTAAAGAATTGGATTGCTAATATATTGATGGTGAGGATGTGAAATATGACACCTGCTCCAGAAAATTTGGCAGTTACTTTAAGAATGTAAATATGCTACTACTATTAAACTCCGCAATTGTACACCCTGGCATTTACCCTTAAGAAAAGAGACTACGAGCCTGGCTGGTGTAGCTCAGTGGATTGAGTGGGGGCTGTGAACCAAAGCATCGCAGGTTCAATTCCCAGTCAGGGCCCATGCCTGGGTTGCAGGCCATGGCCCCCAGCAAGCACACATTGATATTTCCCTCTCTCTCTCTATCTCCCTCCCTTCCCTTTCTAAAAATAAATAAATAAAAATCTTTAAAAAATAAATAAAATAAAATAAAAAGAGACTACATTCACATGAACACCTGTAAATGAATGTTCATATCTTTATTTGTAATAGCCTCAAACTGGATTCAGCAGATGTCCCGCAACAAATGAATGGTTAGCCAATCTGTGGCTCATTTCTACCATGGAGTCCTATTAAGCAAATTATTGATACAGGCAACAATTGAGTGAATCTTCAAATTTATGCTTATGCTGAAAGGACAACAGCCCAATCCCAAGTGGTTACAAATTTTACATATACACACACACATATATATGTATGTGTGTGTGTATATATGTATGTATGTCTGCTCATATATATGTATGTGTGTGTATATGCATATAAAATAGAAACTGTATATAAACTATAGATACAGTTTCCATTTCTATAACAAATGGAATGGGAAAATTGTAGGAAAGAATGCATTAATGTTTGCTGGGGGATGTTTGTAGAGATGGGGGGATGGCGTGGTGGCAGGAGGGAGACTGGTGTGGTTACAAAGGGCAAAAGGATAACAAGAGGCATCCTTGTGTTGTCAGAGTTGCTTGGTGTGGTGACTGCGATGGGTGGGGTATACAGACCTATGCAGGTGATAATCCTTTCTTTGAACCGAGTACACACAGAGAGGCATACCTTAGTAGAAGGAGACCTTTGGAAACCTGAATAAATCGGGAGATTGTATCAATGTCAATATACTGGTAATGATTATGTATTCTGGTTTTGCAAAATATTAACACCTGGTGGAATTGCACAGAGTTTGAAAGAGACTTCTCCATATTTTTTCTCTTACAAATCCATATATACCTATAATTATCTCAATAACATTTTAATTTAAAAATGCATACAGGGTTAAAAAGCATAAATAATCTGTGATAAATTTCCAGAATTCTGGAAATAATCCTAATGAATAAGCATCTTTGTTACTTAATTGGGATGAGGGAGGGACATAAAACAAAATAAGCCTAAGCTTAGGAGCATGACAAAAAGTTCATTTCTTTATCATAAGTCGTATCTTAAAGTAAGTTTAGAAGAATTCTCTAAAGATTATCATATTTGTCCCCATGCTTTTAAGAGAATTAAGTGTAAATTACATTGTATATTGAAAATCAGTTTCCATTCAATACAAAGCTAACAGAGAAATCTTAGTATCTTTTAAAGCCACACTTTTTTCTGCTGATTTATTAATTACAAATGTTGATTACAGTCTATATTTGGAAGTTCAAGTAAATGTATTATACAGCATACATGATATGATAAAACATATGAATGAATTCTGGATAAAGGGAGCAGAATATAGAATTATTACATAGCATATACAAACACAACCATTTACTAATGGAAATTTTATGAAAATACCTTCATTGCTTTATTACTACCCCAGGAAATTATTTATTATTGTCTAATATTTAACACACTGAAAAACAAAGAAGTCGTTACCTTAGTTGTTTTGGTGACTTTTTAGTTGGTGCTGCAAGTAGTGGTAAACCTACAGAGTGTCTTTCATATGTTTGCATAGTCCCAATATTCAGCACATGTAAAGTTTTCAAACTGCTTATCTTGTCAAGAAACACTACAACACAAACAATGCACATTCTCCATTGTGAGGTTCACTGAAGCCTTTCTACTTAAAATGGAAAATTGAGTACAAAATTTGTATTGATTTTTCTCCTTGAAGCCTCAGTAATCTATATTTAGAGAATATTTAAAAGATTCAAAGACTTAGCAAAGTGAGGTTCATAAGGTTTGCTCTCAACACAAAAGACATTTCAGTAAGTTCCTCAAAGACAAATTGCAAATGAAATGATGATGGTCAATACAGAAAGACAAAGGAAATAATATCCTTAAAAATGTGTAGAAGGGCTCTTCTGCATAGGAATTTGACCTGTCCATATATTTCCTGAAAAGTGTAGGAGTCAAAAATGTCAAGTATAATAGAGGATGAGATCAGGTGTTGTTCTGAAAGACAAGGGAAATATTATAGAAAAAGCACTTGACTTCTCTAAGCAGAACACTCAAAAGCCAGTCACGAGCCTCTCCCAACAGCAGTGCATATTCTTAGAAAAATGCAATGTAATTTTAAAAACCCTAAATGAGATGTCTGGGAGAACTAAGCAAGAGAACTAGTGATGAAGGTAGACCAAGTTCCTGCCGTGTGTCTCTGTGCAGATACATGAAGCCAATGGTGGAGTTTCCTGTATCCTTATTCCAAAAAGTGGTAAGTAATTGTATCCTACCTATAGTTAAAGGGGGGAGGGATAAACATGTCATTATTTTACATATGTTAAGAAGATAATCAATGGGAAAACTGTACAATTAATGATAAAGTGATATTGGAAGAACAGGAAAAGGGATAGGATTTGTAAACCCTATCTCTTTTCGGTACACAGACCCTCAAAGCAGAAAACCAAGATGAAATCTAGCCATGTTAAAATATAAGAACTCAAACATTACAGATTGATTTTTTTATCAGTAAAGAAGGGCTATGAGAAGGGAAGAGTAGGCGAGAAAGGGAATAATAATTGTGTTATAACTGCTTTTGTGCTAATTTGCCTTTTCCCCTTACATACATATATTTTATCAATAAAAATGAAAATAGACATAGTAAAATAATAAAGGGAACATGTAGGTAGGGAAAACAGTCTCATTTAACAATACATTTTTAAAGAGGAAAACTATTTCACTTAGAAGTTTTTGCATTACTCAAGACCATGAAAAATGATTAAGCACATGTATGTTACATTAAGATCATCGTGGGGGGAAGTGGTGGCAGGAAAGTGGAGGCAACTGTATTCGAACAACAATAAAAAACAGATGATGGCCATAACCATCACCGCCACAAGTTTGGTTTCCTTCCTTTGTAAATCAGCCTGGTCTCCACCCACATCTCCCCCGGGTAGTCACTAAACTGATTCTAGATTATTTTGCATTTTCTAGAATTTTATGTAGGTAGAATAAAATTATGTGGTTTTTTTTGGCCTGCCTTAAACAAAGATGATCATTATTTTTCAGGTGCCAGTTATTAAAATGAAGTGGCTATTTTCAACACTGTTGAAGATACTTCTCATTTAACACAAGGTATCTTTACACATGATATGAGGTGTGTCCAGAAAGTATTCAGCCACATAATATGAGAAATAGAGACATTTATTGAAGGTACAAGATACAAGAAACATAGTACATAGGACAATGATACCTCAGTTCCCTTCAAAGTAGGCACCTTGGGACCTCACACAGTCACCATTAGCTTCCTGGTCATATTTTCCTGAACCTCACCCACAATCTGAAATCTCTCCCCTTCCAAAGATGATTTCAGTTTGGAGAGAAGCCAGAAGTCACAGGGCACCATAACTGGGCTGTAGGGGGGCTGAGACACCTGGGTTATTTAATGTTTTGCTAAAAAACTCTGTACTGACATGATGCATAATCAGGTGTATTGTCATGATGAAGCCACCAATCACCAGTCGCCCACAGCTGTGGCCTTCTGAATCATCTGAATAGTTTCTGCAGAGGAATGTTCAAGTTTAATGCAAAATTTCATGTAGCTTTGTTGTTCAAAATGACTCACTCAGTCATTTTAAATGTGATGCCCACACAGTCCACATGCTCACTCAATGATGTCTACCACCCCCACTCACTAGTACAGTCAAGTCATCATTGGTCACACATGCGCACTCCAGTCCACTCTCCTTGGCTGCCAGGTTACATTGATGTCACACAAACAGTTCTCCCTGTATTAACAATGGTTGCGATTTTTCTGGACACACGTTGTATATACTATTACGGAACTAAACCTAAGAACTAGTAGTTCTGAAATATACTAATTTAGGATCATGTCAGTAGCTTTAAAAATACTGATATCAGCTCCTATTTTCAGATTTGCTGACTTAATTGACCAGTACAGTCTGAACTTGAGGGTTTTTACAAACTTCCTACCAAATTCTAACATCCAAATGAGGTTGACAACTACAGCTATGAACCTCATCAATATTTGTGCCAGAGTAAAATATACCAGATTAAAATTTATTTTTAATACATTAATCTAATGTACCATATACTTATCTCCATGCTATTAGCAAAATTTCTTATAGAGAAATGAAAAATGAAGCTGCAAAGAATAAAACTACTTACATGCAAATTAACATCTCTTCAAAAAGAGTCTTCAGTCTTGCGCAGCTGCACTGCTTTTGCTGCTCCTTCCCCCAGAATCGTAAATATTTACTTAATGTTTGTGCGATAATTGATGTGTAATTAGATATTATTTTACCCTTCTGCATCTAAATGTTTATAAAATAATAATAAAACCCCAAACTCATCATGGTCAATTTAATTCAGTGGAACAATAAGAACACGGTCCAAAGAACAAGAGTAACAATAGCAGTGACAGGAGAAGAAAAAATACAGCATAAACTCATAACATAGGTCATGTAAGAGCAGAATGTAATTCCAAGTAAAAAAAAATATGTCTCTCTTATAGCTTTTTCTTTCTGCTATGTGTCCTCTTATTTTAATTAAAAGTAGTTTATATTGCCTTGAATACTATAGACGTGTTTAATACTTCTCATAATTTTGATATAACTACAGAAAGAACTCATGCATGCAAAACAGCTAATGAACCGAACAAGCAATTACAAAACAGACAAGATGTTTCAGAACAAGTTTATGAATCATTATATAAATATACATATATGTATATAGTAACAATCCATTTCTTAAAATGTGGGTAGATGTTGAAGTGAGTTCAAAAAGGAATGACAGTTACCTCTAATTATTCTGAGTTCTATTTATTTTAAAATATGATGCATTTTAAAATGGGATATATTTACTATAACTTGGAGACACGAGCAATAAAAAATGAAGTAAAATAAAATTTGAAAATATTAAACTTTCCCATTTAGTTTGGACATTATTTTAAACTATATGCCTGTGGGTATGTGTGCATGCATGGCCACATATGTCAGTCTTTTATGCACCCCACACCTGACTTGGGAAAACCAGTACCCCATAGTGGGACTTTTGGTAGAAGAGAGAATTCTGCCTCAATTGTGGAATGCTCCTAGTCTTCATAACATTTTACACATTACAGTTAGGCTTTTACATCAGTAGGGTTTAATTGTGTTCTATATGCCTTTGATTTTTTACAGTACAAAGTATCATTTTTTTCCTTCTTCTTTCTTTTTATTGTAGTTCAAGTACAGTTGTCTCCATTTTCCCTCCAACACTCACTTCAGCCCAGACATCCCCACTTCCCACCCTTGATCCTACCCCCCTTTGGCTTTGTCCATATGTCCTTTATAGTTGTTCCTGACAACCTTTCCCCTTTTCCCCGTCATTATCCACTCCCACCTCCCCTATGGTTACTGTCAGTTTGTTCTTAACGTCAATGTCTCTGGTTATATTTTGCTTGCATATTTGTTTTGTTTATTATAGGTGGGATCATATGGTATTTGTCTTTCACCACCTGGCTTATTTCTCTTAGCATAATACTCTCCAGTTCCATCCATATTGTCACAAGGAGTGGGAGCTCCTTTTTGCTTTCTGCTGCATAGAATTCCATCGTGTAAATGTACCACAATTTTTGATCCACTCATTTACTGATGGACACTTAGGCTGCATCCAGCACTTGGCTATTGTAAATTGTGCTGCTATGAACATTGGGGTGCATAGGTTCTTTTGGATTGGTGTTTCGGGATCCTTAGGATATAATTCTAGCAGTGGAAATGCTGGGTCAAAAGGCAGATTCATTTTTAGTTTTCTGAGAAAATCCATGCTGTTTTCTATAGTGGCTGCACCATTCTGCATTCCCTCCAACAGTGAGTTAGGGTTCCTTTTTCTCCACAACCTCATCAGCACTTGTTGTTTGTTGATTTGGTTAAGATGGCAATTCTAACTGGTGTGAAGTGGTATCTCATTGTGGTTTTGATTCGCATCTCTCTGATGGCTAGTGATGCTGAGCATACTTTCTCACGTCTCTGGGACCACTCTATGTCCTCCTTGAAGAAGTGTCTGTTCAAGTCCTTTGCTCATTTTTTAATTGGATTGTTTGTCATCCTGGAGTGGAGTCCTGTGAGTTCTTTATATATTTTGGAGATCAAACCCTTGTCTGAGGTATCATTTGCAAATATATATTTCCCACACAGCTGGCTCCCTTTTCAGTTTCCTGATGTTTTCTTTAGCCATGCAGAAGCTTTTTATTTTTATGAAGTCCCATTTGTTTCTTTCCTTTATGTCCTTTGCTCTAGGGGACATATTGATGAAAATATTGCTGTGTGAAATATCTGAGATTTCCCTGCCTATGTTCTCCTCTAGGACTTTTACAGTGTCAGGACTTATATTTAAGTCTTTTATCCATCTTGAGCTTAACGGATGTATATAAAATCTTTCATCTCAAAGAAGCAAAATACACATTCTTTTCAAATGCACATGGAATATTTTCAAAGATAGACCACATGATAGGACACAAAACCAGCCCGAACGAATTCAAGAAAACTAAAATCATATCAAGCATTTTTTCAGCCCACAATGGCCTGGAACTAGAAACCAACTTCAAGCAAAAAAATGTCAAAATCACTCAAATTCATAGAGACTGAATAGCATGTTGTTAGACAATGAATGTGTTAAGAATGAGATCAAGGAAGAAATTAAAAAGTTACTGGAAACAAATGAAAATGAACTCACAACAGTCCAACACTTATAGGAAACAGTGAAGGCAGTCCTGAGAGGGAAGCTCATAGTATGCAGGCCTACCTAAAAAAATAAATGTTTTGAACTTAACCGTACAGCTACAAGAATTGGAGGAACAACAGACAAACAAAGCCTAGGGTAAGTAGAAGGAAGGAAATAACCAAAATCAGAGCAGAATTAAACAACATAGAGACTAAAAGAACAAATCTAAGGATCAATAAATCCAGGAGCTGGTTCTTTGAAAAGATAAACAAAATCAACAAGCCTTTAAGCAGACTCATCAAGAAGAAAAGAAAGAAGACTCAAATACACAAAATCAGACATGCCTATGATTTTATGTGACCTTCACAGACTCATATTTTGTGCACATTTTACATACGAAGTTAAGGTTTCTTCCTGATCAGTCTAAACCTACATCATCGATTATTGTAGCCAATAGGTGTAAGTACATATTTAAATTCAAATGAATAGAATGCAAAATTCAGTATCTTATTTACTCTAGCTACATTTCACATATTCAACAGCTACATGTGGCCATAGCTGCTGCAATGGACAGTGCAGGTACATGAACAGCACTGTCCCAAACCAGTGATTTTCAATCTTTTTTTTTAATCTCATGGCACACATGGACTAATTACTAAAATTCTGCAGCACATAACATTTTTTGCTGATTTGACAAAAAAGTAAGTATAATTTTGATTTGTTCTCATGTTATTGTTGTATTGGCTGTTGTCATTTTTTTATTTGACAGTCACAGGGAAAACAGGTCATTACCCTTAACTAAAGAATCAGGTATTGCATGTTTTAAAAAATTATTGTGGCACACCAGTGTGTCAGTTTACATTGCTGATCTAAACAATCTTTATAATTTAACTCTCCCAACAGTTAAACCAGAAATGTATTTGGAACATTCTGTCATTAATCAGTAATGGTTCTTGAGGATTAGTCCTAGAAGAGTCAAGAAATAATGTATACAAAATGAATTTATAATTATTTTATATATTTTTATTTTTAATATTTCTCCTTGTAGATTATTTTTAAGCAAAGGACTCTCTTGATAGAGAAACAAGTACCTAGAAACAGGAGTTGTTTAAAACAAGCCCAAAATGTGGAATTAACAAATGTTTGGGCACTTAAAATCCCTCAATATCTAGCTGTAAGTAGAAAAATTCTTTTTACAACAGAACATAGAAACTGAATGAACTGTTGCCCACAAATTTTGGGATTTGAACCTCACATACTTATGGGTTTGCAGTTTTAGGATGTTGCTTAGAATCCTAATAGCATCATTTGTATCTGTAATTCTAACTCTTCCTGGAACCTGTTCTACTCTTCATGTATGCAAGTTAGTAAAATACATCTCATTATTAAACTATTTTGATATTTCTTTCAAAATCCAGCAGGGTATTATTAACCAATACAAACAGTGTGTCAAACACTAAAGCAGATGGGAAGAGCTCAGCATGAGTGGTTTGTTTGGGAATATGAAAGTTTTCACATGCTTTGGATTATTAATTGCTAGAGAAGAAAAATTGAAAAGGTGGAAGAAGATAATTAACTTTATTGCAAATAAGCAAAGAATGCATGGATTCACATTAATTTACAGCCCACTATTCAATACTCTTGAATGCTGTCAGCCTCCTGGGCATAGTGAGGCTGTACAGTAGAGAATGATTTCCAAATAAATAAATTGAACTGGAAAAAAATACAATTCCTAATTTAAAGGTTTTATTGTTTTCTCTGGGTATTTTTATCCATTTACTGAGTTATCATTAACATACAAAAACTTTATATATTTAATATATATAACTTGATGAGTTTGACAATATTGTATAATCCATGAAACCACCACCATAATATGTGGCATAAACATATCCGATCCATCACCGCTAAACATTTCTTCCTGTAGCTCATTATTATTATTAAGAACACAAATTCTATCCTCTTAGCAATTTTACATATATAATATAGTATTATTTATTCTCACTCAAGAATCAGACTTCATGGTCTACACCCTCCTCCTCAAGACTTTCTCCTTCCTTGTCCACTATGATTCCACCTCTGCTCCATTGTTTCTACTTTGTGCAGTTTCACTTTCAAATTCTTTATGCATATCTAGTTTTCTCTTTCCTCTACTTACCAGATCTGAGGTGCTCCGTAAATTTTGAATGAATGAATATGACCTAAATAGTATTCAATCTTCGTCAGAATTAACTCAATTGTGAACAAATTATAGATCTAAACAATGCAAACCAAAAGTTATGACTGTTAGTGTATTTTTGGTTTTTATATTTTATATTAATTATTTTGTTTATATTTTATATTATCATTTTATTTTTAGTGTATAAAATGATTTCACACTATATATTATTCTAGTTTTTATTAATATGATGACAAGTAAATCATACTTAGGAAATATAAATAATCCTAGTGGAAAGGAATTAATTATATTTCACTGTGCAATGCTGATAATGAATCCCTGGTATTATCTTTATGAAAACTCAAAAAAATCCCTGAATATATCTGAAGACACTCCAGACTCAACTTTCATATTGAATGCCTTTGTTATGTGAGGTCCAGTACAATTAAATGTTCAAATATTCAATGGATAAAAATCAATAAGATAATTAAACAGATATCTTGAGAATAACCTAATCACTATGATGAAAAATATTAATTTCCTTAGGCAAATACTTGTTTGAAATAAATCTGTATATAATTATGAAGTACAATATGATTTTTTGAAATGCATAGTTCTACTATTTGATATTTTGAGAACACTTGGAATTACATCTTTGCTTTTGCATGAAAATAACGAAGCATGGTAAAAGAATATTACTATTTGTATCCAGAAGAGATATTAAGGAGATTTTTCTAATCCAGATTTTGTTTTGTGTAAAGAAAACCCTGAGACAAGATTTGAGCATACAAATATCAGACAAAGCTAATGAAGAGGTTTCTTACTATAAACAATTATAATGATTTATACAATTAAAAGGTAAATTCAATACAATTGAGCAAGTAACAGTGCAAGAATTCACAAGGAACAAGGAGGGGGAGGACTTAGTAGCAGAAAGGTAATTTCCTTGCAGCATCCATGATAATGTTTTGGGGGAATTTAAACTGGATACCAAGAATTACGTTTTATATATCCCGAAGATTAGACCTTCAGTCTACTCAAGGTAGAAAATGAGAACAGAGATATTTGAAGAAAGCAAGACTACTTGACAACAGACATTGAAACTCCAGACATTGAAATTACACTATCTACCTACCCACTTAAAATATTAGGAAGGAAACTCCTGATGTTAGGACTTCTTGGTAGAAAAAGGTTTTGTGTGATATATTGAAACCCAACTTACAGCACAGATGAAAATCATATAAGTTTTAATTTTAGTATCGTTGGTGTTCTTGTTATTACTGTTTACATAAAATGCATGTACAAGAATGAGTAGTTCCCTGGCTGGCATAGCTCAGTGGGTTGAGCGCGGGCTGTGAACCAGGCATCACAGGTTCGATTCCCAGTCAGGGCACATGCCTAGGTTGCAGGCCATGGCCCCCAGCAACTGCACATTGATGTCTCTCTCTCTCTCTCTCTCTCTCTCCTTTCCCTCTCTAAAAATAAATAAATAAATAAATCCTAAAAAAAGACAGTTTCTGATCTGTTTAAAAAAAAAAGAATGAGTAGTTAAATTAAGAATTAATATTTATTCAGATTTTAGAAACCGACTGGTTGCCAGCTGAAAAAAGTTAAGGGGCTCTCTATGAATATTTATCAAGTTTTGTCTTGGAGGAATCTCACCAAAATCCCCATTCTTACCTGTTACACACTATTGAAAACAAGTAAAAAGAAAATTTTAAAAAGCATACCAGAATCAAATCTCCATGACAGATAGTGAATAGACAAAGAAAAATGCAAATTCATTAAGCTCCCACCCAAGAAATTGAACAAGATTGTTAAAGAGGTGGTTTGCAATCATTAACATCATGAAAGAATAGAGGTTGAAATGAAAGGACACATGATTTTATACAAAAGAGAAAATAATCCAAAAGAGACGAACTGAACAAAGAAATAACCAGAAATTTAAAAATATAATCAAGCAAATATTCAAGTTTATATCAAAGAGTATACTTAACTATTTAACTTAGTTGAAGAAAACATAAGAATGATACAAGAAAACCTGACAAAAATTATGTCCAATAGAAGTTTTAGAATAGGACAATAAATGAAAAAGATAAAAATTCAAATGAATCATTGATGTATTTTTATAAAACATACAAATTCTAATAATTATATAAAAGTTCTTGATATCAAATGCTTGGTTGAACTTTGTACGGCCAAAAACACCATATGGACATAAAGACGTACCATTTACAACCCAGGAAGAGAGGCTTGAGAGACGCCCACCCCACAGAAACCGCCACTGCAGCCAGTTCTGACAGCATCTGGATTTCAGGTTTCCAGCCCTCAGAACTGTGAGACAATACATTTCTGTTGTTTGAGACAGTTAGTTTATTGTCCTTTCTTATGACAGCTCAAACAAATACACACAGATCAAGAAAACTAGAAGGCCAAGAATTAAAAATTCCAAAACCTAGACATATTAGTGGATCAACAGTCCATAAACACAGTGATAATCCTAATATCAACCTGAGAGAGAGGGAAAATTTAAAATGGAATTTCAGCAGACTTTTCATGATCAAAATTAGAGTCCAGAATATAAATATCTTCAATAAAACAATAATGAAAAACATCCTAGAATCTTATATACAAAAAATGATGATTCAATTTAAAAAGATGAATTTTTACTGTTCACAGTTTGAATTGTAAAAATAAAGAACAAAGGCTTTATATGAGTAGAAAATCAAACCAGCAGAACAGAGGTAGAAGCAATGAGAAACAAAGGCACTGAAAAATGTGGTTAAATACAAGAAAAAAAAGTCAAAATGATTTTTAATGATAATGAAAAATCTGGAAAGTACTTTTATAAATAAGAAAACAGATACTAGCCAAATACAACATGGAAAAAGAGAAAGTGATTAGTGTTTAAACATTCTAAGGTAGCTGTATCGTGTAGGACAACTGTAAGAGGATAAAGACATTGACTTTAAGCTTTATAAAGCACCTGTAAAACAGAAATGGGTCATGGTCATCTTTTAGTAAGAAGTAAACTAAACCCAAAAAACTTCCATATAGAAGCAAAGAGAAGTTAAATGCTGTTAAATATGTTAGACAGATAAGTAAATATATACACTCCAATAGCTAATAATCATAAAAAGAAGAACAAATTGTAGCTTAAAAACAATCTGGCATGGTAGTCATGTAAAAAGTAGAAAACACATTAATATAATAAAATTTTGACCATCATATGACCTTGTTGTTCAGGAGGTAGGTAGAGATATGAAGGCCAAAACATACAACATGAAAATTCTAAACAAGTAGAGAGAAATCCTAATAGGCTGTAGAATAAAAAGAAAAAAAGGCAACAAACAAAGATATAGTGCACATAAAATACAAAAGAAATGGGCTGTAAATATTCCCTATATATTAGAATTCACATTAAACAATGGAATAAAATTATCACTTAGAAAAATAAATTTTCAGAAGGCATAAACAGTTAAATTTCATATGTATGTGTATTATAAAAGAAACGTGTAAAATATCACTATAGGAATAAAATGGTATGAACAAAATAAACAGAAATCATTTTGACCATGAAAATCACATTACAAGGATGTTGGCATCAGATCAACACTGACACCCATTGCCAATTTGGGCTGGATAGCTCTATGCTGTGGTATGAGAAGTGCTGTCCTATATGCCACAGAACAGGCAGCAGCACTCCTTGCTTCTGATAACAGAACACTAGTAACACCACCTTCCTACTTGTCACAGCCAACACTCAAGACCACATCAGAACTTTCATGAACGCTGAGTGGTTTTGCCTTGATGAGCTTTTTTTCTGAATGAAAATGACCAATTCTATTCACAGTTTTATTAATACAAAGATTGATACTATGTGCACAGAATTATATTTATTTTAACATTTTATTTTCATGTGAAAATTAATCAAAGCATTTTTCCTTTAAGTATCTTTGACCCTGGTGATTATGTCAAAGGTAACTTATAGACAATTTAGGTGAAGTGAAAAAAAATGTGTCCAGACATTGCCAAATGCTCCCGAGGGTAAAGACACCTCTACACACCTCTAGCACAGTGGTGCTACAGCACCACTGACACACACACACACACACACACACACACATTGGTGCATTTATATAGTAATGTAATGTGAATAAATGCATATAATGTGCCCATGACATATGTATCACTTTGCATTGAAGACCTTTTAGATAATTACCGGTGTAGCATTAAGAAATGCTATATACATCTATGAAATGTGTCACTGGTATTTTAATAAGGATTGGTACATTCACACAATGGAATTCTATGCAGCAGAAAGGAAGAAGGAAATCTCACCCTTTGCCACAGCACAGATGGAACTGGAGAGCATTATACTAAGTGAAATAAACCAGATGGTGAAAGACAAATGTCATATGATTTCACCTATAAGTGAAACCTAATCAACAAAACAAACAAATGAACAAAATATAGCCAGAGACCATAAAATAAAGAACTGACAATAACCAGAGGGGAGAGGGGAGAGGGATAATGGGGGAAAGTAGGGGAAGGGTCATCAAGGATATGTATAAAGGAGCCATGTACAAAGCAAAAGGGGGTAAGATTGAAGGTGCGAGGTGGGGATGGGTGGGGTGGGGAGAGTGGAGGGGAAAATACGGAGACAACTGTACTTGAACAACAATAAATATTTTTAAAATGGAAGAAAGAAATGCTGCATACAGGGTCTGGCAGAAGTAAGATCTGCTTGAGTGTGGTTGGCAGGGTAATAATATGGGTGTAACAATTTATAGTTTTAATTGGATCATTTCACCTAAAATGTCATATGGTGTGCTTGAGTGTGATAGTTATTTTACAAGAATTACATGCTTATGATTTTATAATAAAACATTTTGTAATTAACAAGGGGCATTATTTGTGTTGAACCCTGTGTAATGAATGAATGCTAAGGCTGTTTAATAACTTAATTTTTTAAAATTATTCAAATAAAATATAATTTATTTCTAAAAATACAATTAAACTTAATAAATCAGATTTACTACAAATAATTCTAACTCACTGCAAATTAAATGAAATATATGCTGAATCAAATTCCCCTTTTAGGCTTTCAATTTCATTATATTATGCAGTCAAATATAGAACTGGATCTAAATAGTTAAATTTCTATGATGACTAGTGAGAAAGTTATATCCACTCAAAGCTGAGTATTATAATTTCATGTGACATCATGTCATCACACTGTCATCCTTATAAAATTGAAGTGTCATGTTTTGTTACAGGAAGTTTTGCATTTTAAGGAAGTTATGATATAGATGTTCACAAATTATCACCTTGACAATATTAAATGACAATTGGGACTTTTTTTGCTGCACATTTAATTTTCAATTCAGAGTTCATGCTATAACTTTTTTCTGACAAACCTGAACCTTGCCATTTCTTTTTACATAATGCATTCTCTCTTTACCTCAAAATAGTTTATTTAATTTGAAAGTACAGTATTCCATATTAAAAGATATTTGAAGTTTTTCTTTTAAAGAAAGAAAAAATATACAATAATGGCAGTAATAATGATGAGGAAAGAGGGATTTCATGCACTATGTATTAATAACTAATTTTCACTAAAGAATCGGATGTGTTACAATTTGTTCCTTGGCAGTGCTGTGACTAATCTCTCTTCCCATGAAGAGGTCACTTAACTGTTTCAAGCATCGTTGCTTCTTATTACTTGAGGGATTTGGCAAGATGATTTCTTAGCTCCTTTTTACTGCCAGAATTTCTGGCTTACCCTCCTTATGTTTGCTATTTTTCAGTAAAGTAAATTCTGAATAATCCTGTAGAGTCTACACTTATCTCCTCACATGCATAAGATGTAGGTAGGGAGGTGAGGGAGAGTGGTAGAAATTTAGATCTAAATTTATAATAAAAATAAGCAATATCTTCTACATGTTATGGTTTATATTTAAAAAACCAAACAGTTATCAGCAGATAGGCCATAAATGCAGGAAAGTGAAAATATAGAATACATTTTTGTCCTGAAAATGTCAAAGTTTTTATTAGTTTTTATCAGCTAAATATTTAATGTCAATGCAACCCAAACCCTAGCATAATATTGTTAATAGGTTACATATCTAATCCCAAAACACACTGCTAAGTAGAAACACATTTTTTGATCTCTTACCTCTTGTTTATTATGTTTCTTACATTCTCTTTAAGTGTCAAATAATGCAATGTGAACAACGTCCATTTACAGGTGTCCTGGAATAAACAGTTTCCTTTATTTCTTCTAGTCCATTTGTTTGTTTTGAGAAACTCATAATGTATGTATGCAGGTATGTATGTATTTATTTATTTTTATCATTGTTCAAGTACAGATATCTCCATTTTCCTGCTACCACTTCTCCTGCCCCAACCACCCCACCCACCACTACTTCCCACCCTCAATCCTACCCCGCTCTGGTTTTGTCCATGGGCCCTCTATACATGTTCCTTGATGACCCTTCCTCTCTTTTCCCTGTTATCCCCATCCTCACTCCCCTCTAGTTACTGTCACTTTGTTCTTAATTTCAGTGTCTCTGGTTATATTTTGCTTACTTATTTGTTTTGCTGATTAGGTTTCACTTATAGGTGAGATCATATGGTTTTGTCTTTTACCTCCTGGCTTATTTCACTTAGCATAATGCTCTCCAGTTCCATCCATGCTGTGGCAAAGGATAGGAGTTTCTTCTTTCTTTCTGCTGCATAGAATTCTGTTGTGTAAATGTACTACAGTTTTTGATTCACTCATTTACTGAATGGCACTTAGGTTGTTTCCAGTATTTGGCTATTGTAAATTGTGCTGCTATGAACATTGGGGTGCATAGGTTTTTTTGGATTGGTGTTTCAGGGCTCTTGGAGTATAATCCCCTCAGTGGAACTGCCAGATCAAAAGCCAGTTCCATTTTTAGTTTCCTGAGGAAATTCCATACTGTTTTCCACAGTGGCTGCACCAGTCTGCAGTCCCACCAACAATGTACAATATCTCTGATGAACATAGATGATAAAATCCTCAACAATATATTGGGAAACCATATCCAGCAATACATGAAAAAGATCATACACCATAATCAAGTGGGATTCATCCCAGGGATGCAAGGATGGTACTATATTCCCAATCAACAAATGTAATACAGCACGTAAACAAAGGGAAACACAAAAATCACATGATCTTATCGATAGATGCAGAAAAAGCATTTGATAAGGTACAGCACCCATTTTTAATAAAAAACACTCCTTTATTTCTTATATGAGAATGCTTGGCCAGTTAAAGGAGTCACTTAGAATGTTTTTAAAATGATAATACTAAGTATATACGGAGCACAACATTTAGCTAATCACATTTACTACTTGAAGTATATGAAGCTTATCGCCAGTAGTGGTGTGTTAATAGGCATATTTCCAATGCATACCCTTAGTTAAAGTTTACCAATTATGAATAAAGTAAAAATCATAAATTGAAAAACAAATCATAATTATAAAAATTATTGGTAATTTAGGTTACTAGCAAATAATTATTGTACCTATTATATAAATAACAAATAGTTAAGCTCAAGAAACTAATGAAAGAATATAAAATCATCCCTGGCTGGTGTAGTTCAGTGCATTGAGCACACGCTGTGAACCAAAGGATCTGTGATTCAATTCCCAGTCAGGGCACATGCCTGGGTTGTGGGCCAGGTTTCCAGCAGGGGCCACATGAGAGCCAACCACACATTGATGTTTCTCTCCCTCTCTTTCTTCCTCTCTTCTCCTCTCTCCAAAAATAAATAAATAAATAAAACCTTTAAAAATAATATAAAATCAAGGGCCACAAAAAATCAGTAAAAAATAAATACTCATAAACCCCAAAATATGAAAAGATTATTAGTTTTACTCATAATATGAGAAATGTAAGTCAAATTACACAGAGACGCCATTTTTCACTGATCATGTTTTACAGTCCCATCTGTTGTCACTGCTGTAGAGAAATCATCTCTCTGACACATCATTGAGACAGGTGTAATATATTGCAACACCTAAGGAAGAGATCTAGTAATATCTACTAAAATTAAAGATTTACAGTTCTTTGAAAAAAAATCTCACTTCTAGAAATCTCTCCCACAGATATGCCTGCATGCTAAGTCATATGTGTACCAGGACAGTCATTACACTTTTGAATGTAATGTAACAAAACCAACAATTATAAAATCAAAACATGAAAATGAATGAACATTCATAGAAATGACTATTGGGGAGGGTTATGCCAGTGAAACTGGTGAAGTAAAGGCCTCCAAGAAATTATCTCCTTCATAAAAGCAATGATTGATGGGAGATGTTTTTGTCTCAATAATTTCCCATAATCATCAAAACCACTACAAATGGTGATAGTTTATGGAATACTTCCCCATGAATTGCTGTATTTGATCATTACAATAGACATGGAGACACCATGTGAATAAAGATGATATAATAGTCCCAAAACCTGCTTTGAAAGTATTCACGGTGTGTTAGGTAAGGCAGACATCTCAACCAGATGCTACAAATACGTCCTGGAAATGACCCTCAGTGAATAGTGTAGACAGTGCAGGCCTTGTTCTCTCGTACCACTACTCATTTCTGCCACTGCAGCTTAAAACATGCCATATACAACACATAAATGCATGAGTATGACTGTATTCTAATAAAACATTATTTATGCAAACAGAATGGGATTTCATGTAATTTCTGTTATAAAATATGACTTTAAAAATATTTTCAACAATCTAAAAAACACAAAACTTTTTTAATAAGCAGGTAAAGCCAAAACACATAGCTGGTTGAATGAGGCACCCAAGCTGTAGTTTAAATGATCCATAATCTAAACCATAACCACACTTTCAATATAGTTGAGTTAGTAATAAAAACATCAAATGCTATTTCTCAGTTTTATGTGTAAGGAAACAGAAAGCAGAAAAATAAATAGACTTGCTAGTCTTAATACAGATAACAAGCAGAGCAGCTGGAACTGAAACCCAGCTCCTTCCTCACCGGTCAGCATTATCTCACGGATGCCTGAGTCTACTCCCGTGACAGGTGTGATGCATGGCACGCGCTTTAGGTAGGGCGCAGCAACTTACATAAACTATATCCTCCATTATAACAGGGTTTATTCAGCACTGTTTTACCTTTGAAAAATAAACAATAGCTTAGATGGTCTATGCTGCTTTTACGCAATAAAGAGAGAACCTGTTTGTTTTAAAATAATAATGACATTACCATCAAATTTGTTCCATGAGTAAAGAGTTAGTAATCTGCTGTTATATCTTCATTCCCCTAGTTGCTCAATAATTTTAAAATATCTTTAACAAATCTATGAACTCAAATTTATGAGATATATTTATATGTCATTTTTGGTATTTGATCCCTCATGGCCATTATATTCTGGAAAAATTATGAATGATCAAATACACATGCACATGTCTATGTGTAGTTATGTATATGTCTGTGTATAGATTTTGTGTAATATATGTATGTAATTATATGTATAAATATTGCATTATATATACTTATGTATAATTAATACATATTACCCGTGTATATATATGTACAATCATACAATTTACTATTAGAAATGGCCTTATGATCACAGGCTCAGCCACATATAAATATCCTCGTAGTGAATAACAATGTTTGACCAGTGTCAACAAAATTGCCCCCTTATAAATCCAGTCATTGACTAAGAAAAGTCTAAGAAACTTATCATAAGGAATATGAGAAGTTGATTTGTATCAAAACACTTAGGCTTAAGTTTTTATCAAAAGTCCAGTAAATGTTTTATAATGTGAACTATAACTACACATTAAAAATAATTATAGCCAAGAACTGAAGGATACTTTCAAACAAGCTTATATAATGAAACTATAAAAAATATTATTTCAATAGCAAAACTATATTATATCATTATTATTTTGTTTCTGTTGACCAAATTCCTGCTGGTATTTTTGTGACAGAGAGGGGAAAAGAGATAATTTTCAGTTCTCTGGAAATGTCCTTTCTCATGTTCATACTAACTTTAATAATCCCATGTTTTATTTAATAGCACTTTGAAAATACATGGTTGGTCTTTATGAGAGTATTTGAGTTGTAGATATAAATTCACTTATTTAACAAATAAAGTAATGGGACAAAAGCACATTCTTTTATTCACATATGAATTATTAGGCTTTGCAGGCTTTTCTGAATTACCATAGTATGTTTGGTGTTGACGGGTGAGGGAAAAATGTGTGCAATTAAGTTAGATTTGCACATAAAGGTGGATGAGAATGGAGCATGAGTGAGGGTCTCAGGTTCGGCAGGATATAAGAGGATTGGGCTGGACCTTTTATATTTGTCTGTCAACACTACAAACAGTAAAACAGATCGCAATTTCTACAGAACCTCTTGTAACCTGAATAATGTCACAAACCTGCACTTCTTCCTGATGGGGAACAAGCTCTCAACCATATGTTCATTGGCACCCAAGCTCAGAAAGATTTCTCCATCCTGGTCTACCTCTTGAGGCTTTATCGTTTACTAAAATTAGGTGACTCAGGAGAAAATGCAAAGTTGTCTGATTTTTCTCTTTCCCTTTCTAGCAAATTTTGCTTTTTAGTTAAATCAAATGACAAGAAGTATGCATAACAAATTATTTTAATAATATTTTTCTTTTGGTATACTCCTAAAGTATACCAAATTATATATAATATATATAATATGTGTGTGTATATATTTATGTTCTTTCCTCCCTCCTTTTTAAGGATTATAGAGAAAATACACTGAAGTTCATAACAAAAATAACTTTCTAATAATTCAACATGGTGTGCTTTTATTTTACACCTTTGTTTCCATTTACTTCATGGGATACTTTGTAGGAAAAACAATATATGTGATAAAAATGAGTGGTTTTGATCTCATTTTCATATGTGTACAAGAAAATGACAGCATTGTTTCAGGTCTTCTTTTGTGTTCATGTTCTGACTCCATAGCTCCTGCCTTGTATGGAAAATACAGCTGCAGCTGAGTCCCCGTTGGATGAGAGGTGGAACAGATGGCCTGTGATTTTGCACTGCCTACACATTAGGGAAGCACCATGGCTTGGATTGAGTACATTTTTTTTTTAGTACTAACATTGCTAAAGTGAAAATAAATAGTCAAGCAGGGCGATGGAAGTCATTGAGCCACCACCGTGGAGATTCTACCGCTGTGCTTGCTGTCTCTCTCAGGGATTGTGCTAACTCAAGTGTTGCTACTTCCCAGGATATATCAGGAATTCGACAGAAGGCTTCTCCACTTTCCACCCAATTCTTCACCCTAGAACCCAGGTGACACATACTTAAACTGTATCATTTACTGAACACACAATTTCCTAAAGGGTTTAATAAGCCATTAAGTTGTCTTGTCTGTGGATGTGAAAGAAAGAAAAGTTTATCTGAATTTACCGATCATTTTATCAACTTTTCTCTTGGAATTTAACACCTGTACATCCATGTATATTTAATCTATATTGAATAATATATCAATAACTTATGGAAATTAACTTGAAAGTTTGGAAAAATATCCATGTGCTTTAAAGGCTGACAATTTCAAATATAATCTATGTAAAAATCAATGAAGGTATATTAAATGTCATGACATAGTATCTTCTTTTTAGCGTCCCATGCATTAACAATAGATTAAAAATTGTAAATATGAATGTACCAATAAATGAAATCACTAATTTCAACATGCCTTCATGGTAATAAAGATAAAATTACTTAAGTGTGTGTTCGATGAAGTGCTTTCATTTTACATATGAGAACAGAAAACGCAATATGTGGATAAAGAACATTCCAGCTACTATGTGTGGACCAATGTTTAGGGATGTGACATAATTGGCATAAGTGATTTTTTACAATCATTGTTTTGAAGTGATTGGTATAACTATTAGCTTATATAACATAATTTCTTACCATTCATGTCTCTTACCACTCAAATCCAACTCCCACTTCACCCTCATCTCATCCCACAATTTCCCAGAAGAGGATAAAAGCCAATCAACAAAACCTTACCTTGCCAACGTATTGTGGATCTGGTCCCATATGTTCTTCTAAAACAAAGAACTGATTCCAAACCCATCCCCTTTTGGGACGATGGTGGACCTCGGTTTCTCCTTCGATGTGTTTGGTTTGGTTTCTGGTCACCTTGACGGAGCTGTGGTGAGCAGTTCCATAACACCTCTGCACAAAACAGAGACACACGAGGACTGGACAGATGCAAGATGTGCTCGTAATTTTCATTGTAAGATAACTTTCCAGTTCACAGTTTTCTTTCTTTTCCTTGTCAGCTACAAATGCTTAGTGAGCATTCAAGGCAGAAGCCAAAGCATGGTTTGGAAGGGCAGTCCAAAGTAAATTGTCTCTCATGTCCATGATTTAACTGTCCATCAGGGAAAGGTCAGACTGCATTTACATCCTGAAACACTTTAGAGATTCAAAACTGGTTGTCTGATTCCAAGTCTTCACAGTAGGTGAACACAGGCAACCATTTTCTACCTAATGGAAAGAGAGAAAATTATATACATAACAAAACATAATAGTTTTAAGTATTTGCTCTGAATGTAAATTGAACTATTTTGTAGTGTGATGCTGATAGGCAAAGACCATGTGCAAATTCTTTTGGAAATACATGCACATAATGATGCATAAGCCAGTACACTGCATACATTTTTAGATGGACTTCCCTGTCTATACTGCTAACTTTCAATATGCATTGAGGGTAAGTGTATAGTGAGGATGTTTACATATTCCTTGAAACAACAGAAATGCAGCCCGAGGGAGTGTTTACATGTCCAGACAGTGACAATGAGTATGTGCATATGCTTGAGTGTAGTATGACTGCTTACAACGTGTGATCTATTAGGAAGCTCATGCTAGGTGCAAGATTTTTGTTTGTTTTGCACTTACTTATTTTTGTTAGATGTAATAAAAACTGACTGCATATTAATTACCTACTATACATGATTCACTGTACTTCAACAAAATACTTCCCTAGGGTTGAAAAATTGTCATAGACCATCACAACAACCAAGTAGGTACTTGGTTGGTAAGTAAAAGAAAAGAAAATGGACAAGATGACTGGGGAAAATGTATGACACGGAAAGTTTCTCTATGCTCACAGATCTGATTGGCATAATCAATTATGTGTGACAATACCAATTGTCTCAATCGTAGCTTGCATGAATGTTTACAGGCAATACTTTCTGGTGCAGTCTTCCCACAGAGGAAAGGCAGATATTCAAGCATGGGAATGCCCCGGTACACAATTCCAGAAGTCTTGTGAAGACAGGTATAAGGAAGAAAAGAATGGTGGCAAAAAAGAAGGGGAAAATGTTTTGATTTTCAAATAAAATGTTGTAGGCTTGGACTTAGGTTACAGTACAATTGGACATTAAAGTAAAACTTAAGAGAGGTTTCTGGTAGACAAAAAAGCAGGATTTGGTAGAGAAAAAGTTGACTCAATTAGCTTATGGAAAACATAAAACTCGCCCTGGCTGGCGTAGCTCAGTGGATTGAGTGCGGGCTGGGAACCAAAGTGTTGCAGGTTCTATTCCCAGTCAGGGCACATGCCTGGGTTGCTGGCCACAGTCCCCAGCAACCGCACATTGATGTTTTTCTCTCTCTCTCTCTTTCTCCCTCCCTTCCCTCTCTAAAAATAAATATATAAAATCTTAAAAAAAGAGATGAGAATGGGTCATCTGGGAAAAAAAAAAGAAAACATAAAACTCTGTTTTTTTCTCTTTTTCCATGTGTTCTCTTTTTAATGTGCATTTAGAAAAATTATACTGAATCAAGATTATAGTAACCCCATTCTGCAAAAATATTAGGTGAATCACTTTCTCATTCCATTAAATTCATCCTGTAAGTCAGAACAAACTAGAGTGTGGCTCTAAATGAATCACAGTGTGGTTGACATGACAAAATATTTCAAAAATTTAATACAAATAATCAGGAATAACATAATTCTTTGATACAATGATAAAAGTGTTTATACTGAGGGGGAAAATGAAAATAAAAATTACATGAGACCCAAAGCAAGGCACTTTCTCTATCAATATGTCTCCCCATAAATTAAAGTTAATAATAATGCTTACCTCACCAGATGCACAAGTATTGTTATTGAACAAGAACCAGGAATTCATTTTAATTATCTGGCATCATAAACTAAATTTCATAATTTTTAAAGCATAGATAAATATTTTACTGACTTAAAGTGACTTAAAAACTCTCCAAACTTCCCCTTCTCCTTCCTTTTTTGAGAATTTACTTACTATATGTACTTATGTGAATCATCTAATTTCTACAAGTCTCAATCTTCTCATTTATCAAAATGTGTATGTAACTTTTAATGTGTTTTCCAGTTTATCTAATAAATTTCTTAGATGATTTCATATAAAAGTTTAATTTCTCACTTGTCAAAATATCCTTAACTTTGAAGTCACAAATCTCAAACTAAGAAACTTTAACTAGCCTTTCTTCTTAGAAGTAAGCTGATGAATATGTAGTAGGTGTTATCCTAATACTTTCACACCATTCGGTGTGATTGTTAAATGAAAGTAGCATCTTTGCTTTTTATGCTAAGTTGTTTAGCAAAGCATAATTCATGAGTGAAAGGTGAAGAAAGTGGCTTTTATAATACAGCCCAGACATGCAGAATGAGTGTTTTCTTTATAATACTGATATCATATGGCATTCCAAACCCACATTAATGCATTGTCATCTGTGTACACATCACATGTTTATGAATGTTTATTATGACAATTATAAAAATGATAAAGTTCTGTGGCATAAAAGAACAAATATAAACATCACTATTGTACTGTTGAAAGTAATTTCATTCGCCATATCATGAGAAGACAGATTCCACATAGGAAAATTTCTGCTCTACTTCAGGAAATCCATTCCTTCATAGGTTAGAAAGAATTAAAATGAAAATAATAAAACCATTATTATTGGTTTTATAGACTAACATAATAGAAATATATTGTGAACTTTTGTCATTTTTTGACTAAGCAGCATTTAAACACCCTTCCTGTTTCATGGGGCACTCCAGTATGTGAATTCCGATAACCAGAGGCTTAACTTTCACCTCTGAACACCAAGGGGCCAAATGCTTTCTTCTTCCAATGTTTTAGTTAGAAGTCACCCCTGTGACATATACATGTTAATCACAGACTCCTACACCCTGGCACAGAAGGTGGATGGAAGTGGAGAAGTGTTTCAGAACAGTGGTAACAGTCTCAACGTCCAGATGTAGTGGTGGTCAGTTGGCAGCTATAAGGACAGGGTCCAATGGCAGCTGCACAAATTAACAGTCATTCTAGCTACAGTTTCAGTGGCAAGTACTTGATATTGTTTGTTACTGCCTCACTTCTATTGATTTCCACTTCTTAACAAACCTAATTCTTAAGGACCCTCACCAATTGTGATGGCTACACAATATTGTTCCAATAAATGCATTTGCTGTTTTCTACAGCCAAGTTGACTTTCATTGTTTGAAAACAAGAACATTGTCTGTAAAAGGCATCATTGTCATGATATTCCAGAAAAAAGTATTTCCAAATAATGCATTACTCATAATAATGTGCAATGCAGACCTCTCGCCTCTGGTCAGTACTGAATCTCAGTGATGCCCCCCTGCTGCCTGAGATTATTCCTCTTACTTCTGTAACTATTCCCTCTGCAGTAGAATTAGTCACACTGTACTCAGTCAAAAAACATGATCTCCAGTGTCCATTTATAGAAAACTATCACCTATCATATTTTATGAGCATTTTATTCTCTAAGCTTTACATTTCTCATTTATGAATACAATTTTTTTGAATTATCATTATGTTCAGCTAATTCTTTGAATTTATGATTTAATAAATATTCTTGATTTACAAATGACTTTTCTTACACTGAGTTACTCACAGCTCCGAAGATGAACTACTGGCCACTCAGTACAGTCATTCTGTTAGGGAGCACTGAAGAGAGAAGGACACTCACATTTATCCCAAAGGTGTTACTTGTGACTTGGCCCTCTGACTGAATGTTCTTGCCAATGTGTTCTTGGTTTATAAACTTGTGACTACAAAGAGGTCTAAGAATGCCTTACATTTGCTTTTTTAAGTTATTTTAATTAAGTATATTTTATTGATTATGCTATTGTAGTTGTCCCGTATTTTCTCTTTGCCCTCCTCCAGCTGGTAACCCGATTCTCTCCAGCAATACCCTCCTTAGTTCATGTCCATGGGTTGTATATATATAAGTTCTTTGGCTTCTCCATTTCCCTCATTATTCTTAACCTTCCCCTGTCTTTTGTACCTACCAATTCTGTTTCTTTTTCCTTGTACCTTTCTCCCATTCTCCCCTTTCACCCTCTCCACTGATAACCCTCCATGTGGTCTCCATTTTTATGATTCTGTTCCTATTCTAGTTGTTTGCTTAGTTTGTTTGTCTTTAGATTCAGTTGTTGATAGTTGTGAGTTTGTTGTCATTTTATTCTTCATAGTTTTGATCTCCTCCTTCTTCTTAGATAAATCCCTTTAACATTTCATATAATAAGGGTTTGGTGATGATAAACTCCTTTAGCTTTACCTTATCTGGGAAGCACTTTATCTGCCCTTTCATTCTAAATGATAGCTTTGCTGGATAGAATAATCTTGGATGTAGGTCCTTGCTTTTTATCACTTTGAATACTTCTTCCCAGTCTCTCTTGCCTGCAAGGTTTCTCTTGAGAAATCAGCTGATAGCCTTATGGGAACTGCTTTGTAGGTAACTGTCTCCTTTTCTCTTGCTGCTTTTATGATGCTCTCTTTATTTTTAACCTTTGGCATTGCAATTACAATGTGAAACAAGTTTTCCTTGCTTCTTTTATTGTTTTGAAACTTTCTTTGTTAAAAGTACTTTAACATTTTTATTTCATGAATGTGTTGTTCCATTTTCCAGATGTGGGGGGTGCCATATTATTTTACATATTTAAGAAGCCTAGAGTTATAATTGCCACCAATTTCTCAACTCCAGTATTATGCATTATTGGTAGGAATTTATCTGACTTTGCATAGAGCAAGCTTAGTTTAAATAGAAAAATGCCAAAAGAAAATAGAGTATGATGGAAAGTCCATATTTTTTGGAATTAGTTTCATTGTGAGATATATAAGGATATCTCATATGGAGAAGCATATGCCAGTGGAATCATCTTGCTTAATGCACAACTGTCAAATGTGCAAATCCATCAGATGAGAAGGCTGTTCTCCATGAGATGACTCATCATGGAAATAATGGAACTTAACTTTTCTATGATGAATTATTAAAATCCATCATACTGTCAGGTAGATTTAAATATAAAGAAATTTAAATTGTGTTTGAATTCTAGAGTACTTACATAAGGTGAAAGGTACAAATCCTTAACAGAAGTTGATTATTTTTCATTTAATAAATAATTATTTATGACATATCTGTATGTATGTATATACATATGTATGCATGTACATATTTATTTACTTGCATTCAGGATATGTGTTCTACAACTTTCAAGTTATCCTTTGGGTTGGAAATTAGAAGCAAAAGTCCCATTGCTTGTAAGATGCATTCTCAGGTATCATCTGACCTTGAATCCATGGTCCCCACCGTGTTCAGACCCAGTGCTCAACAACATCAGCCATTCTCTTGTTCTAAGTCCAGTTCTTGTTCAGTTTCCAATGATATTGACTTCTGAATTTTTTGTTTTACTTTCTTGCCTTTAACCTTTTATATTAAATAGTTTCTTAACTTTTTCCTCTCAATTGATAACTTACATGTTTAATAATTATACTGTTCTCTATCAGTTTTGTTTAGATTAAATAGCTCTTGCTTACAGTCAAAATCCAAATACTCATAAACCATATGCAGTTGTAATTTTATTGCAATTTTATTCCCAGGTTGATTCCCAAATCGATATTTTCACTTCCAATGTAATCATTTCACAATATTCCTACAGCACAAATATTTGGACAAAATAATTGAATTTGATCTATAGATAGAAAGATATAGATATAATGAAATATGTCAATAATACCAAATTAATTAGAAAGCATTAACTTTTGCATATTGTGGGTTTTTTTGTTGGGAATATGCATTTAACTTCCATGGGAACAGTGATGAGAACATTGCATGGGTACAGGTATTGCTCCTTAAATGGTTTATTCAGTTCTTTTTTTCTTAAGAGACTGACTGTCCAATTCTATTTGGTAACACCTACCATTTGAGACCGAAAGTAAAGGATATTTCTCCACAAAGACTACTATGTTTTAGACACAATTTTCTTTGGGTATTTTGTGTTCTTCACATCTAAGAAATAGCTATTGACAGCTGTGTGTCATGAAATCTTTTCAAGAATACGTGAATGGCAAAAAGCCTTGAAGAAAGATAGAACCAGCCTTGAAAGCAGAGAAAAGATTTGTTTCTGGACAGGATACTATCTTTTTCTATAACAAAGGTCGGAGAAATGTGCTAGCAGACCCCACATAAAGCTGGGCATTCTAAAATTCAGGATTCTTTACTGGGACCCGTGTGTACTGTGCATGGCCTGTCCTTGGGCTCCTTTGAGTCTCCCCAGGGGACTGCGAACCTTATGCTGCTAAAGGTAAGAAGGTCTTTTGTCTCTATTCCAGAGTCTCAGATTCTCTGCCAGCACCTATTCATCTGTGGCAGCCTAAGTGATTAGCTGGAAAGTAAGGCAAAATCTTAAATCCTTCATTTAAAATTCTGGATAAAATCGTTCAATGTGACTGTTCCTCTAAATTACCATAGGATTTATCAAATTCTTTCTCTATATTGCAGACCAGCATTCTGATTATCTACATAGGTACTATTTAATGTATTCTTTGTGTCATCTTTTTTAGACTTCTCACACCAAGTCTACGCATTTTCATTCTCTTGTATTGGCTAGTGAAGTACCTTTCATATTGTAGCCACTGAGTAAACAGTTGTTGAATGTAGTATTAAATAAGTGGGAAATAGACAAATTAATTCAGGGTTTCTGCAATAAGAGTGGTGTTAAAAACACCAAGTTGCAACTTAGAATACTCATTTGTAAGAATATGTTACAGAAAAACTGTTTTTAAAGTATTATTTGATTTGGTTAACATTATACATTGGTTTTCTCTTAAAAGCCTGTCATAATCAAAGAACCATAAATACTGAAAAACCAAGTTACATTTTATCAGTAAAACCTTGCTTTCTCAAGAAGCTTTTTCAACAGAGAAAATCAGAAATTAAGGAAGCCATTTAAATATTGAGCAAATATTCATTAGTAAACTTGGCAATAGAATATATTCTGTAGCATTATGAGTCATCTCTTACTGTGTTTAGTGTCAAATATGTGTATGAACATCCCTGCTACGTTGAGTAAAATATGTAAAAATAAAATTGAACATTCATAGTGTCACTATTTTGTCTCAATATATACTCCACAATTATTAGATTAATTCAAATGTATTTAATAAAGTTGAATTTTATTTTAATGTTTCCCTGAAGTTATACAGATAAATAGGAAGAGCAATGTCCTAATGGCGGTATATTCAAATGTAAGATGGTAGTCATGATCTTGATCGATTTGGCTGTAACAGTAGTATTACTTTCAATTTTCGTGTTGCAGATTCCAATCTTCATACTGCCTGGTGGACAGCATTCAAAACATTGGAAAACAAACACAGGAAACGAGAATGACAGTACCAGATTCAATGTTTTCTTACTTATCTGTGTATGTCTGAGCAACAAAGAGACAGTTTGAATTTCTTCCTGTATTTCAAAAGTATGTCCACCTATGACACTACTTTTATGTGTTGCTTATATTTTTGTAGAAATATAACATAAGCACCCTCTAGGGTGGCTCAGTTGGTTAGAGCATCATCCCAATATGCCAAGCTCCGGGTTCATTCTGGGGGTGAGGGCATCTACAAGAAGCAACTGATAACTGCATAAGTAAGTGAAACAATTAATCAGTGTTCTCTCTCTCTCATCAATAAATAAAAACAAATAAAAATTTATAACATAGGTGAAGCATAAAAACATATATTCACATGTAAGATCTCATCAAATAAATTTTAAAATGGTCATTTGGTTTGATTTAAAATATAAAAAAATATATTAAAGGAATCCTACTAGTGTAGAGACTCCTGTAGTCCTCACTAGCTGGTTTCTGTCACTGGGCACCCTGTGCATCTTGCCAAACCTGAATCCCTGCCCTCCACTTCCCCAAAATAAAGACTACCTTTCCTAGCCTCACTTGTAGCTAGTGTTGCCCAATTACTAAGTTCCAGCAAATGGCCTATGAGCAGAAGTGCTGTCTGTTAACTCTCCAGGAAATTCCCTAGAAGACTGTTGACACGTGTCTTTTCTATCCTTTCCCCTTCCTCTGTCTTGCCACTTGAATCCTGAGTGTGTGGCTAGAGCTCCCTTTTGGACCATGAGATTGATATCACAGCCTGGAGGGAGGGGATCCAAGCAACTTTATCCCGGAGGACCTGGGAGCCCTGCCAGGCGATCCCTGGGCTGCCTTCTTCTCAGCTCAGTTATGAGAAAACATATTCCAGTCTTTTTAAAGCCACAATTATTTTGGGCTTCTGTTTGCTCAGAGCTGAACCTAATTCTAATTTAACAACCATGGAGCTGAAACAGTATATTCTCCAGGGTTTTGGATTTATCGAGGTAGGGTTTGGGAAATAAATGACAGGGGAAGGAAAGAGAGGAAATGAGATTGGAGTGAAAAACTTGGGGAGATGGTGGGTGGCACTCTATTATAAATTCCAGAGAACTCATTTTTGCTGATGCTCTTCTCTGCAACTTCCACCACAAGTACTAAAATGTGCACATCTTGCTTTTCTCTATTTTTCTGCTGAAGTCAGAACTCATACCTTACTCTTATATTTGTGTCATTGGCAGCGCACACAGTATGCGATGTGGATGGAAGGTGTGATACTTGTCCAAAGGTCTTCTTCTATGCCTTTCCCTTTGACATACGCACTCTACCTACACACAACACCCTCCTGCTTGAAATCCCTCTATGTATTGACAAAATCTCCAGGACAGACTTAAAAAAACACCTTTCACATGAAATTCATAGTTTTTCAATATTTGGCACCTTTCTATGTCCCTTATCTAGGAAGCACCACGATCTGCTCATATTTTCACATGCTCACGGTCTCCTGGCTTCGATCTATCTGCTCTTGTTAGTCTTTGTGCCTTTGTATAAGCTTTTCCTTCTAAGTACAAAGCCTACTTCCCTGTTTTCATGATCAAAAAGTCATCAGTCTCCCAAGCAAGACCTCAGAACCTATCCACACTCTATTCCCAAAGTCTCCTGTTCTCCCATTATCAGGAAGGGATTCTGAATATGCCACCTCAGAATACGCTGCTTCGGCATGTATATTATTTAAATTAAAAGCACTTAAAAAACACCAGGCACAAAAAAGCACTCTGACCTTCCTAAAATTAGGAGTTCAAACTCCCATATAAAAGAGGTCTGCCTTATGCAAGAGGGAAGAAACATACTTTCACCCACAATGGTTGAGGACAAAATAAATCTGCACAAAGAAACATCGCTTGTCTGACTCATCCTTCTAGTCATTTTTTTCACCCACTTACGTAACTAATCCAAACCTTTTGCTTTGTCATTTTACCACTGTGTGGTCCAACTTGTAAGTGTCTGGCTTTAACTGTTTTTTGGGGTCTTCATTCCCTTATGAGGGCTCCTGAGACACATAAAAACATATTAAGTAAGTTTATATGCTTTTTTCCTTGTTAATTTGTCTCATTATAGGAGCCACAGTCAAGAATCTAAAGTGCCAAAGGAAAGTTTTTCCCTTCCTTACAGTCGCATTTATCACATGACTTAGGCATTTCTTTGTATGTCTTCCAAACTAGAAGGCAACCTCCTTCCAGAACTTAACTTTAATCTCTGTTATCTTTTTTTAAAGATTTATTTATTTATTTTTAGAGAGGGAAGGGAGGGAGAAAGAGAGAGAGAGAGAGAAACATCAATGTGCGGTTGCTGGGGGCCGTGGTCTGCAACCCAGGCATGTGCCTGGGCTGGGAACCAAACCTGGGACACTTTGGTTCGCAGCCTGCGCTCAATCCACTGAGCTACGCCAGCCAGGGCTAATCTCTGTTATCTTAATATTAATGATAACACAAGCTTATGTTCACAATACGTTAAGTGAATAAACAAAACTAGGATTGTGCTTTTATCATGTCAGTGTCCCATTAATTAGTCATGCGACCTTAGCCAAACTTTCTCATACATGAAATAGGTCCAATAACCCCATAACATCTCTGTGAGGATCAGTAAGGGTTATGGGCACAGTCAAGGAGACCTGGATGATTCAGGTGGAATCTCCCACTATTGCTGGGGAAAGAAAAGCAGTGTATGTCTCTTAAAAGTAAGAATAGCATCCTCTTTACATGAAATATTGTATTATATGCATCATTTGAGTGGATTAAAAGTATTTTGCATGGTCTGAATATAAAAATATTTTAATTATAATCTAGATTTTGCATTGCCTGAAAAAATATCACAACTAATTACTAAAAAAACAAAGTATTTGCATAATGTCTTGATAATGAATGTGTAATGCTGGTGCGCATTTCCTTAGAGCTCTGGTTTTCTGTTCCTACAATGTACAATATATGTGTAATTAAAAAAATGTTTCCATATGTTTAAAAGATTTTTGAAATTACACATTTTAGAAAGTAGCTATATTAATGCTCCAATCTGATGCACACCTAAAATATGACTTTGTGGTAGCTACAATAAACCTCCAATGGAATGAAACAAATTTAGATCTCCCATTGTATATTTCCTTCAACCACTTCTACAGCAAACTGGCTTACCTTCTCCTATAAAAAGAAGGAATATAGTTCTGCCTCTCTGAGGAATTTTAGTTTCTTTATATAGAAGCTTGTTGGCTTAATTAAACTATGTCACATCTTGATTCCTATTTGTAAGAAAAGAAAGTGTTAAATTTTAGCATGTTATTGATATGCCAACTTTTGATGTGAAGTATGGAGTAAAAGCCACTGTGAATTTAAAATTGGGTTACAGATAGTTTTCCATAGAACATATAAGTCTGTGGGAGCTATAACATTATTTAACTCTGAGATATTACCCTTCTGAAATTTGATGAGTGAGAAAATTTGATTAAATGTCCCAAACAGAAAAGGCAAAAGGCCAGAAAGCATGTATGAGGTGTGTGTGTGTGTATACATATCTATATTTATCTATCTATCTATGCATTATCTATCTATCTATCTATCTATCTATCATCTATCTACCTATATCTGTTTATATCTGTGTATATACCTATATCTATCTATAGATATCTTATGACTGATAAAAGTTTATATTTCCACTTTACTTTCCACCACACTAATCATATGCTTACCATTACAGTCAACACTCACATAAACTTGTAAGCCTGTTACATCTACCTGGCAACACACCAATACTAAGACTATAATTCTATGTTGTCGCATGATGAAGACAGTCCAACAGGTCTGTGCACTGGGGTCACCACATGAAAATCATCATGATACTGAAGTGAATTAAATCCCTGGAATAAAAAAGTCACATTGGAAGAGACTGAAGTAGAGAAGGGTATTATCGGGCATGGGGTCCACTACTGGACATTCAACATTTAGCATTAAAAACAGAGGATTGGCAAGAGCATGGATGGACATGAAGAACATTTATGTTAAGTAAAATAAGCTAATAAGTGAAACACAGGTACCATAAGATCTAATTTATGTATGTAATCCAATGAGCAAAATAAACAAACAAACCACACAGAAACAGACCCACAGATAGAGAAAACAGACTGACTGCTGTCAGAGGGGATGGGGGTTGGGAGATGGTGAAAAAAGGTGAAGGGATTAACAAAAACAAAACAAACAAAAAACAATAACAACTCATAGACCCAGACAACAGAGGGGAAGGGGGATGGTGGCAAGTGGAAGAGGTAAAAGGGGAATGAATGGTGATGAAAGGAGATGTGATTTGGGGTGGTGAATACACAATACAGGTATAGATGATTTATTATAGAATCATAGAATTGAAACCTATATAATTATATTAACCAATGTCATTCCAATAAATTCAAGAAAAATTAAAAAGAGAAATCTGAAGTTCAGTGGAGGGGGTGGGAGGTAGGTGGATTTCCATGGAAACCTAGAGAACCGAGTATTTTAAGGGAGAAACAATTACACTGTTATTAAGTGTTATTATTTATACAGGATCCAGATACCACACCCTATCTTTTATATTGAGTTTATCTTAATATGTATTTATAGAGGTTAACAAAAATTAGCATTTTAAACATATAGACTAAGTGCCATATAGTGAGCTATATGCTTAAAACCATAATTTTATTTAAATTCTTTCATGATCATTTTCTACTTAAAAAATACTAATTCACAGCATTGAAATAGCTTGCCTGAGAGATGAGATTTAAAGCTAAGTCTATTTGAGTTCAGTATCTTTCTCTAAAATTGGACTTAAATAGACATAGGTTTGAATCATTTTGCTTCTGTCTCCTTGCCATGGATCCTTAAGGTTAAACTACTTGACATCTTAAAGTTTCAGTTGCACAGATGTAAAATTTGTATGCTAGTAGTACCTGCCCCATAAATTGTAGTTAGTAGTATATGAGCCAGAATGTGTATGTGTGTGTATGAACTCTTTCTAATTAATATGCCCTTAAAATGTGTTAATAAATAATATTAGCACATTTTGTTAGATAGATATTCCATTTCAGAAATTTACTGATTTATTTTTGTTACATATTACCTTTTTTCTACCTACGAAATCTAAAGATAAAAATAAGGAATGTGTTTTCTTTATTAGTGTATTGTCTTGAAATTCAAAAAGTAACCTTATGCACCATGATAATCAACTATACAAAAGTTTAGAATAAATGTAATTCTTACACATTATCATTATCTACATTTCTATAGGCTTAGAAAAATGAAAGGCATACATATTTAAGTGTCTTCAAATAGTTTCAATCAGATAAGGAGCTTAAAGCACAAATGAGTCTGATTCTCCTATCCCTGTAAACTAGGATAAACTTTAGGAAAAATTTCTACACAGGTTGGTTATTTAAATAGCACAGAATTTTAAGTTGTAGGTTGTTGATTTATGGTAATTACAAAGGCTATAGAGACACTATAGAGAGACTTTAGCTATTCTGCTATCCGTCTCTCAGACGCATGGGAAAATCTAACCCTAATATGTTTCAAAGTGTTACTAAATTTTGACATATGAGACAGATTAAATATCTAATTTTTTGAGGGAGCTTAGAAAGTTTGGGGTTTTACTATCAAAAAACTCATTGAGTGTTTATTTGTAAGTTGATGTTCATGTTTCCAGTTACTGCATTAGCCAGTTTATACTACTCTATAGCTTTTAGCAATTAGAGAGTAAAGGATGTAACATGTTCATATAATATAATCATTCAAAACACTGGATATAAGGAAGGTTCTCCTGATTGTAATAAAGTCTCTGTGGACATTCTAGTTAAGTCTTATTGGCCACTAAAGTACAACTTTGTGGAATCATGATGAAAACAAAGCAACAAAACTGTGTTATGTTGCATATTAAATAACATGCACATATGTTTACCCAGGGAATTTGTCACAGTGTTAATATATTCTTTACCTTGTGGTCTTATAAAAATAAAGGCTTTTAAGTCCTAACTGGTGTGTCTCAGTGGGTTGAATGCTGGCCTGTGAACCAAGAGGTCACCAGTTCAATTCCCAGTCAGGGCACATGGCTGGGTTGCAGGCCAAGTCCCCAGTTGGGGGCACATGAGAGACAACTACATACCGATGTTTCTCTCCCTCTCTTTCTCACTCCTTCCCTCTCTCTCTAAAAATAAATAAAATCTTTAAAAAATAAATAAAGGCTTTTCAGCTGGTTTATCTTTATTGGGAATATTTAAGAGGTGTTTGTATCCACTTTCCAAATAAACATATATTCCCTAGGTCTATATTTTATCATGAGAACATTATTATATTTTATTATTTGTTCATATTATGAAAGTATTACCTGTTCATGGTTTGAAAATAAATAATAAAAACAGTACAGCTGTGTATAAAGAAAAAAGCAAAGAAATAAAACAAAGCAAACAAAGACCTCCCTTTCTTCCTTTGACTCTTAGCTGTACTTTCCACATATAAAAAATGAATGTGCACACATGTTCCTCAATATTAAAAATAATAGTTAACAGCAATGTAATATAAACAGAGGATAATGAAGAAAACTACATTGATACTATTTCTAAAGACTTTATTTATTTATTTTCAGACAGAGGGAAAGGGAGAGAGGAAGAGAGGGAGAGAAACTTCAATGTGTGGTTGCCTCTTGTGTGCCCCCTACTGGAGACCTGGCCTGCAACCCAGGCATGTGCCCTGACTGGGAATTGAACCAGCAACCCTTTGGCTCACGGACCCAAGCTCAATCCACTCAGCTACACCAGCCAGGGTATTTATTTATTTTTGGAGAGAGGGGATGGGAAAGAGAAAGAGAGGGAGAGAAACATCCATGTGGAGCCTGTGGAGTCAGGCTGCACAGAGTTTCAGATTTGACCCAGCCCCTCACCAGTAGTAAAGTGTGTTGTCTAGCCAGCCAAAATATCTGCTAAACTCTGAGTTCATACACATGAAATGAGCATAATAACCATTGTTCCGTATGAATGATACCATTATTACATAGGATAATATCGCCAACAGACTGGCCTGTATACATCTCTCAAGTATACTTAGTAGTGTTACCCTTGGTGTAGGGTAGCCAAACAGGTGTAAAACCTCTGCCTGCAGACCTGGACCATGTAAATTTACACATGAGAACATACGTCCAAATAAGAAGCTCATGACATACTGTAGTTCTTGTGTTTCACATCTGCTCTAATAGCTATATTGAAATGCATATATTCTTTTAGGATTTTACCTTTTTGTATTCCTTGGTTCATGTAAATGAGAGTAAGAAAGTGAAAAAGAACAGTTCTCCAGTATTTCTCTTATAAGGACAGCAATGCTATCAGATCACTCTCCACAGGATCTCATTTAACCCTAATTACTTCCTTGGAGGCCCCACCTACAAATGCAGCCACACTGGGAGTTAGGGTTTCAACATAAGAACTTTGGGGAATGCTAAGTTTTAGTCCCTGACAACATGTAATCTCTAGAATCTAAATTATATGTGAGGTCTTTCAAAAACTGTAGGACTGAAAGGGAGCACTTCCCATGTACAACATGGAAGGGACTGGAGGCTAGGAAAGGGACTCAGTAGCAAATGCAACCATTGGCAGTAAATCTCAGCAAAAAGTAACTTTCTGAGGGTGAGGGTGCACACCCAGGAGTAAAATTGTATCTGCGATGGGACTTTGGATGGGAGAAAGGTGTCAGGTTGTCAGAGAAAAACCCTCTGGCACCCACTGCAGCTCAGCAAAGCGCAGCAGGTAAGGCTGCACCCAGAATCACACAAACAGCAAACATCCTGAAAGCAATCTGTTCCTAGCAAGAAGTGAAGAGTCTTACATAAATAAGCCAACTAATCTGCATAGCTGTGGTGCTAGTCCCACGAATGTATTTGGGTGTAATGTGAAAAAGCTTACTCTTTTTTTTTTTAACTTATGAAATCACAAAAGAAAAGGTTGTGAGAAAACAGTTTTAAAAAGTGAAAATGTCTACGTGACACGAGTGTGATGAGTAGAGCAGGCAAAATGCTCAGTAACCTCCCTCCTCCAGTCGGACAATGTGTGTAATGGTCAATTCACAGGAAAGAAAACACTTGAGGAGCTTTTAAACATACTAAGAAAATAATCAACTTCACTCACAATAAGAGACATGGGAATTAAAAACTACCGTGACATCCGATTTCACACGCAACAGACTGTTAAAAACCCAAGTCTGCTAACTCATTTGGCAAGACAGTTGGGCGAGGTGTGTACTCTTACACATTGCTGATCGTTATATAAAATAAGCCAGTCCCCGTGAGGATACTGTGCCAACTGCTACAAAAATATAAAGCTTATATTTTTGCCTAATAAATTCTACTCTAGTAACTTACCCTACAGATTTTAAACAATATTATTCAAAATGGAAAATGAAGAATAAAGGTAGTCAGCATATTCTTTTCATGTCAAATGAGGATATTTTAAGAATTAATCGCATGCACAGGGCATTATCTACATGAACTTTATTCTACATGTTAACACTATGTTAAGTGTAACTGTTCAGTACAACAAAGTTTACCTGTTAACGTTTACCTGTTAATGTCCATGGACAGATGACTAATTGAATGGATGATGACAGGTCCATGAAATAGAACACTAGGCAGCTCCTTATGTATGGATATGGAATGATCGCCAAGATACATTATTAAAAGAGGATCTAGTTCTGAAGAGTGGACATTCAGAATGTTTTTAAGAATCAGAACAATACATGCACTTATATTTACTTCTCTGTGCCAAAACATCTTTGGACTAATATAGGATAAATAAACAGCATCTCCTATTTGGAAAAGAGTAAAAACCGATTCAAGTATACTAAGTAAGAAGACATATTCATGTGTATATTTCTTTTTTCTTTACATATTATTTTAATCCATAATAATGTGTTATCTAGAAAAAGTCAACAAATTGTGAGATAATAAGAATGCTTGGTGCCTTCCCACCCTGCTGCTCACCCGTCCCTGTGTGTAAATAATTCCGAACAAATGACAGCAAATGAAGCATCTGCTGCTTGAGGTGGTACGCAGATCCCAGCTGCGCCGGGTCCTCAAAACACAATATGTTTTCCAGCAGTAATGTTTTAATAATTACTATTCCTTTTAACTGCAACAGACAAAATGGCATGCTGATTTACACCACTAAAGCCAAGAAGAGCGTATCAACTAATATGTAGATTAAGAAGCTACTGTATTTGAGAAGCCAGATTGTAAACAAGAAAAAAAAAAAACCTTTCAAACTGATAACTTATTTAAGAAATTTTCAAGGTGGCTTTTAGACAAAGAAGGGTTTAGATGTCATGGGAGAGAAAGCCAAGATGATTTCCTTATTGAGAAGAATTTCATTTGCTTAGTTAAAGCCAAAGGAATTCTTTGGCTTTAACTAAGCCAAAGACTTTTCCTAATAATTTTCTGAAGGTTTCACTTTGTTTCAACAAATGTACTCTATGAATTCAAGAAATGTCCAAGAAAAAGTCATAAAAAACAACTTGAGTCAGTGTGCGTGACTTACAACTGTGCTACTAAAATTTTTTCTATACACACGCAGCTCCAGCTTCAACTAGGCTCTGGTTAGCTATCGTCTCGGGAACAGTTTATGTAAAACTGAATGACCTATTCCTTAAATGTTTGATAAGACCCACCACAAGTTTGGTTATTTCTTCATGGAATGATTTTTAATTACTGTTTTATATTTTTTCACAGAGCAAGCTTTCTACTTCTTATGTATTTGAAATTTATCTCTAAGTTTTCAAATTCATTGACATGAAATTATTCATAGCATCTCCTATTATCTTTTAAACTTAAAATGTGTGTGTAATTATGTTCCCATTTTACATCCTTAATATGGTCTATTTGTATATAATCTCTTTCCCCTCTTGACAGATGATTGTCTATTTTATTAATCTTTAAAAATATGTTTGTTTGTTGACAAAAAATTGTAAATTCTCAGGGCCCACCCCAGGCCTAGTAAATCTGGAGATGGAGACAGGGGATTGCATTGCAACAAGTGGTTCTGATAGGCACCAATATTTAAGAAATCCTGTCCCAGAACATTTTACACCTGAGAGGACAGTGTATCCTATCAAACAGGACTGGGTGCATGTGTACGCTGCACTATTATGATTATCGATGATGCGAGATGGCACATCTTCCCAGTACTAGATACCTCTGAATCACGTTAGTTATGGGCTGAATTTGCCCATAACTAATTCAAATCATTCTCCAAATTCAAATGCTAAATTTGTAACTCCCAGGACCTCAGAATGTAAGTTTATTTGAAAATAACATCTTTAAAGAGATGATTAGGTTAAGGTGAGGTCCTCAGAGTGGGCCCTAATCGGACTGGTACTCTTTGCAAGACAGAAAAAAAAAATGTTTTTCCTGTGATAAGATAGATAGCAAGTGGACAGTCATCTTCAAGCAAAGGACAGAGGCCTCAGAAGAAAGAAAACCCTATCAGAACCTGGATTTGAAACTTCATCTTTCAGAAATGTGAGAAAATACAGTTTTGTTGTTAAAGCCACCTAGTCCACAGTATTTTTTATGGCAGCCCCACAAAACTCACATAACCACCAACTCAAACTTTTCCTTCTAAAAGTAGCAGAATGATTAGCCTCAGATTAGAAAGTGGAAACAATTCTGCCATAGTCCACAACTGTATGCATAAGTAAAATTTTAAATTTAAACCAGGTGGTTTAAGATGACTGTTTGTGAAGTGAGTCTACCACTTAATGACTGCTGAGAATTTAGGCTAGCCAATTAATTTCTCTGAGTCTTAGTGTCTTCAGTATAAAACGTATCATCATAAAATGGTATATAAGTGACATAATGTTGTCAACTTTAAAAAACAATGGCTTTAAACCACATGGCATAATGTTTGGGAAAGGAAGTGCTCAAAAACCCTCATGTACATGTGCCTGGTAGAATGTTATGACAAATATCAATCAAGCTAATAGGAAAGGAATATTCAGTATCAGGATTTTAAAATAACATTTCATTGTAAATCATGATCTTCTTTATGATAATCATCATTCATAAATTCAACATCTGACCGGCTGAATGAAATCATCTGAACAGATTAGAATCTTTACTAATAAGATAATTTCCAAAATACATGTAAATAGTTCTCAAGCAACCTTAAGGAATTCAGATTCCTTAAGAAATGACCCCTTTTATATCTTACTTAAATTAAGAAAATACAATTTCTGTATGAGGAATACTTTCATTTTCTCAAATCAAGAGATCTAATTCAAGTCTGAAATAATTTTGAATAATTTATTTAGAGAGTAGAAATATGCTATTTTAAAATCTATATTGTGTTATAATATTTCAGTACAAAAGGGTCATGTGGATTATCTTTTTTTTTTTTAAAGATTTTATTTATTTACTTTTAGAGAGGGAAGGGAGAGAGACAGAGATAGAGATAGAGAGAGAGAAACATCAATGTGCGGTTGCTGGGGGTTATGGCCTGCAATCCAGGCATGTACCCTGGCTGGGAATTGAACCTGGGACACTTTGGTTCCCAGCCCAAGCTCAATCCACTGAGCTATGCCAGCCAGGGCTTGGATTATCTTTATAGGAGGCAATATCTGAGCACAGTGAAGATGTCTGCAAAATTAATATTCTGTATCTTAATCTGCATAGTAGCTCCCTAAATATTTTTTTAATTCATTGAGTTTTTCAGTTAAAATGTATCTATTCTTCAGTGTACATGTTAGATATCCAAAAAGTTGGCCAAAAATAAGTGTGTGTGTGCACTTAACATTGCTTTATATTTTACAGAAGCAAACAAATTTTGTTAAAAAGAAAAAAAATAGTACCACATGATTTCCTTGTTAGCAATGGTTTAAAATCTACAGCAAACTACCAATTCTTGGTACAATTCTCCCTGGTTTTACATTTCCAAAGCATAATAATGTTCACGCTGATGTAAGTACTCACTGGCACAAGTAGGAGGTGTAGGCTTGTCAGAAACTCTAGGAGGGACCTTTCTGATAAATCAACTAATAAATTGAATGGTATCTTGATATCCCAAATCACTACAGATCAGATCATATAATGAACTCACAGGATACTCTTTATAATTTTTAATTTTTTCTCACAGATGTATCAGAAATATTAGGTTATCAGAAACAAGCAGATTTACACAAATTATGCAGTCTATGTTGTGAGAAAGTGGAATTCAAGTTTGATAAACTTTTCAGAATACTTTTTATTATAGTATTTATAATACTTTTATTAAAGCATTTAATTAAAGTATTTAATTTTATTAAAGTATTTATTATACTTTTTATTATTATATTTTATTTTCAGAATTTTTTTATTATATTAAATCAAACCACATTGTTACCCACCTGGAAACTAAAATCCTAAAAAAATTGCTTCTCATTTCGCTTGAGTCAAAAATAAAATTACTAAGGAGAAATAATAAAAGCATCAAAACAAAACCATAAAAATAAATTAATCTCATATGCAAAGAATTGTATATGAATTAGAAAATTAGAAATTTCTAAACAAATTTCAAACTAAACTCTAACTTAAGACACTACACTGGCTAAAAACAAAAAAAAAAGCTGCAACATCACAGAATGAGAACATACTTGTCATTTGTTACATATTCTTAAGGTTAAATAGGCTGGATTAGGTGTTCCTCACTTTTTATTCCTTACTTAAACTTTATAATAATCTGCTCCTCACTACCCATTCAATTTTTAAATGGCTTCAACAATCAGCAATTTAAATCTTCCTGCCTTCATTCACAAATCTCCACAATACGTCAACCAAGGAATAGCTTTATTTTCTAATATTTCTCCAGCAGCCCTTCTGCTCTGCTGGGTGCATTGCATTCAACGTTTTCAAAATGAGCTTTGAACACCTCGATCATCACATACGTGCTCAGGAGCTGTCGTCATCTTCTGCCCGTGTACGTGTTCAACCCTTCAAAGATTATCCCACATCCTGCCGACTCAGATTGTCTTCCCTAGTTATTTCTCATTAGTTTCCTTCTTAAAACTTACATAGCATTTTTAGGCAATTTCAGCATATTTGCAGATAATTTTATTCCAGTTCATTATCATTTGCTTTTCAAAAAATAGATCATTTTTATATTGGCCTGACTGGTCCTTCTAACTGAGTGGCATGTTCTTAGGTAAGTAGCGTATTTCATGCTTCAAGGCTCAGTTTTTGAGTAAAAAATGTTTTCAAAGACTTAGACTTATAAATATTTTTGAGTATTAGTTATATATGAGCCTAAGTTATCAAAAAGCCCACTGTGATATAGGAAGAAATTAGCTTATTTATACAGATGATTGCCATTGAACCTGATCCATGTGGCCACGGCTACTAAGAAAAAAGTGAACCTAAACAAATAATTCAGAATATACTTTTAAACATCTCTTAATAACCTTAGTATAATATGACCAAAGATAAATTATTTTCTAAATTATCTGTTTCTCTATCTTTAGTTCATAATTTTCCTCTTAATTACCTCTCAGGTTAGCTAGTACATGGAAATTAAAATCTAAAGCTCATTCCATCTGAAATGCAGACTAAAACTTCCCTTTATAGTTCATCAATACATGGGAAGTTTAGTAACTAAACTAATACATGGGCAGTTTACGTAACTAAAATAGCAAAACCATTATTTCATTGTATTTCAAAGGCAGAAAGATGCATTTGTTTATAGACTGTTACTAATTTTTTTTCCACAGAGAGCCTAGATTCTAGCAACCGAGGGTCTCAGTGTCTTGTATACTTCTTTGTAAACTTGCAAGCAGTAGGGAGAATGTACATATAAATTAACTATTGAGCTTAAGTTTCCCTTGTAGCATCAATCCAGGTGCTTCAGGAGGTAGGGATGCTGAAGGGAGATCGGAGGGAGAAGACTCAATGCAGGGACTCTCCCCGACCCCTCCTGGCGGGCTCTGAGACCTGCTTCCAGGAGCAGTGAGGTGGCTGGGCTGGGGAAATCAGAAAGACATGGGGTAGGAGGAAAAACTGGAGAGGTAAGAGTGAGCTAGATCATGGCAGGATCCCAGTAAGAACCTGGCTTTGCATCTGAATGGTGTCAGTTAAAGCAGAGGAGGGTCATGGTTTATTTTTACTCAGAAAATCTTTGGCTGTTCCATTAAGAACAGACTAAGGAGGGGCAATGGCAGATATATGGGGACAGTGGTCAGGGGAGAGAAAAGGAAATCTTGACCTTGAGCGAGTGAAGAGGTCAGATTTTACATACACTTTGAATGCCAAGTCAAGAGCATTTTTTGATAAGTTAAATATGGAGTGTGAAAAATAAAGATAACTCTAAGATGGCTCTAATACTTTTTTGAACTAAGCGATTAGAAAAAAATTATGTCCCCATATACTGGAAAATATCTAAGGACACAGGGTTTATATGGTCTGTGGGAGGAAAAACTGTACTGGCTATTTAATCAGCTTTTGAAAATGGCACATGCACAGAAAGATATTCAAGATGAGCTCAGGAAGAGTTCTGCCATTTTATATTATATAGCCAGAAGTTGCTTCCCCAGTATCCATCTATGAAACAGATTAAGTCCTCTCTGCCTTTAAATCACCAAATCTGTCTACCTGCTTCAGCTGTATTTCCTAGACAATGTTCAAGGATAACAGGGATTGTGACAGTTTGTCACAGATGCCAAAGTTTCTAACTTCATACTTTCCCTTTTGCTCTTCTCCTCTCACGACCATTGGAATCTTGTCAAATCCTGGTGCTTGGGGAACACAATACCAAACGCAAAAGCCTTGCCCTTTCAGACATAGATTTGTAGATTAGAGTTCTCCTGTAATGGCCTTGAAAACAAAAACCAAGGCTTTTAAAATGCATAAAGCATTTTCTGTCTACAAAACGAACTATGCCTTGAGGCGTTTCTATAATAAAACTCTGAGAGCAATCAGTCTAGAATGGGGACTGTGCATGAAGAACACATAATCAGTATAATCAAATTATTATCCTGTCAAGAAGGAAATGTGTCCTCATCCAACCCAGCATCTAGGAAAACCCAGCAGGCATTTAGTGACAGCTCAATTCAGCCTGGATGCAGAAGACAGACAGCCTTGTGCTGCAGGGCACTGGGAGGGGAAGGGTCACCTAAGGGGAAAAAGCAGGGCTTTCAACTATGTTTTGTGCAATAACAAAGAAAAGGAAGAGAGCACTCCAGGTACAGAGACAAGATGAACAGCGTGCAGATGTGTGGAGAACCTACCTGGTATCAAGTAAGCAGGGCAGCATTTAAGGTGCCAAGAGAAAGGTGAAGAGAAGAATGTCCTATTTTGGGTGCAGGGTTTCTCTGTATAGTACTCAGATGCCAGTTTACTGGGGACACTCTCATTTCATTACTGTAGCCCTGACATGGCGATCAGCATCTTCTCTTTCTACACTTAAAAGTGACTGGGTTTGGGCAGTAAATTACAGTCATTTCACTTAGTAGGCAGTCCAAGCATATGCTTAGCCCATGAAAAATGTACTCTTAGCTAACACAATCCATCCCCTCAAAGAAAACATTTCCATGACATAATTTATTTTAATACTTAATAATTTCAAGAGTATTGAAATTGATATCACTGAAAACATGATTCTTATTTTACTTCATGTCATCACTTGACAATGGTGGTGTTGTTTTTTTAATAATCTGTGGGACTAGTTAGGAGGAACTAAATATACTTACCGGTACCTTCATAATCTGATCATGCCAGGAATATGTATAATGCAAAGATTTTTTAGGATTGAATAGAATTAAATATACAGATATAAGACAATTAGAAAGTAGCTCTGGCTGGCGTAGCTCAGTGGATTGAGTGCGAGCTGCGAACCAAAGTGTCGCAGGTTTGATTCCCAGTCAGTGTACATGCCTGGGTTGCAGGCCATGAACCCCAGCAACCACACATTGATGTTTCTCTCTCTCTCTATCTCACTTCCTTCCATCTCTGAAAATAAATAAATAAAATCTTGAGAAAAAGATAACTTAAAAAAAGATAATTAGAAAGTAAAAGAACAAACACACAATAAAGTGAGGGAAAATATTTAATATCTATTTAAATTTTTATTTACCCATCTATTTTTTTTAATTGTTTTTGGAAACAATATGAAATATGTGGTGTTTCCAATGTAGCTCAAAGTTTTGTGCAAAGCAAAAGCTTGAAATACAAGCCATTCTATGACGGCTGACTTGCTGATTTATAAATAGCATATTGCCTTATCTGTGTGATTTAATAAGAAAGGATGATAGAATGTCAGATACTAAATGCTATATACATACAAATGGCAGGGCCAACACATATTTATTGATTACAAATAGTTATTTAAATATATATGTTGGTATTGTACCACATGATGTAATTGTTTTACCAATATAGGTAAAATACTGAATTTTAAGTGAAATGTAATATTATTATGTATTACAGGGACAAAGATTAGTACTACATGATTATCCACAAATTTTCCTCCACCTCATCCCCAAACTCACTGACAACTCTTATCTCTATGGATACCCAGCTCTTTGGCTTCATTTATATTGACCTAGACAGTGACCCAAGTGATGAGAACTAGAGAAGCCAGCATGATTAATATTTAAAAAAACAGATAATCATTTATAAAGGTGTCATTATCCAGACCCTTGGAGAAATGCATACCACATTACACAAATATACTTTAAACTGATTTCACTGGCCTTTTTCCAGGGCTATATCACTTACCTCTAGTTCATTGACTTCACAGACTGGGGCAGGGTGTGGTATCAGGCAGAAATATGTCACTTCATGAAAACTATGCATATGATATGAATAAAGACTACTTGAACCACAACACACTTAGAAACAGCCTTTGACATAAATGTATGCCTATTTCCATGAATTCACCCTATCTTTATGGCCCGCCCTCCCCAATACCAAATTCTGGAGGCCACAGAATTTATAAAAGGGGATAAAAGACCACTCCATACCTCATTCAAAGCATGAGAAGCACAGCTCATGTATGCACAGGAGACAGAAGAATGTGGTTGGGAAAAGAGAAGAAATGGGAGGAGAAAGCATAGGGCAGAGAGAGAAATAGATTGACTTTTACTTTTATGTTTTCTATTGGACTTAAACAAGTAGCCAAAAAACTTATAAAATATGAATAAAATGTCTTTACAGCATATGACAGCTAGTGACAGAGCAGTTGGAAGGCAGTATATATAGAAAATCAAAATACTCATTGTTCATTTTACTATACTGCACCACTTGAGCATTGGTATGCATTCTTAAGTTCTTTTTGAGAATAAGTAGGACATCAATTAAATAACTAAGCACATACATTAAAACTTAATAAAGTCACCCTGTTTTAAAGGAGTAAACACATTAATCATCATGCCAGTTTTTTAAACAAAATGAGTTGTTGGGTAACAATATGTGTATTTTTCTTCCTCTTCCATTAATTCTTCACCCAATACAGTTACAGTAGGCAGTATCTCAGGCAACTTAGTGTTGATATCATTCCACACCCTCTGGAGAATCAATAGCTAATTATGAGAGTCTTACTATTTTATCTACAGGGATGATCAAACCTAATGAATATCGTAGGTATCTTTTGATTATAAAACAATGTACAATGAATTTCTTGTTATTTTCTCTACCCCCTAAATAAGAATTTTCTTTTGTAACATCATAATGACAAAAATTCCATCCAGAATTTCCCCAATAAAGTTTCCAATATCACTTTATGCCTCATCTGTAGAGGAGGCTATGAGGATTAAAGGAAATCAACCATTCCATAAACTACAGCGTAGTCCACATACAACTTTAGGAGTTTCACTTAATCTGTTATTAGACCATACTATACGTAATCTGGACTAAGGAGTCTGGAATTGCCAACTGGCATTTCCACTTCAATTCACATGTCTAGACAATCTGTTACACCATCTCCCTACCTTTTAAGGGGCAACTCTCTGGCTACTTTTCATACTAGTTGATGTGATTCTTGTAAGAACTGCTAGAACAACTAGTGTATCAATATTCCAGTTTTAGGGGTATAGCAACTGTAAATATTCTTCGCTAAGAATTTTTCATGTGAGAAAGTCATTTTTCTGATTTCAAGCAGCACACAAAATATTTTAATATTAAACTCAGGTATTCTGAGTAAAAGATTATAGGTTCAAACAAGCAATTTGTAAAGCAAATGAACATATTAACACTGATAACAAAAAATGTGTCTTATCTGTTCAACTATGTGAAAATGTAAATACTTAAGAGGGATGAATTGATTCAAATAAAGCTTTTTTTTTTTGACAACTTAAACGCACTATGCCCTAAATTTGAGTTGCTTTTGTGACTCCATCAGGAATGTCATCATCATTTTAGTCCCTTAGAGATCACGTAGTTCTTGTCAACAACAAAGCAAAGCAAACAAATGAAAAATAAAAAACGGGGAGCCCTGGTGGTGTGGCTCAGTTGGTTGGGCATTGCCTAGCAGACCCAAGGGTTTGGGTTAGTCCTTTAGGTTGTGGGTTTGGTCCCTAATCGGGGCACATGTGAAAGGCAATTTGTCAACGTTTCTCTCTCACATTGATGTTTCTCTCCCTCTCTTTCTCCCTCCCTTCCCCTATCACTAAAATCAGTAAGCATATCCTTGCTAAAGATTAAAAAAAAAAAGAAACAGGGGATTTTCACTATTCAAGTAGCTGTTATTAGTTATAGATAGGGATGGATACACTTTGTTGCTCTAAACTTGGTCTATTTTGTGCTATCCCAATGCAATCTAAGGAGGAAAGATAGTTTTTCTGGATATTACAAAAAAATGAATTTTCATGGCTCCATATTTGTTTGAGTACCTTCAATATCTCCTTTTGACTATATAAGATTTTTATTGATAATAAATATTAATTTTAGTATATTCCATTAGCTTAGCTGTGGAGTCTACCAGTGTTAATAAGATTCCGAGACTTCTTCCAATGCTTTCACTAAACAGCATTTCTTCAATTAGAGATGTACCTTTTCCTGGACATGTTCATGTCTTCATTGAGCTAGAAGTCTAGCCACTAGTAAAAATCATTAATCACTTCTACTTCAAAGGTAATGATTCAAAATGCTTCAAGGTTCAGGCATGGATAGTAAAACAAGCAAGCAATGTGAATGTGTTCAACCCATTGCTGCTCTGCATGAATGTGCAAATTTTATTAGCCCCAGAATATACGTCTGTGAGCCAGATTCACCCCTTTGAACCACCAGTTTATAATCAACATTATACATTTCAGTCAGCTTTCCTTTGTGTGTTTCTATCACGCAAAACTAAATTTCAGATTTAGAGATTATTATTGTTATAATCATCATCATTGATCATTATATCATATGAAAGACACTAAACACTTGCTCCAAATTATTTCTTCTTTTTTAATAATTTTATGAGATGAATACTAATGTTTCATCCACAGAGTTGGCAAGGTGAAATAACATACCGCAGCTCTGCGATCTGTAAGTGGAAGAACTGTCATTCTATCCCAGGATGATGTGGTTCCAAAATTCAAAACCCAAGCTCCTAGTCTGATTTTAAAAAAAACTCACCCTTGGTGAGAAGAGTGTCATCTTTGTAGTCATAGAGACTAAAGCACTGCCTGGCACAGAACCAGCACTCAGTAAATATTAAAATAACAAATCAAGAGCTGGCCCTGTGCCTATTTTGGTTTAATAATTCTGTAGTTCAATTTGTATAACAATCTAAGGTCTATGTTTATCTGTTCATAAAGTTATCACATCATTATTTTTAATGCCTGTAAATATCTATTCGTGACTTCTTTAGTTTCTTCACCATAAAGACAAAAAACACAAGGAAATAAAATAGAGCATCATGTTTGAATGTAGACTCCAGAAAAGATAAACCTGAATTCCAAGCCCCCTTCTAGAACACATTATATTCCTAAAAATGTACTTATTTTGTAATCTCCTTACCTTTCCCCTTACCAAAGAAATCACTTAATTGGGTTTAGTAAAGTAAAATGAGATAAGGTGTATGTTAGGGAAATCTTGCCTCCCATTGTAAATTGTTGAGTCAAGTCCTTTTGGTTAATGAAAACTATGTCATACATATTTTCTTACAACTTATATTTGAGTAATGCATTACTTATTTAACTTTCATCATTAACCATAATGGATTGAAATGTTTTATTCAAATATAAATAAAACAATATGATACAGGTGGTTAAGAGCCTACTGCCAAGATTCTATTGACAAGTGAAGTAGACCATCACCTGTATTAAAACATCAAGTGGTGATCATACCTAGGGCAGTGATTTTCATCTGGTGTGCCATGGCATGCTGGTGTGCCCCCAGAGGCACGCCAATGTGCCATGAGAATTTTTAAAACATGCAATACCTGATTGTTTAGTCAGAAGCATTGACCTCTGACTTCTTTTTCCTTAGGTCCTCAAATGAAAAATGGCAACAGTCAACACAATAATACCTGTCTGGTGTGAATGAATCAAAATTATACATATTTTTTGTCACTTCAGCAAAAGATATATTTTTGGTGAGCATGTAGCCATTAAGATGGTTGTGACTATAACTAGAACAGAACAGCAGATACAAAGCATTCATTGTAATTATTGAAGCAATGCTGTGGTTGTAGCAAACATTCAGTAAATGTTAGAAATACCAGAATATTAAACTTTTATTAGGAAATGGAATGTGTGTGCATCAGAGACAGATCACATATATTTACATATGTGCACATATATTTACATTTATTTGCTCTTTTGTTTCCTTCAAAAACATAGCATAATCTCCTTGTTTGGGTCTAACATCTTTGAATTATTCTAAAGTGGTCCCTTTGTGTTTTTTTTGACTTTGTGCCTACTTACCTATTAATTACTTAAATAAAAACTTACATCTTTTAAAAATGACAAATCATTTTCTTAGGACCCCATTATGGCTTATCAGGTGATTTAAAGAAAAAAAAAATTACACAGTCAAATTCTAACGCATTGCTGTTTGGGAGCATTGAATACATCAAATATTGCATTCATACATTTGATAGGGCAGAGATATTTTCCCAAAGAGTAGATGAGTAAAGCTCCTATTTTGAAAAAAAGGATCAGACACATTTTCCTGTTCGGATTAATCTTAATGTATATGTCTCTCTTTTCTATTCTAATGTCTAATGCCCCATGAAACAGACACTTAACCTCCATTTGGGGGAAATAAGAGATGATATAATTCAGAAATTACAGGGGGAAAAGTTCATGCTATCACAAGCAGAACCTCAGCAATATTAGGCACTTAAATATGTTAAATTAAATTCTATTTAAATTAGACTTCCAAATAACAAATACCAAGCACACATACTGAGATGAATGCAAATCAAGTAATTTTAAACAAGAAGAAACATTTTTAGAAGCCCTAAAATGAAGAGTAATTACACTCATTTAGGTAACCATCAAATCTATAGGATTTAGCTTTCAAGTGAATTAAGCATTGAAGGATAGATGTGTTTGACAGTTTGCTAAAGAGCTCCTCTGAATTGCAATATATTTGGATGATATACATGTGTACGAGCCCAGCTACTTTGAAAGTGAAGTGCTGTGAGAAATGTCAAGAGATCAATTTGGGATAATCATTGCTCTGGACTTAAGCACTGTGGAATAAAGTACAGCAAATTATTGAAGTGTCTCATTCGAAGGGCACATTAAATACCATTTAATTATATCTGTTCAAATCATGAAATTTTACTACAACATCCCAAATGTCTTAAATCAGAATGAAAAATCTGTTTTCAACATTTGTATGCTCACCAAGAAGCATTAAGAATGTCCAAAGTCTCCAAATAAATATCCCATTAACTCTCAAAAGGAATATTCCCTATTTAGTGACTTGTCTGTTGCTAATCTTACCTCTAAATTTGTGCTGACTGCATGTGCTCCAGTTGTGGACATCTCAAACAATTTCTATTTACTCTTACTTAGCATGAGGCCTACAGCCCTGCAGGGAGCCCTTTTTGAGTTCACACAGTTAATTGCTTTTGTGTGATTTTGGTGAAAGGAGAGGGGAAAGAGGTTATAAAATGATGTCATAAACTAGACTTAAGTATTATAGGAGAGATGTACATAAAAAGAGATGCTATAAGAATATTGTTACAAGAATTTTGAAAAAAAAAGGACAATGGGAATATAACAGGTCCTTTTAATGCCCTATTTTAATAGAGTGCTCAAAGATTATCTAAACAGCTAGAAGAATATTTCCTTGTCTTCTGTGCTATTTTCTTTTGCTTGTAACGGTCAATACTCTGTGAAGTTACTTGATTACTTGTAGTTTTTGTCAGGTTCAATGAAAATGGTTCTCTCCGTTAGAAAAGATAACACCAAAGTTTATGGTTTTATTGTCTTGAAGGACATTGATCAATTTTATTTCTTTTTAAGTGTTACCATAGGTAGTTAACTAGATATTAATTTAGGGGAGCACAAGGGATTAGATATTGAGCTTAATAAACTGGGAAATATAAGTCTGTTGGCTTCACGAAGAAGCTATAGCTTTTCACACTCCAGGGACCACAACACTGTGCTTTAAGGGGATTAACACCCACTCTTCCCCCATCTAGCACCAGATTGCCTGGTAGGTACAGAGGGAGGCAGGCACACGCACAATAGAAGTCAAAATGGCATAGGTGGAGGAGATTGACCAAAAAGGCCTGGCGGTGTGACTGCAGGATGGGCCTATAAAAGGCCCACTAAAGCTTGGGCAGTTGGTTCCTTTAGAAGAAGCACCTGGTCCAACCTAAACCCAAGCTAATATACTCCCAGGGGAATAAAGAAGCTCTCTCCCTGCCTCCCCCACTTTCTGTCTCTAGGTAATGCAATTCCCCCATTGTTTCACATGCTCTCTTGCCTGGGAGTGCATGACCATATAGATCTAGCAATTACCAGGGCCCACAGCAAACATGGTTTGCTTTGATATGAAGCAGAAACTCTGGACACTGGCTTCTGTTTTGGCCTTGAAGACACAGTTGGACTTTTCCTATGGGGATGGAGTAAGATGGGAAACTAGAAACCAGGGGCTAACTTCCACCCAAATGAATCACCTTGCCACACCACAGTCTCCCATGCCTGGGTCTGTGGAATGCTTTCCTCAAGGTCCTGTGGAAGAGCCTGATTTCCACTGATAATTTTAGTAACCTTATTTTAGTTTAACATTCAATTTTTAAATACTGATAAATATGCATATCTGGAAAATCTCCTTAAATTACTTTTATCATTCTGATGTAGCCCTCACTAATGAGTTGACTCAAATTTTGTACTAGCTCATACATTATATGACAGTCATGGTAGATGTACCTGACAAGTGATAAAGATGACTAAATTTTTGATATTTTTCAACTAAACTTCATGGTGTACTTTTACTATTTTATAATACGTTTTGAATACCTGAATTTAGAGGTTATTATATCTTAATAGTGATAAAGTAGGTCAGCGATTTTCAACTGGTGTGCTGTGGCACACTAGTGTGTTGCAAGAATTTTTAAAACATGCAATCGTGACAATTTGCCAAGGACACTGACCTCTTTTCCCTTAGATTGTCAAATAAAAAAATACAATAGCCAACATAATAACCATCTAATGTGAATAAATCAAAATAATAGCTATTTTTTGAGATATCAGCAAAAAATGTATTTTTTGGTGTGCTGCAGAATCTTGGTAATTACTTGATGTGTGCCATGAGATTAAAAAAGGTTAAAAATCACTGGGGTCTGTAGGTAGACAGCCAGGAGCAGAGCAGCGATGACAGGCCAGGTAGGGAATGTCACCAGGACAGAAAGTCATGGCTGTCTAGCAAAGGGGGAAAAAAAAAAAAAACCCTGGGAATACAAGTGCTATAGGTTAGAACCTCACCCTAGGGCAATTTTCCTCCTCTGGCTCATTTTGCTAATTGTGTGGTTTAGATTGCCTTAGAGGAGGAAAAAGGGGCCAGAGAACAGCCTCCCGTGACTCCCATTCAAGGAGAGGAGACAACCGGACAAGCTGGAATAGGGCCTCAGCGGAAAGGAGCCCTTGCCAACTCCCCCGGGCAGCTCTCTGAGCCACCCACTCGATTCTTTCCTTTAGGTGTACTTTAATTTTGTTGTCTGAATAAACTTTTCTGGTGGTAGAATTCTTGGTTCTGAATTATTTCTTAGCTGAACTCAAGGACCAAGGTCTAACCCTTCACTCACTTTAACAATGTATTAACATTCTTATTATCTATGTTTGACCTACTCCCATTAGTGCTTGTGTCCAAAAGGCATATGTGGCCCTCACCCTACATAAATCTCAGATTTATTTTATTCACCTTTGAGGAGATAATTGCACACTCAAAACAAATGCTCCCAATTTACATTTTTTGTTATTCTTTTGAATCTATGTCTCATTACTTCAGCTTCAAAATATTCTAAGCATAGGAATATTCCACTATTTTCCACTTTCCATTGTATTTTCAAAAAAGAGACAGCAGATCCAAAATGAAGTCACTGGTACCAAGCTCCACGCTAGCACAACATGATTTAATATTTAATCTATTTCAGTTTTAGCTCCCCAGGAACGTAACCTTTAATAAGTCAACATGGAATTACCTGGCAGTATTAGGGAGATAATCACTCAATAGGACTCTTCCAATACCTTTAGGAGGGCAACCTTGCCTGAAACAGTGGATTTGAAGGGATCAAAATTCTGTCATCCTGAGACTGCTTTTTGGGATATTGATTTTAAGCTTTTTATACGAAACAAAAGACTCTTCCTGGCTGGTGTGGCTCAATGTATTGAGTGCCAGCCTGCGAACCAAAGGGTCCCTGTCAGGGCACATGCCTGCATTGCAGGCCAGGTCCCCAGAGGGGGGCACATGAGAGGCAACCACACATTGATGTTTCTCTCCCTCTCTTTCACCTTCCGTTCCCCTCTGTCTAAAAATAAAATAAATTAAAAAATCTTTAAAAAACAAAAGACTCAGAATCTTTGACCCTTACCATTTTCCAGCACAAGACATTCAGACAGAGAACTCTGCTTCAGAAAGGAGATCTTAGAATGCCACAATCTAATTCGAATTAAGTATGGTAAGGAAGAGGGCTTCAGGCTGGTGCTTGTTAGCTAGATCCCTCAAGTGTCCCATTGTTTCTGAGTTTCCTAGCAAGTACCCACCTGCCATGTGTGGCCTACTCCTCTGTAACTACCTGTGCGCTACCTATTCTACTTCTGAATAATAATATCCATTCTTTCCTCACCCCATGTCCCCAGCTTCTTCTTGTGTCCAAAAATGTCTTAATGCCCATTGTTAGCTCACTGTTTTTGGAATTTCCATAGATTGTTTATGTGAATGTCTCATGTGGATGTGTTAAGCTTTTATTGTTTTCCTGTTAGTCTGTCTCTGTTAATTTGGTGATTAGTCCAGACAGAAGAACATAAAAAGTGGGAGAAAAATGTGTCAATATTTTTAGCCCCACACTTTCTTTATTAATAATTTTCTCCCCTCACCTTTTGCCTTTAAATACTTTTTTATTTTCCATAGCTCAGCAGAGATTCTTCTTCCATGCTAGACAGGATCTTGACCGATTTGTAAGTCACTGAATAAAGCCATTTGATCTTTAAGTTTACTCAGTTTAATTTTTGTTGTTAAACAGATTTGTTGGCAACTGCAGAACTGAAGGATACTTCTGAGGGCTTTGAGGACAAAGAGAAATAAAGACATGACACCAGTGACCTTTTTATCAGTTCTCACCATTTCTGAGGACTATGGGTAAGTTTCTCTCTGTTCTGAGCTCCTTTCTCTTTGCACTGAGCTCCTGATCTTACTGACTTTCCAGTCCAAGGCTTGGTGGACCAGCTTAAGCTGATGGCTCCACATGAAATCAAAGTCCTAAATCCTGTGGTTTAATTTGCAATTTACCAATTGTTTGTAAACCTTTCCTCTAATTCCAGTTCATGATCCCAATTTGCTGGAGGCTGCTGGTTTAGTCCATGCTGGGAGCTACAGTTGGCATGAATGGCATTCTCTTGGCCAGTTCATTGTAGCATATTTAGGTTACCACTGGCATGTTAAAATGCAAATGCTTCCTTGTCTTCTTTTGAGTAGATAAGGCCACTGGTAATGAGGATCTTGGAGGCAAAAAGTCACAAAAGTTGGTGTGCACAAAGTAAATGTTTAAAAGTTCTTCCCTGGCTGGCATAGCTCAGTGGATTGAGCGCGGGCTGGGAACCAAAGTGTCCCAGGTTCGATTCCCAGCCAGGGTACATTCCTGGGTTGCAGTCCATAACCCCCAGCAACCGCACATTGATGTTTCTCTCTCTCTCTCTCTCTCTCTCTCTCTCTCTCTCTCTCTCTCCCCACCCTCCCTCCCTTCCCTCTCTAAAAATAAATAAATAAAATCTTTAAAAAAGTAATTCTTTAAAAATAAAAAAATAAAAGTTTTTTAGAGCATTTGTCAGCTCAAGAAGACTCCAGGGATAGAATGAGTTGCTCAATGAATAGTTAGATAGACATTAGGTCACCTGCCAACCTCATGAAAATTTTTGTGCAATGAGGGACACTGTAAAACACAGCACAGTTCCCAAGCTAGTTGCACATACCTATTAGGTATTAGTTGGCTTCTGAGAAACCCAACATCTTAGCTAAGGGATTGTTAAATTCTAAAACATTGTGTGCCACCTTCCAGCACACCTGTTTATTTATGTCTAAAAACTACGGTCTTGGAAACTGTAAATATCTGACATATGGCCAAATCTTACTAAAACAACTTAGAATTACAATGTCTATTATGGGGAACACTTCAATTAGACAAGATCATTTAAGAAGTGCTTTTGAAAGTAGAGGTTCCATAATTAAACAAACAGAATGGGATGCCCATTTTAATTGGTATGCAGAAGCTTCCTAAAGGCTTCAAAGATTCCAAAAAAGCTTCATTAAAAGATTCATTACAGAAGGCTAATGAAAAATTGAAGACACTAGAGGTACTTAAAACAAAAGGCAATAAGACTGACATGACTCCTACTGCTTCTCTCTTTTACACCGGGGCTCATGCTCTACTAATTTTTTGTGTGAGCCACACTTTCACTCTGAGGAGACTACTAAACAGTTACCTTCCAGAATACAACCACTCAAGGTTAATCATTCCCTGCACCAGTCCCTGTAACATGCTGATTTTTCCATTCTGGAAAACTGACAAGTTTGGATGATGATTTGTCCAGGACTTCAGAGCTATTAACAAGGTAGCTATTCCCCATTTCCCAGTTGTCTCAAAACTGAACACGTTTGGAGGAGAGACTGTGTCATGAGTGACAGCTATCTGTCCTGCCAGCAGGACCCAGGGTAGACAAGAGGGTGTTTTCTGCACTGCTCCATGCTGCATAGAGACTCTCTGATCATAATTGATGTTCATTCTGACATAAGTCAGCATCCTTCCCTTGCTTTGTGCTGGTTCCTGGAATAGGCTGTTGTCCTGGCCTGGTCAAGAGTGTAGTTTTCCATACCTGGTAGCCTTCACATACTAGTACCTGTGACTATTCTCTTCTTTTACCATATACAATTCTTTGGCACCTGCCAAGTGGCGAGGGGATCTATTTCATCTAGCAGCTGCCCAAGACATGTCTTGTATGTAAGTTTTCCTTAATGAACTCTATTAATTACCAGACTTGACTGGCCAGCCTCTTTCTCTGATCTTTCCTACCCTTCATTGACAGAGGTAGATGTTCAGTCTCAGGGCTTTTCCCTAAGCTTAGATGTACTAATGACACCATTCTGTCACCAGTTACACCTAGACTCAAAAATGGTTTAATGTCATAGACCTTTAGTAAACCTATGTCAGCATTCCTGTAAACCTCAAAAGCCAAAATCTATTTGCCTGTACTTGGAATAATCAACTAATCAACTGCACACATACATATACACCAGAACAGTTATGTCCCAAGGGTCACTGAGTGCCTTCCTTATTTCCTTCAAATGCCCCATCAACATTTAGTTATGCTCCAGCTCCCCAGGTAATCAACCCTTTGCAATATTTAGATGATCTCTTGCTCCACTTAGTTACCAAAGAGGCATCCATAGAGAATTCCACATAGTTGTTACAATTAGATCAAAAGTCCATACAGGATGCCATGTATTTATTTTTTTAAATATTTTATTTATTTATTTTTAGAGATGGGGAGGGAAGTAGAAAGAGAGGAAGAGAAATATTAATGTGTGCTTGCCTCTTGCGCACCCCCTACTGGGGGTCCTAGCCTGTGATCCAGGCAGTGCCCTGACTGGGAATTGAATTGGCGACCCTTTGGTTTGCAGCCCGCACTCAGTCCACTAAGCTACATCAGCCAGGGTGGATTCCATGTATTTATTACAACAATTACATAAAAACAGACATAAAGTCTCTAAGGAGCAATTATAATTATCTTCAAACATTGTTCATTACATAGGTCTAGTCTAAGCACTAAAAGAATCCAGCTATCTCCAAAAAGATTTAATCTAATCCAAGAATTACCTAGGACCACAACTAAATGGCAGCTTTGTGGATTACTAGGCCTGGTTAGCTACTGCAGACTATGGGTTCCTGATTCTTCTCAATTGATATCCTCATTCTATGAACTTACTAAAATCTCAGTTGCTAAGAACTGTCCTCAGGAAGATAAACATGAGCAGGCCTTTAAGAAACTGAAGCAAACACTTCGAGAGTGATCTGGCCCAGCACTACCTAACTATACAATGCTATTCACCTCATTTGTACATGAAAGAGAAACCAAGCTCTGAAAATGCTTGTGCAAGAACACTACAATAAACATAGGTTTATTGCCTATTATAGAGTACAACTTGATTCAGCTGCCATGCCTATCCCAACTGCCTCAAGGCTATAGCGGCAGCTGCAAACTTAGTAAAAGCCTCATGGATTTAATCTTAGACAATGACATTTATTTACAAACTCCACATGCTGTCCAGTCTTCTTAATACTGAACAGATACAACATTTCTCTGCAAGCAGACATAACCTCCTATGAGGTTCTTCTGGTCCCACCACCTAATCTACATCTTAAAGTTTCTGCAGCATTCTTAATACTGGGGTTATTACCCCGGCCAGAAGAAGGGGTAAGTACTGCTGTCTTTGGAGGTAACACTGTCCCATTTCACGACACTGTGTCCTAATGCATGACACACCTCCTCTGACTATTCCTGATCTAATTTTGTGTGTCGGTGAATCATGCTGTAAAAATGAGTTAGGAAAATTTTAGGCTGGTTATATGCCATTGACACTAAATATATACTACCTGAGAGGGGAAGTCTTCCACAAGCTAAATCAGCCCCAGGAGCAGAGCTTTTTGCCCTTCCCAGAGCATGTGAGTTATTAAAAAGGGAGGGTTGTTAACATTTATACTGATAGCTGATATTCCTTTGAGGTCAACCATGATTTTGAGATATTATGGAAACAAAGGTGTCATCTTTCCACTGGCACCCCAATCAGAAATGGACAAGGAAATGACCTTCTTCCTGCCATTCCTTCACCTTCTGAAATTGCTGTCATCAAAATAGAGCACCACACTAAAAAGACTGCACCTGAGCATCAGGGAGATGCACTAGCTGAATTTCATGGGAAGGCAATAGCTACAGAATCCATACAGGCTGTGGCACACATGGATGAAGTCCACCCTGCTTCTACAAAAACGTGACCCTCTTGTTGCCAGTATTTTGCCCTCCTGAAGTCCTCATAACATATCAACAGTTTACTGCTGAATCAGATATGCACAAACAATGGTTGTAAATTAAACAAAGAGCCAGGGCTATAGGACACCTAAGACAAGCACTTGGTTCTCCAAGCTCCCTTGCAAACTCTAATTTTCAGGTTTTGCATTTCCTCACCCATCATGGTACATTTGTGATGACTCATATGATGAATAGACATTGGTGGGGAGACTTCTATAAAATCATGAAAACTGTTTATCATCAATTCCTGTCCTGTCAGGTCCATAATCCTGAAAAAAATTTTTTTTAAATCTACTTTTATTCCCAGGTTTCTCAAAACTCCTCCCTCTGGACCCATTTAGTGGCTACATCTGGCCTTCAGCCAACTGTCATTTAGTATAGATTATCAATATGTTCTTTTTGAATGTATGTTTTCCTGATGAGTTGAAGCCTTCCCTGCCACAAAGCAGGTATTCACTTGGGGTATACCTTCTATAATCTCCAGTGACCAAGACACCCACTTATTTTGGGAAAAAATAACCCTTAAGGAAAGTCTTGCAGTTCTCTTGGAATTATCACAGTCCCTTATCACCTTCAAACATCAGGCAAAGTTGAGAAAACGAACAGGGTCTTCACACTTAAAATCTTTACCTTTGCTGAGACTATTGGACTCCCTTGGCTGAAGGTGTTGCCTCTGGCCTTACTGATTATCTGCAGTATCCCCTTTGGGAAACATAAACTCACTCCACATGAGACAGTCACTAGTATGACTATGAATAATGTTACATAACTTTCTGATTATCGCTTGTTGATTCATGTTAGTGTGACTAGTTGCTCTAAATCTTTAATGTCTTATGCTAAAGCCTATCATTCAGAAGTTAAAGATGTTTCCTAGATTTCAATCAAAGGTTCCTTTGGTGACAGTCTAGAACCTGGTGACTGGGTATCCTGGAGATGTCATCAGGGAAAAATAGCCCTTGAGCCCTATTGGAAAGGGCCTTACCAAGCGCTCCTGAGCACTAACACTGCTGCAAAACTAGAAGTCACAGAGCCTTGGGGACACACATCACAGCTAAAGAAAACTCCACCTGACATTCAGTCTGAGATAATGTTGGACACCTCTGTATTATTGTAAATGGAGAGGAAGAGAAGGAGCTGGTATCAAGGTAGACTGCTCTCACCCAGATGCTGGATCAGGACTTTACATTTTAATGAAACATGAAACCTTTTCTTCTCCTTTTTTTTACTCTGGCATTGGCCTGGACAGAAAACACCCTCATCTTTATCTCTCAGGACATTGCTAAGGGAAGCAACATTTTAGACTGTGGATTTGCCATCATTGATTCTGGTCCATTCATGATGCTAGAGATATCCTAGTCTTCCATGAACAATGTTTCTTTTACTTCCAGTGCTACCACAACTATGAATAACTCCCTTAGAAGTCTTTTACAAACCAGACCACTTTTACAACCAGAACAGCTTGGGCCTCGTTCTTACCTGTCTCCGATGATAACTACATATAGCTAATTACACACAAATACCCATGTAAATCTTAGAACACTTGCATCTCCACATTCGCTTGATTATCTCAGTCAGATCTGTCCACACTCACTGAGAGATCTCACCAGGAGCACACATCTTTGCCAGATATTGAGAACAGCTCTTTGTTTCAGGCTAGTAGTTGTTCTTGCTCCATGCACTAAAAACCTGACTGATGACTGACCCCTAGCTTAACCATTAAACACTGCAATCCTTGAGAACAAATCCATTAACAGTAGTTCCCAGCAGGAGTGTTTACCTTTGTCTGTGGTGCTTATTATTCTCCTTGGGCTTATGATCACTGGAGCATAGCTGGGCAATGCCTCTTGGGTTATCTGACAGTGCCCCCAAATTTCCACAAATGAAGTAATACACCTGATTAGTCAACTTGCATGGATACACATCATCACATGAGAAAGACCCACAGGGCCATTCATGATAAAGGATTTGCTTCCTTTGTCAGGACCATACTTTTTTGGTTAGAGGTAAATGTAAATGAAGCTATGATCAGAAACCTCTCCTTAACTCTTGATGACACTGTAGAATCCATTGCTAAGACAATAGCTGCCTAAGAAAGATCCTCAGATTCTGATCATAGGGGAGCCCTTGATTATATTGTAGCTGAACAAGGAGATAACTGTGCTGTGGCCAACACCACCTGCTGTACGTGGATTAGCACTTCCGGAGAAATGGAAACTCAGTTCCCTAAGGCCACTTAAGCAAGTCACTTGCCTTAAAAGGCGACTCCTTCAGAGGGGTCTTTTTGTGACATGTTTGACTTTGATTGTTTTGGGTCTTGGGGACAATGACTTCAAAGTGCACACCAAACATTGGGAATCACCCTGCCTATAATTATTATAAGCTTTAAATGTGTTGTATTCTCTCAAGAACTGTGTGTTTGCAGCTTCTAACCCCTAAGCAAATGCTCTTTCTAAAAGTGGAATGTCAGAATGACTGACTTAAGAAATATGAGCTTGCAGCCATGACCTGAGAATGTCACAGGGATTCAAACAACAAAAAAACATCATGACCTGTAGATACCAAAGAAAGAACTAACACAATTTCTAAAGCCGAGACAACTAGAAACCAGGTGAGAGTGGTGTTGATAACTTACAAAATGGAGTCACTTATGCCAGGTGCCCCATGTCAGCAAACCAAGATTTAATACTCAGCCTGTTACAATGTCAGTTTCCCAAGAATGTAACCTTTAACCAGTCAACCTGGAATTACCTGGTTAGCACTAATGAGATAATCCACCTGATAGGCCCCTTCTTTTCTCCTTGGGAGTGTGATGTTGCCTGACACAATGCATTTTTTTTCTAAGAATTTCCTTTTTTCACCCGCTTTCTGCCCTAAAATCTTTTCTTTTTCTATAGCTTGACAGAGCAACTTTCTGTCTGCTAGATGGGCTGCTGCCTGATTCATGAATCATGGAATAGGGCAAACAGATCTTTAAATTCATTCAATTTAATTTTTGGTCTTTAATGGTATATGACATTAGGATAGATGTACATTTAGTAATAAATACACATTTATTACAAAATATATGCCTAAGATATAAATCAACTTCTCTTTGTGGATGTATAATTTCAAAAGCTACATCTCAGAGTTTAATTTTATTAGAATAATTAAATAAAATAAATTGCACAAGATAAAGAAATTTATATATGTTTTTTAAAATTATAAATATTTTGAGTATTTTGTGAACTAGAATAAAAGGTTGGGTTATTGTTATTAATGGTAGAAATAGAAATTAAAAATATAAAATGCCAAGATTCATATTGCTGTTTCACATTAGTTTCAAAATAGTTTGTATCTAAAATCTCTGAGTATTAATACTGTGACATCATCTCTTAAATATATAATTATAGTGCTATGAGTAAAGATATCAAAACTTGGGAAGAAGCAACAAAAAAATTTTTATTAACATGTGATCTCTGCCATCTTAGAAATAATGCTCTAGGACAATACCAGAACAAAAGATACATATGCATATATAGATTTTGCCATATGTAAGCCTTCCCTAATAAAGAAAAGAAGGAAGAATGTGAAAGGTAACTATTGTATCATTTATAAATACATTATTGAGTGTGTTTTATCTTTATAAAACTATAACCATATCTATATGTACACAGTGTGCTTGAATTGATAATAGGAATAACATGCTATTCAATGCACTTAATCCTATAAAAAGAAGATACATGCTTTGGCTTTTCAATGTAGCTTAACTCATATAAGTAATAATCAGTAAACATACGCTGCTTACTACATGTTTCACATGGCCCGAAATGCAGATTCGAGAGCCCCAACCTAGATGTACAGAATCATAATTTTTAGGTATTGTTCAAAAATCATAGTTTAAACAAGCTCTTCACCTGATTCTTATGAATGTTTGGAGGCTGAAGTTTGAAGTCGGTGTTGAGGAATGGGATAAACAATTACTTGACCCTTAGAATGAGATCAAGTTGTGGAAGACTACTACACCATGAGAATGAAATGTTCATGACATTTAAAAAATTAATAAACAGCACTGGCTGGTGTGGCTCACTGGATTGAGTGCCAGACTACAATCAAAAGGGTCACTGGTTTGATTCCCAGCCAAGGCACATGCCTGGATTGTGGGCCAGATCCCCAGTTGGGGTCCGATAAGAGACAATCACGCATTGATATTTCTCTCCCTCTCTTCCTTTCTAACTTCTGCTCTCTCTAAAAATAAATAAAGTATTTTTAAAAATAAAAAATTAATAAGCAGTTTATATTCTAAAACCAAGTAATAGACTCTTGTATCCCACAAAAAAGATTACCAGTCATTTACTGCAGGTACATGTGATTGATATAAATCTTGCACTTATATTATTTCTAATAATTTAGAAAGCCATAATTGTTTTGTCCAGTATTACGTTTTCAAAGTTATTTTGTTTCTTCTTTCAAAGTTGTAAAACTTTATTTTAATACCTCTATCAAGCGGCAGAGTTTGCATATTCTGGGTTACTTTTTTTTTTTTTTTAAATTACTCTTTGGGATCTTTAATTTTGTTTGCTTTGCAATTTTATGTATAATTTCTTAAAAGTAATTACCTTACATATATTCAATGTCATGTTTTATATATAAGAATTTTATTTTGAACATTAACTAGGGTTTGAAAATATTAAAGTAGAATCTGAAAAAATAAAGAGTTTTAATGTTTATTTTTAAGACCAAATACAGATTGCCATTTTTGTTTCTAAATGCAAAAATGAATCTCAACTTATAAATATACAAGAGTACATTTGAGAGTTTACTGTAGAAATTTATTTACTCTTTAAAATGTTAAAATAATTCTATTGCTTACTGTTATGCTATGTCACTATAATATATAAATAATATTAAGCTGTTATTTATTTCATCTGTATAAATTTCATATGACTTTCTGAGACATGACTTAAAGAGTACAATTTATTTCATTTGTGTTATGGCTCATAAATTGTTTATGGTTTTCAATGTGAGATTATTTTTATGTGCAGTAAAGCATGAGTTGTCAGTTGAAGATGTTGACGTGTATAATCTTTAAACCTTTTATGAATAATTCTGCAGGAATAGCATACCTTTTCCTATATCATTTCAACCAACAGTCAATGGGAAGTTAAAATTATAGCTATAGTCGGAGCCTACATATGACTAAAAAGTCTGAAAATAATATCTGCAGCAAGGTTTCCTGCTTCAGATCATCCCTTGATTTCAAAGGCTGCTAACAAAATTGTTTTCACTGAGCCTTTGGTGATTCTGGCAGTTGAGCCCCTGAAGTAAACTTAAGACCAATAATGGAACAGAATGGGAATTATGGAAGGAGACCCAAGAGAAATCAGAAATGTGGAAAAGTGACTACCTGCTGCCTAACATACCATTTTCCCCTCTGAGGCGAGTTTCTATTTCCACTTGAAATCTATCATTTTGTTTCTTACTAATAGGAATTCCTATAGAAAATATTAAAATCACAAAGATAGAAACAATCCATCTAAAGAAGAATAAGAATACTACACATCAACTCTTACTGTATGAAGAATAATGACATATATATATATATTTAAAAAGCAATATGGAAAACAACATAATTACACTAAACTACTTATATGATTTTGAAAAGACCTGTAACACCTTTGTGTTTAATGAAACAGTAGGTGTACGGGTGACACTGTGATGAGAAAATAGTTATTCTGAGTTGCTGCCTAAGTATTTTACGGTATGATAACCCTGCTCACACCCAAAGTCCGGATGGACATTTATATACGGACTTGAGGTTAAGATTCCTTCTATTCCTGCCACCAGTTCCTGCTTTGCTTTTCCCAGGGCACCTTTTAAAATAGCCACTTACAGTTAGTTCAGGAAAAGTCACTGGCCTCTGCCCCAACCCAGCTCTCTATCTGTTGCACGCATGTGGTCTGGGATGGAGGGCTGCAGTGCCCTTTTCCCTGCCTCGCTGCGTCCTCCATTCTGGGATCTGTAAGTAACAAGTCTTGTGACTTTGCTTCTTGGTGTGAGTGTGTTGAAACTGTACATTCATTCAGAATAACTCTAGGGGTTTGCTTCCCTATAGTGAGAGCCTGAACAACGAGGGAGCCACCGGTCCAACCTGTGCAGGTGGCTTGTGCCTCCTCACTCAACAAGCCTTAATCTGCATATTCTTATTTGAACATACAGACAATGGTTCTCCCAACACAGACCTCATATGTTATTCAGTCATTTCATTGCCAATTGAAAGAAAGGGACTATTCTTAGCAACTTTGGAATTCCAAACTTTTTCTCTTCCCTTCCTCCCTTTCCCTCCCCTCCTCTCTCCTTTCCTCTTCTCTTTTTTCCCTACTCCCCTCTCTCTCCCCTTCCCCCTAGTCACTGAATTTTTATCATTAAAACAGTTCAACACAAACAAACATAGCACAATAAAACATTATCAAACATCATCACTTATGGACAACTGACCATTGAAAGCCAACTGGTGAAAGGGATAATTTACAATTGATACTCCACATTATCAAGAAATTATGTGTTTCTGCTGTAAAAGGATGCTATTTTAAGATGCATGGTAATTAAAATAAAGTAATAAAGTATTACTAAACAGCTACAGGTTTATAGCACATTTCTGCCTCCGTTTCCCACTCTCTACAATATTATAGATAAACTGAGAAGATTCAGAAGTTATAACTCAAATGATTTAGTGAATGAATCCTGGTGCTAAAATACCTGAGTTCAAATTTTAGATCTGTCCCCAACTACCTTTCTTTTGATGGACAAGTGGACTTGTCTCCAATTCCTTCTTTTCCATTTGTAAAATGGATATAAAACAACACATACTTTGGAAAGTTTTGTGATCATTAAATTAGAATGGTATGCAACTCATCTGAACTGCTATTGAAGTATTAGTTAGTATCAAGCCAATCAGAACTGTGTCTGTAGTACTGTGCTTTCCTATGAGTCCAAAACAATATAAAATTAAAATAATTATTGACCTTAACTAGATTAAATAAAAGAAGAACAACTTTTAGGTTTTATTTGAGCAAAACATGTATTTAAGAAAATGCACTAACATTTGTCATTTACATTTTATTTGCCAAACAAAGCTAGCATATCATAGCTAAGAACACGAGCTTTGGCATTAGAATACATGAGTTCATATTCTTTTTTACTGTGTTTTTCCCATTAACATTTATCCCTTTTATACCTTTTTCCATCCACCCCACCGGAATCACAAAACTGTTGTCCATGTCCATGAGTCCTTTTTCTTTTTGCTCAATACCTTTACCTCCTAACCCCACCCCTTTAGCTATCATCCTGCTCTCCATCTATGAGTCTGTCTCCATTTTTCTTGTCAGGTCAGTTTGTTTATTAGATTTCACATATAAGTGAAATCATACGGTATTTATCTTTCTCTAACTGGCTTATTTCACTTAACATACATTCTCCAGGTTCTCTGGCTGGTGTGGCTCAGTGGATTGAGCACGGGCCTGTCAACCAAAGGGTCGCTGGTTTGATTCCCAGGTAGGGCACATGCTTGGGTTTTAGGCCAGATCCCCAGTAGGCGGCACATGAGAGGAACCATACATTGATGTTTCTCTCCCTCTCTTTCTCCCTCCTTTACCCTCTCTAAAAATAAATAAAGAAAATCTAAAACAAATTTAAGAAAACAAAAAAGGAAAGATAAATCTATAAAAAGATCCTCCAGGTCAATCCATACTGTCACAAAGAGTAAAAATTTTCTCTCTCTCTCTTTTTTTTTATGGTGCCCTAGCTGTGTTATCATAGGCCAGTAATATTTTTGCCTCAGTTTCTCTATAAAATGGAAATCAAGATGCATCTTAACTCACAGACTCATTATGATTTATTTAATGAAAAATAAATATAACAAAGCCTGAAGTACAGTGAAGGTTCAGTGGAAGAGAAACTCTATTATTAATGTTACTGTTATTAGCAGTAGTACATAATTTCATATCCTATCTCACATTATCTTCGAAATCAGCTTCCAATAATTTTTTGAAATATTAACAGAACTATTTGGCAGATGAGGAAAATATGGTTCAGAGAGACAACCCATAACTAATGCAACTGGGATTTGAACTCAAGTCTGTTTGGTGCCAGAAATAACCTCCCTGCATTACATCAACAGATCTTGGGTTGTCCAGGGAATCATGAGGGTGCTGGAGATCCTTGAAATATTTTTAGAGATCAAAATTAGTTTTTGTAAGTCTACTAAGATGTCCTGTTACTTTTCCACTTCCATTCCCTGTAGATTGTACATGGAGATTTCCAGCAACCATAAGAGATGTGCTGTTGCAACAGATGAAAGTACAGATATACCCATGAGTTGCCTTCTATTAAGTCAGACATTAAAGAGATTTGCAAAATGTAAAACAATATCACTCATCTTACTATATTTTTGTTCCTGAAAACACAGACTTTTTTCATAAAACAAGTGACAAGATATTGTACAATTACTACTTTATAGAATTAAAATATTTTCATAATTAATTTCCAAGTTTTGGTCTCTTTTATGGAAACTATTGATAGATATGGTCCACATAAATGAAAGCTCTATACATTTAAGAATGATTGAGAACAAAAGTTTTCAAGCCCTGGCTGGCATAGCTCAGTGGATTGAGCGTGGGCTGTGAATCAAAGTGTCATAGGTTCAATTCCCAGTCAGGGTACATGCCTGGGTTGCAGGCCATGACCCCCAGCAACCACACATTGATGTTTCTCTCTCTCTCTATCTCCCTCCCTTCCCTCTCTAAAAATAAATACAATCTTAAAAAAAAAAAGCTTTCAGAACCACTGTACTATGCCATTTTATTTCAATCAGCCAAACAGATGGAAAGTGCAACAGGTATTTCAATTAATTTTTCCCTACCATATGTTTCTTCTCAAAAGGAAAACAACACCAAAACAGCTTAATCCACATCCTTAGTTAAGGGATCTCTATTTATTAGACTAGTCTATCTTCATCACCTAAGTTTGGGCCTAAGCTAAGCATTGGAATTGAGCTACCTAATTATATTCTTTCCTGGGAATGTAGCATTTAGATTCTGATTTCAAAAAGTACACTAGGTGACTCTAAGGACTTAAAAGGAAATTTCATCTAGTATATGATCTGGCAATGGGGATATGGTGAGCCAAAGTCACAGGTCACATGCAAGCAACACAATTATGCAGGAGTGGAGACAGCATGAATGAGCAAAGAAAGCTAGTGGCAAAAATGATCAACATCATGGAGAGGTGTAATGAGAATCTTGATAGCTGGCTGCCCATTTTTAAAATATTTTTTTATTGTTGCTCAAGTACAGTTTTCTGCCTTTCCCCCACCCCTCCCCACCACCTCAGCCCTTCCCACCTCCCTCCCCTGTTTCCATCCCACCTTGTTATTGTCCACATGTCCTTTATAATTGTTCCTGCAAAGCTTTCAGCCTTTTCTTTTATAATCCCCTCCCCCTCCCCACTGGTCACTGTCAGCCTGTTCTCAATTTCAGTGTCTGATTATATTTTGTTTGTTTGTTTTGTTGATTAGGTTCCTGTTAAAGGTGAGATCATATGAAAACCATAATGAGATACCACCTCACACCACTGAGAATGGCCATCATAAACAAAGCAACAAACAACAAGTGTTGGAGAAGTTGTGGAGAAAAGGGAACCCTAGTGCACAGTTGGTGGGATTGCAGACTGGTGCAACCACTATGGAAACCAGTATGAAATTTCCTCAGGAAACTAAAAATGGAACTGGCTTTTGACCCAGCAATTCTGCTGCTAGGCTTATATCCTAAGAACCCTGAAACACCAATCCAAAAGAACCTATACACCCCAATGTTCATAGCAGCACAATTTACAATAGCCAAGTGCTGAAAACAACCTAGGTGCCCATCAGTAAATGAATGGATCAAAAAACTATGGTACATTTACATAGCGGAATTCTATGCAGCAGAAAGAAAGAAGGAGCTCCTACCCTTTGCGACAGCATGGATAGACCTGGAGAGCATTATGCTAAGTGAAATAAACCAGGTGATTAATGACTGCCCATTTTGTAATACAGGCATCTGACTTTTAAGCTTCGTTTGCCAAGGCATCCACTTCAAAGAGGCATCAGCTTCAAAGAGATGGCTATTTCAAGGTAAAGGGCCAGACTCTCTCTCCTCATTGAGGCTCCTTTGTTTTAGGAGATCTTGGTTGATTTTGCAACTGACCACTTGGGAAACTTTTCTTCTTTTTCCCTCCTCCAAGCTCTAAATAACCTCTTGTGTTTTAAATTCAGCAATAAAGACTAACCTGCAAAACCTAGGCTCCCCAACCCTGGACTCAAGTGAAAGCAGAACACAGGCCCAGGTGCTTCTCCATCCTCCTGTGACCCTGCCGTGTCCCCTCCACCCTGCCATGTGCCTTGTGCCATAGGCAATAAACTAACTCACGCTCTCTCTCTGTCTCTCTCTCTCTCTGCCTCAAATTCTCCTGGTAGATCTTGCAATCTTATTAAGAACCACAAGGGTTGATCCAGTCATAACAATGCCTCGGGGACGGGGTTGTCTGTGAGAAAATCACTGGAGACCCAGGCGAGTGCCCCAGGCACTTCTAGCACACCGCTTTATGCCCATAGACTGCGACCAGCACCACGCTAGAGGACAGGGAGAGAGAAACAGAAGAAAGAGCAATCACTTCAACTGCTAAGAAGGAAGTGGCAAACGTTATTACTGACTTCCAGTCCCAGTCTCTCCATGCCGGGTAAATTTTATTTACCGACTTAGGATGTTCCTAAATTGGCTTCATTTCCTTCCAATCAATCTTTCTCTTTTGGATGTGTGTTATATTGAGAATGCATCTGTTTTTGTAATAACTCTTCATTGAAATATAGTATACGTAGGGGGGAATACAGATTTAATATACACAGTAATAATGTTTACAACACAAAGCATTTGTGTAGTCCCTGCCCAGCTCCAAAATTAAACTGTAGCTAGCATTCCAAAAGCCTTACCCATTCCCCCTTCAGGTAGCTGGTCCCTTACTAAAGGAAGATTTTAACTTTCATCTCTGAAGATCACTCAGCTGTACATAAACCTGAAATAATTAAATGGTATGAGATACTACCTCTGTGAGTGGCTTCTCTCACTCACCATTACATACATGAAATTCATCCATGCTGTAACATATATCAGTAGTTAGCTCTCTTCAATGCTATCCAGTATTGCATTGGATGCAGGTGTCAATATATGTTTATGCATACTGCTGTTGATGCACATTGCAATGTTTCTGTTTGGGAGCTCTACTGAATGGTGTCACTGTTCACATCCATCTTCAGATGCACATATGTATATGAGTTATTTCTGTTATATGTACACATAGGTAGGGGTAGAATGGCTGAAAACGTTCCCAGTTTTACAGTGTGGCTATCCCTCATTTTCTTATTGGATTGTAGCACTTTACACATTCTGATGGGTTGTTTTGACATATGCATGTCATGCATGTATACATGCAACACACATGTACACATATACATATATACATTTCCTCTGGGATTTTTCCCTCTCTTCATGCTATGTTTTGATGAAAAGTTATTAATTAAAACAAAACATAATTTACTAATGTTTTCTTTAACAATGACTTTTGTGTCCATGCAAAAACAAACCATGACAATATTTTCCTACATATTTTCTCGAAGCTTTGTTGTTTTAACATTCACTTTTATATCTATAGTCCACTAAAAAAATTTATTTTGAATGTGGTGTCAGATGAGAGTCAACGTTTTGTTTTTTATTGAAATACATGTTCAATTGATAAAGGATGAGTTATTAAAAAGATTGTGGTTATAACTTTACATGGCATGGCCACAAGCTATGTCACAGGTGGCAGTATACGTGTGAAATAATTCTGGTCTCTCTGCTCTATTCTATTATTCTAGTGGTTTGTTCTCGAATCTATATCATACTGTCCCTTTTTATCTATGTAGAATTATAACTAGTTTTGATATCAAATAGTGTTGCCCTCCAACCACCTTTTTCTTCAAGATTGTCTTTGTTATCCTTGAATATTTGCATTTTCACACAAACTTTACATTCAGTTTGTCAGTTTGCACAATCATACAAGTGCACACACACTGCTGTTTTAAACAGGGGCTCCAATGAATCTGTAAATCTATTTTGAAATAATTGTCACATCACAATTTTTTAACCCTTGAGCACAGCCTATTATATCCTCTTATTTATGTATGTTTTTTTGTTTTCTTTGCATAATGTTTTGAGGAATTTTGTGTTAGAAGTCTTACCTACCTTATATTACATATATTTCTAAGTATCTAATATTATTCAATGTACATATAAATAATATTTTTAATTTTTAGCTGGTATATAGAAATAAAAAAAAAATAACATTAGTGTTTTGGCACTTTAACAGAAAATGGGCTAAATTTATTTATTGATTTTAATTATTTATCTGTAGATTCTTTAAAATTATTTATGTACATAGTCCTTCTACCTTCAATAACATTTTTATTTTTTCTTTGCCATTCCTTACAATCCTATTTCACTTTCTTTGTACTGTAGGAAACTTTTATACAATGATAACTGGAAGTGCTGGTGAGTCATTCCTGAGTTGCCCTTGATTTCTAGAGGATGTGTGATGGTTATTTGTCAATTTGCCTGAAAAAATAAAACATTGTTTCTGGGTATGGCTGTGAGTTGTTTCTGAAAGAGATGAACATTTAGCCCTGGCTGGCATAGCTCAGTGGATTGAGCTCGGGCTGCAAACCACAGTGTCGCAGGTTCTATTCCCAGTCAGGGCACATGCCTGGGTTGCAGGCCACGGCCCCCAGAAACCCCACATTGATGTTTCTCTCTCTTTCTTTCTCCCTCCCTTCCCTCTCTTAAAATAAATAAATAAAATCTTTAAAAAAAAAGATGAACATTTCATTCCATAGATCAAGTAAAGATATGCCCTCACCAATGTGACCATGCTGCATCCACTCCACTGAAGGCCTGGGTAGAAGAAAAATGTGAAGGATGAGAAAATTATCTCTATGAACTGGGACATGCCTGTCCCCAGACATGAGAGCTCCTGGTATTCTAGCCCTTGGACTGGGTATGGGCTGGACTCACACTGACTGATGCTACCAGCTTTCTGGGGTCTCCACTTGCAGATAGTAGACTATGGCATAATTGCATGAACCAATTCCCATAATAAACCTCCTTTTATATATCCATATGTCCCTATATATCCTATTGGTTCTTTTTTTTCTGGAGAACCCTGACTAATAAGTACATTTTTAAAAAAAATCATTATATTTTTCCATTATCATTTATCCCATTCATATACCCTCCTTCCCACACAATCACCACACTGTTGTCCACGTCCATGAGTCCTTTTTCCTTTGTGCTCAATCCCTCCACCCTCTAAGCTCCCCAAAGCCATCATCCTGCTCTCTATGAGTTTATCTGGGTTTTGCTTGTTAGTTCAGCTTGTTCATTAGATTCTACATATGACTGAAACCACATAGTATCTGTATTTCATTATGCTAAATGAAATAAGCCATTCAGAGACATGAATGTTTTTATTATTTTACCAGTAAATACATTCTTTAGCTTAAATACTCCATTGGCTAAATGGACTCTTATCTATCAGTTTGCTAAGAATTTTATTATGAATTGCTGTTAAATTTTATCTTTTTCTTACCCATTGAGAAAAACATGAAAAATCTCTCCTATATTCATTCTATAAAACTTTTCAAATTTAATTGTGTTTCAAATGCAAACCAACCATATGCTTCTGAAACAGATTCAACTTGGCTATTTTTATATATTCCTGAATTCACCCTGCTACTATATTTAGGATTTTTGCATTTATGTTTCTAGGATAAACAGGCTCATGTTTTTGTTTTGTAGTAATATTATCACTTGACCCTTAATAAATCACTGTTATTTCCTATTTTCCAGGTAAATTTATAAAAAAATGCTGCTGTTTCAAATAAGAATATTTTCAAGATTTTGCAGCTGATGGTAGCAGTCCTGTCCTGTAGTTTTCTTTGCGGAATTATTTTAGTGATATCTGATATAACCACCTCAAAGTGGTTGTGATTTGAAAATGCACATGTACAATGTTGTAGAATCTAACAAAAAGGAATGTGAGATATCAGACTGTGTCTAACATTTTGGGTTTGCTTCAGAAAAGAATTGTGTGTGGTATCAGATATAGTAGACATTTCGAAAGAATTAAGGAACTTGCATTGAAAGATGGAGCTATTAACAAGAAAAGGTCAATTGGGTGTCATCTAAGAGTTGTCAAAAGATGAACTGTTGTATTAGTTTCCAATCGCTGCTGTAACAAGTTACCATGAACTCGGTTGCTTAAAGCAACACGAATTTATTTTTCTGCAGTTCTGGAGGTCAAAAGTTGATAATGAGTTTTACAGGCTAAAACCTATTAATTGGCAAAACTGTGTTCCTTCTGGACACTGGGGAGAATCTGCTCCTTACTGTTTCTAGTTATTAGGAGCTGCCATCTGTAATAGCATCAACGATAAAAATAAAGTTAAAAAAGAAGCTGACTGCATTTCCTGTCTTATAGCCCCCTTTTCCATCTCAAAACATAGCTCCAACCTTTGCTTCTACTGTTGTATATCTTGTCTCTGACTCCGATCCTCCTACTCCTCTATTATAAACTTATGATTACATTAAGCCCACCTGGATAATCCAGGGCACACTCTTCATTTTAAGATCCTCAAACATATCTGCAAATTGTTTTCTGCTGTATATAGTAATGCATTTGTATGTCCTAGAGATTAAGGTGTGAACATCTTTGGGGAATCACCACTCAGCCTACTCCAACGAATTTGTTGAATATATAGAAATGTTCAATGGCTAAGCTCATCCCAAAGAGTGTTGACTTGCTGAGAAATAACATAAAATGCAGCCATTTAATATTAATCTGACTCAGGATAATGTTAGACCAGAACATCAATTTATGTATTTAAAATATCATATAGATTGCAATACTTTTTTCCAGAATAAGTACTCAACCATTAATTACACATGAACCTACATAGGGTACCAATTAAAAAATCATAGTTTTGCCCTTGCCAGGTAGTTCAGTTGCCTAAAGTGTCAACCCCATATACCAAAGTTGTGGGTTCTGTCCCCAGTCAGTGCACATAGAAGAATGAACCAATAAGTGCAAAAATAAGTGGAAATACAAATTGATCTCTCTCTCTCTCTCTCTCTTTCTCTCTCCCCATCCCACCTTCAACTTCAAAAAATAAACAAATAAAATCAGTAAACACAAATTAGGACATGGTTGGGTAGCTCAGTGGGTTGGATAATCATCCCCATACACCAATATTGTGGGTTCAATTCCCAGTAAGGCACAAACAAGAAGCAACCAACTAATGCATAAGTAAATAGAAAAACAAATCAGCATTTCTCTCTCTCTTAAATCAATACATACAATTTTTTAAATCATAGTTTTTGAGTGAGTATGAGTTCAGATAAAAATGATTTAGCTACATAACAGAATCCTTTATCATTATGGAAAATCATATGCAACATTCACTTCCATAACAGTGGGTAATACCTCTAAAAAGACCAAAATATTCATAGTTTGTTACTGAAGATTCTTTCTTCCTTGTGAATTTCCAACATGAACACTAGTCAACTTTGTTTTCAGGGTCTGTTTTCTGTGTCATTCCATTTTAGAAATCCCTGCTCCAAGGTAATCTTCAATACACCCGCTCGTACTAGCCTGAGAATACTTCTAGCTCAGTAAAGTCACAGTATATCTCTACTATGCAATGTGCTGACTGTAGAATTTTAATTTATATTAGAAGAATATCATTTATTTCAGAATTCTTAGCTGGAGTAGCAGAGAAATTAGGTGGGGCTGAAGTGCAGGCAGAAATCACTCCTGAATCAAAGGTTCATGACCATGAATGTGATACTGATTTTTCATGAAAAACAGTTGTGAGAACTATAGACATTAAATCTGCATGGGCACTGGTTTATAGAGATGTTATACACATAAATAAAAAATGATCATATTGAAAAACACTGTAATTTTTTACTCACAAAACAACTTATACTAGCCCCAAATTAATCAAGCTTCCCTCAGGAAATAATTCAGTTCCCTGTGATTTAAATCGCCTTAAACATCAACTGAATTATCTTTGGCAGAAGGATAATAGAGAAGCTTCTCATATCAGATTGGTGTGAGGTTTCTACAACCTTTGATCCTCTCCCAAAGCTGAGATGCTTTGTTTTCAGAATAGAAATATCAGCTTTGGAAAAGATACAAACTCCAGCCTGGGCAGATCTGATCCCCCTGTTTTATTTAAACTTGCTTTGTAACTGACTCACACATTCACCAAGAGAATGGAATGTAATTACATATTTCATTTGTAAATGCATTTCCTAGGAGCAAAGTAGGAAAAGGGGATGCTTAATAAAAGAAAAGAAAGATAAATTGAACAGTTATCACAAATGAAATGCCTTAAAGGGATTGCCTGGCCAACATTTTAATTGCCTGTGTTTTTAGCTAACTTCTCTGCTCTCTCAGTCCTGAGAGAGATATTTGTGGGATGTGAGAATGAGTAGTACATGCACAATTTTGTGGATGTCAGGACGGATAAGAAAGCAAAATAAAAACTAGATTTAATTATTACATTTGATATAATAATTAATAATAGAAATAAGTGATTAACTCTATCCATAACAAAAGTTCTATGTCGGTGCCTGACTTAGCTAAAATAACCGTATAGCTACAATTTTACTTGCTTATTAGACAAAATACACTCTTATCTTTAAACTATTGTAGTTAATATTAGTTTATTTTTAGTAAGAAAAAGATGCTGTGATATAAACTACCCACTACTTTCTGACATAGGAAATAATAAATAATAACATTTAATTTTACTTCTCCAGGATGAAGAAGGGATTGAAAACAAGCACTTACGTAGCACGCATTCTAAATAATATTCTTTGAATGAAAATTAGGCACTTGAGTGAAAAGAAAGTCACTAATGATCTGTAATCCCCATGAGTCTTGCCTCCTGGTATTTACGTACCTGTGTAGTCCCATCTGACATTGATTAGGGTCAACTTGTACAACCACTAAGAATACCTCGGTTCTCCAACCTAACTCATCCCAGAAAATTGTTCAAGAAGCAATTTGTTCACCCTGGCTGGTGTGGCTCAGTGGATTGAGTGCTGGCCTGAAAACCAGAAAATTGCCAGTTCGATTCCCAGTCAGGGCACAAGCCTGGGTTGCAGGCCATGCCCCCAGTACTGGGGCACAGGAGAGGCAACCACACATTGATATTTCTCTCCCTCTCTGTCTTCCTCCCTTCCCCCCTCTCTCTAAAAAATAATAATAAATCTTTAAAAAAAGAAACAATTTGTTCAGCAACTGAATTTCCTGTGTCACCTGAAAGACATGAGATGATGGATCATATGAGCACAAAAGGGTTGTCAGGTACAAAATTGAGACGTGAAGTTTTGTTAGACAACAGAGACATTTTTTTTCCATGAACAACTTCGTCAAGAACCAAATTCTTTGAGAACCAAGACATTTGACAACTGGTGCTTGACTGTATTGTAGAAATTATGGAGTGAGACTTTCATGAAGGTTTCTACCTTGTATTCTCTTGGATTATTCACTCTGGGAGAAACCAACTACTACACCATGTGGACACACAAGTAGAAGCCCAGATGCAAAGAAGCTGAGGTCTCAAGCCAGCTACCAGCAATAGGTAGGTAAGTGACTTTTTCATAAGATAGGAAGCCTTGCCAATACTTCTAATAGGTGACTTCCTAATACAGCCTAAGCCAAAACCATTCCATTTAGCTGTTCCTGATTTCTTGGCCCGTAAAAGTTATGTGGGATATTAAGTATTCTTATTTAACATGTTGAGTTTTGGAGTAATTTGCTGTGTAGCAATAGCTAACTGATATTATATAAATTTGTGTAAATATGCAAATATTTGTGTAAATTATGTTAACCAGTTCATAGAATCAGTGCCATAATGAGAAAATTCTTCCCTGAATAGCCTTTGCAAGTAGTCACATGATTTTTAAAAACAGCAAATCAATGAATCCCACAGGGGGCTTTAAAAAGAAAGGGTCACATTTACATTCAGAGACGCGCAGTGTGACACAATAATGACTTTAAAAAGTGTCCCTAGCTTATAAGCAGAGGAGGATAGACACACACACACACACACAGTTATTTAAGTTTCATACTTCACAAAAGTTGAAGAAAAAAATGAGTAAGGGGAAAATTGTAAAGGAACTTCAGTCCGGTTTATTATATTCAGAAATGGTAGAAAAACCTTAAGGAAGTTTTTTGAAGTTATAATGACCCTTCAAGTACTTGAAATTTTTATGTAATTATTAAAAGGAAACTCCCTGGCTGGCGTAGCTCAGTGGATTGAGTGCGGGCTGGGAACCAAAGTGTCCCAGGTTCGATTCCCAGTCAGGGTACATTCCTGGGTTGCAGGCCATAACCCCCAGCAACCGCACATTGATGTCTCTCTCTCTCTCTCTCTCTCTCTCTCTCTCTCTCTCTCTCTCCCTCCCTTCCCTCTCTAAAAATAAATAAATAAAATCTTTAAAAAAAAAGGGAAACTGACATTTTTTATGTCAGGATTTTCTGTAAAATTTAGTACACTTTAATGAGTTAAATAGACATATTTATGTGTCTGGTTAGTGTTCTAATTACTTACTATGAAAAATGGACATGTTAAAGTAAGCAGTATACTAAGAAAGTGGCACACTGAGAAAGTGGCTTAACAGTAGGTCTCAGGAACTAAGTAAATACCTGGTCACATCCAAAAACAAAAGAAGAAAGGATTCAACCATTGTATTGTTTTTTTTTTTTTTTTTAATTATTAAAATACATATGGTTAAATCCCTATTATGGTAACTTATTCTTTATGCTCTCTATAGAGATATTTTCTATTATTAGACAAAATTGAGAGATCACATATGTATTGTCAACTTGACAAAATTGGAACTTTTTGTGGGCTTCTATATAACTTGTTCCAAATGGATTCCCATTTGCTTTCACAATTGTTCACACAGTATTTGGGGGCTAAAAAGTCAGTAACATTGGACCTCTGAGCATTTCTATCTTCTCTCAGACTTACCCAATATTAGTGAACACCAAAAAATAATTTATCACTGTCACACTTGCCTGAAGAATTTCTAAGGGGCTCAAGAAGAATGATGAGGTTAGTCTTTGGACCCTGAAAATCTTTGAAGGTGAATTTCTCTTTGCTGAAAATTTGTGTGTAGATCTTCATTCTCATGTCAATCTTTAGGTTTGAGGTAGCCTAAAAGTATTTAAGGCTGACTACCCTTTTTTTAATAAAACCTGGAATCAAAATGTTCACTTACACATTATTTTAGGTAGTAGATCTTTCAGCTTTAGTCTAGATTATGTCACTGGAGTAGATATATGTTGGCTGAACTTGAGGGAAAAATACAGAAGAAATAGCAATGAGAGAATAGAACTGAGATTTTCCTTAAAAAAATGAAGTTTCAATGGACAGATTTCTTTCATAGAACATAATGGAAACTGATATGTCCTGCAATAAAAGTCTGTTTGTGGGGAGCCTAACAAGGCTTCTCTTGAAGAAGTCACAGAAGTAGTTTATCTGAAGAAAGTATTGCACATAATTGAATCTGGCTCTGCTTTAAAACTCTGTGTGTCAAAACACAAGGGGCCCAAGATTTTTTTTTTTTAAATGACAACATTCTGAACATTCAGTGGTTCCAAATAACCCAGCAAATACACAGAGGTTTCAGAGCAATGAAAACTTATGTTCAACAAGTTCATGTGAACAAATGTTTCTAGCAGGGTTATTTGTTACAGGCTAGAACTGGAGCAACTCAGATGTGCTTCAACTGGTGAATAGTCATACACACTGCGGTGCATCCACACCATAGAAAACTACTCATCAGTAAGAAGGATGGACTGTTGATGAGTACAACAGTTGGGCAAACAATTTTTTTAAACAGGGAAAAATTAAACTAAAAAAAATCTCCAGGGAAATAGGCTGAATGCAAAAAAGTACAATGCCAAAAGGTTATATATGATAACACTCATATAATATTACCATAACAACAAAAATGTAGAGGTGGAGAACTGAATAATCACTGTTACAGCTTAGGGAGAGGGGTGGAGATGAGAGATGAAGGTGTTATAAAAGATAACAGGATTTTGTATTCCACTTATAAGTGAAATCATCCAGTTCTTGACATTTTATGACTAACTAATGCTGAAAGCAACAAATGAACAAAAAACAAACAAGCAAGCAAAACTCCTAGACACAGACAACACTATGGTGGTTACCAGAGGGAAGGGGCCTGGGGGTAGGAAAGGGTAAAGAGGGTCAAATATATGCTAATGGAAGATTTGACTTTAGGTGGTAGGCACATAATGCAATATAAAGAAGGTTTACTATAGAACTGTGCACTTGGAATCTATATAATTTTATTAATTAATACCGCCCCGATAACTTTAAAAATTAAGTAAATACATGGAAAGAAAGTAAGAAAATCAGCACCAACCATGATAACCAGATGGATCCATGGTAAGGGAACTGTTCTGTACCTTGACTATGGTGGTGAGTACACATCCTACAGGCAGTTGGCTGAGAAGTGGATTCCCAAAGATATCAGTGCTACAGTTCCTGAAACCAGTAATTACCTTATTTGAAAAACAAAGAGCGCTATTTAAATTGAGATGTCATTAAGTGAAGGCTATTAAGATGAAAGAAGGATGATCCTGCTTTACTACTGGAGTAAGCCCTAAATGCTACAATCGGAAGTGTCCTTACAAAAGAGAAGCAAGAGGAAACAGCACGCACCAAAGAGGAGGAGGCAGAGTCTGGAGTGTCACTTATGGGTCCAGGGACAATGATGGCCACCAGGAGCTGGAAGAGCCAAGAACAGATTCCCTTCTAGCATGACCACAGTGATCACGGGCTGCAGAAATCTTTATTTGGGGGTCACATAATATTGATTTTTAACTTCAGACCTCTAGAACTGTGAGACTTAAAATTTTGTTGTTTGAAGTCACTGAATTTGTGGTAATGTTACAACAGATGTGAAAAACTAACACACTTCACACATCATAAATATGTGCAGAACTAAACACAAACACATGCAAATGAATATACATAAAAAACTGATATCATCTGAGTAGGATCGGTGGGTTATATTGTCACCAATTTCCTGGTTTTGATATTGCACTATAATTTTGTGTGTTCCACCTGGAGGAAACTGGTTAAATGGTACATGGAATAATCAATCTCTCCGTATTATCTTACTTTTACATGTGAATATACACATATCTCAAAATTAAAATTTAACTTAAAAAAGTGATAGAGTTGTTTCACTGATATCTATTAGAAAAAACAGAAAAATATATTAAATTGTCTTAAACACAATACAAAAATTATGTTAATAGTAAGAAAATGTATTATATTAAAATATGTTATAATTTAAGAAATGTAAGTCCTAATAAAAGCAAAAACAACAACAACAAATAACATGAGTGGGGGGTGGGGTTAGAGTGAGTGAGCAAGGGGGGAAAGGTGGGACAACTGTGACTGAACAATAAATTAAAAAAAAATAATGACAAGATAATCCACAGTGTGGGAGAATATTAGCCATTTAAGTATGTGATGAATTACTCATATAAAAAGAGTTCCTACAAATCAATTTCAAGAAGCCATTATAAAAAAATAATAAAAGGCAAAAAAGTTTGAATAGAATGTCTTACAAGAAAGTATTTCCAAATGGTGAATAAATATATAAAACCATAATTCAGCTAGTTAGCCATACTCACCAAAATGGTTACCATTAAAAAAGAAGAAAATACCAGGTGTTAGTGAAGTTGTGGGCAAATTTTTGTTAGTGAAGTTGTGGGTGTTTACTTACATCCATTAAATAAAAAGCTGTTTTGTGCCATCTGATAAAATCAAATATTCTTATACTCTATGATACAGTAAGTTCACTCATACATACTTGGGTATATCCAACAGAATCAAGTAGACATATTTACCCAAAGATGTATTAACATTATTATAAATACCTTTGCTTAGAGCAATAATATTTATACTAATATAAAATTGGAAACAACCAAAATGTTTTTCTATGTTGGAATGATGAAATACTCTTGTACTTATGGCCTGCAATGTTACAGAGCAAAAATAATGAAATAAATACAACTATTTGTACCAATGTGGATGAATCACTTAAAAATAACATTAAAGAAACAGGAAGAAAAAAAGTACATACTCTATAGTATATAGCAAATCATTCTATTTGTATGAAGTTCAAAATAGAGTAATTTAAGCTATGGAACTAGTAGTTAGGAACTGGTTACTTTGCAGGGGGAAGGTAGTAGGAGATTAGCATTACTTTGATATTTTGATGAAATTTGTATTTTTAAAAAAGTTTGGGTAATGGTAATATAGGTGTTTATCCCATAAAATTCATTGAGCTATGCACTTCTGAATTGTGTTTGTATGTATGTGTGTGTATACATATATATGCCATATATATATATATATATATATATATATATATACACACACACACACACACACACACACATATACACACAAACATACATATATATGCCACATTTCAATTTAAAAAGAACTTTTTTTGGTACATATTCTTCCAGATGGACTTCAGTTCCAGAAAATATGCAAAAAGGATTACACTGATTCTGCAGGGTTGGGGATTATTTTTATCCTTGTTATTTTGTAATATAATGTCAAAGAACATACCTTTACGCATGTTCAGTATTTACTCCCATTAAAAAAGTTTTTTGTCTCTCTTTTCTTTTTTATATAAGTCTAGAACATTATTATTCAGATAATTTTCTTAATTTTACGTGTATAACAACCATCATTGCTACTATAAAAGGAAATTTTCAGTTTCTCACATTTTCTAGTTGGTTAATAAAGATGTGTAGAAAATATATTCGAAATTCCAAAATGCTTTCAATGAAAGTAATCATGGATGTGTATAAACATAGAACTTTATAGAGATTCACCCCAGTGTGATTATTGAAAATTTGGGGAAAATGATTACTAATACAATGTTGCTTCAATAAATGGTTAAGGCATGTAAAGGACTAACGAGTCAATAAAAATTATGTGGTATATGAACACTTAATTTTGTGGAAAATGAGGAGAAATCATTGTGAAGTGGAACAATTTTACAAAAGTATTAGTCGAATCCACTTAAATATAGAATTTAAAAAAATCTGAATGGATACGCACGAGTTATTTTTTTAAAGATTTTATTTATTTTTGGAGAAGGAAGGGGGGAGAAAGAGAGAGAGAGAGAAACATCAATGTGTGGTTGCTGGGGGTCATGGCCTGCAACCCAGGCATGTACCCTGACTGGGAATCGAACCTGCGACACTTTGGTTCACAGTCTGCGCTCAACCCACTGAGCTATGCCAAACAGGGCTCACTCTAATTATTGACAATGGTAATATATGAGTGTTGTGGTTAAGATTTCTTTGTTTTATTCTTTTTGATTATCTGTTCTCCTGACTATTTTTTATTTGTATTTATTTATTTATTTTTAGAGAGGGAAGGGGGGGGCGGGGAGAGAGAGAAAGAGAGAGAGAGAGAAACATCAATGTGCGGTTGCTGGGGGTCATGGCCTGCAACCCAGGCATGTACCCTGACTGGGAATCGAACCTGCAACACTTTGGTTTGTAGCCCGCGCTCAATCCACTGAGTTACGCCAGCCAGGGCTTTTTCTCCTGACTTTTAAAAATATACATTAACTTAGTACTTAGGTTCTACAAATTATTAGGTTTTAAATGAAAATTGGCCTTTTCCTCCTTTTTGAGAACAATGCATGCATTTTAAAAATATCCATAGAGCTTTTGTATAAGAAGGGCATTCCAAAAATATCATCTGCGTAAGTGGCAGAATCAAAATGAGACATTGGAATCAAGCAGATGAAATTAAAATCCTAGCTTGGCTCTTATTTCATACCTTGGGAAATTTATTTTATATCTGTAAACACCTACATCCTCCTCTACAAAATTTGAAAAAAAATAATCACGTAGGATTTGGTCAGTGTATTATTGTCTGATATTGAATAAATTGCAGTTTATATTATTACTATTGTCATTATTATTAAGATATTGGAGAAGCCTTTGGGAATTATGTTTTAATACATTAATGACTACCTTCTCTAATTACAAACCAACACATTATATTTCTAAGTAGAGATTTTACTTCACTCATATAACACTTATAAATGCCATTCTTACTTAAGGAAGAAGAAACGATAATTTTATAAATGTAACAGTTATACCAGAGAAAATATATGATCATGCAATTTCATTTTGATTACTTTATTATGTTTTCTGTTCACTCTTTCCTAGAAATCTTTCTTCATTTTAAAATGAGCCAAACTAATTATCCTTCAATTTATCTACTTACATTTGAATCCCTTACATTAATTGCATTGGAAGCAGTATGAGCTCTTGAGAATAAGTTTTAAATTTGCTATGGGTAATTCCAGTTTTTGGAAGTTTGGGTTTCTCACTGAATTTGAAACAAATATGTTTCAGGTATGATGTGGCATATATTTGAAATACACTTAACATTATTTAGAAAATAAGTATTCATATAAAATATTAAATATATTTAAAACAGAAACTCAGAATATATTGCCTGGTAGAATTTGAAACATTAGATGTAGATATTTTATAAATAAAATGTTAGCTCAAGAAGAAAGGTAACATTGACATTTTCTGTAGTTGAGATTACGGCCTTTTGCCCTGGCTAGTGTGGCTCAGTGGATTGAGTGCTGGCCTGTGAACCAAGGGTTGCCAGTTTGATTCCCATTCAGAGCACATGTCTGGGTTGTGGGGCTGAGAGGCAAACCATCAATGCTTCTCTCACATATTGGTGTTTCTCTAACTCTCTTTCTCCCTTCCACTCTCTCTAAAAATAAATAAGTAAAATCTTTTTAAAAGATTATATTATTTTGTGAAATAAATAGTAACATCATTATCACTCCATCACTGAATAATTTTGTTCACATATAACTTGATTGAGGTATAGATCCCAGTATCTGAATCAAAGTTCAAATAAGTGATATGTAAGTTATTTTAATATAAGGGCATAATTAGTCTTTGTTTCAGAATAACATTATGATACTCTAAATCAGTGTTCATAAGTATCATAGCTTTGCATAGACCTACTTTTTTTTATTTAAACAAAATATGTTAAGCCATCAGTGTTAATTCACTTCTAACAGTTATTAAAATATTAAGGCAATAGTGACTTCAATTTTAACATTTTCATAATCTTCCATAAAAATATGGTATTTTACATGTGATAAGATGTACAGGGAAGCACTGTGTAAGAGTAGTGAATGATCTTAAAAATAAAAGCACAAATTTTCTAATCCACCCCCCCATAAAGATAATAGAGATTCATTCTCCACCCCTGAGTACCTACTAGACTCAGTGGTTGATTTCTGATAATAAGATAGCAGAACTGATGGCATATCCCTTCTGAGACTGTTACAAGAAGACTGCAGCTTCATCTTGGGTTTCTCTCCCTTTCTCCCTCCATTCTTCTTGGATCATTCATTCTTAGGGGAGTCAGCTACTGCCTTATGGAGAAGCTAGTGGGGTGAATAGCTGAGAACCTACGTCCAACAGCCAGTGAGGAACTGCAGCCTGCAAACAACTACAAGTGAGCTTGAAAGTGGATTGGGTGTCCAACACACAGCCCGCTGGCTGCATGTGGCCCAGGGTGGCCATGAATGTGGCCTGGCACAAAATCATAAATGCACTTAAAACATTATGAGATTTTTGTTTTTGTTTTTGTTAGTGTTTGTGTACTTAATGTGTGGCCCAAGACAACTCCTCTTCTCCCAGTGTGGCCCAGACCCCAGCCTAGACCCAGTTAGGCCTTGAGATGAGTGCAGGCAGCTGCATTGTAGTAAGAGATCCAAGTATGAACCCCACAGCTAAACCACTCCCAGACTCCAAACCTGCAGAAATTGTGCAAGATAATAAATGTTGTCTTAAGCTGCCAAGTTTGGGGAAACTTAATATGGGGTAGGAAAAATATAGAATTTGTTAACATAACTTTGGCTGGATGCCCATGTGCCATGGTAAGTGTTACTTCATCTCTTAGAACTTTGTTTCTCATTCTCAAAGTCAAGACTTATCTAACTATATCTTCAGAGTAATTCTGATGTAACTCTTACCAAGCATCTAGTACTTTATTAAGCAAATGGACAAATGAAATCGATAAATAGTATATATTATGACTGTATAATTTTTATTATTTGAAATGTTTTATTTTTTGTTAAACTACTCAAAACAGAACAAATTAAAAAATAATTGAAATAATTCCTCAAAATTTCTACACAACAACTTTTCCCATCCAGGTTTTGGTTTGGATAATTTTCATGTATGTTCCAAACCCGTGAAAATTTAGAATAAGCTAAGGAAGAGCTAAACTCAGACAAAAAAATGTAAACCATTTCAACATCTTAACAAAGCATTAGACATTAACATGTTGAAAATAAAAAGAAAAGTGTTGTCATAACATTTTTATCTTCAGAATTTCCTATAGCAGAAGGTTAGAATGTTTGTTTTGTAGGTGATTAATCTCATCATTAGGATTAACATCCTCTCTCTCCAAGACTGTGCTCTGTGCCCTAGGTTTTAAGTGATTTTGAAAAGGTAGATGGAAAAAAACATTAAGTGTCTTATTATAAACAGAGCGACATAGGACACTTTGGTAGTTACCACCCCAAATAATGAGACATTAGGAAAAGTGGAGAGAACTCAGTCAAGCGTCTGGAGAAGTTTCTGCTTATCTCTAAGGGAGAAATAATGTCCCCATTCCTCACATTACTTCAGAGGACACATCGTGTTTCTTCAAGTGCATGCTAACAAGATGCACTGTGCTCTGGAAAGTCACAATCATCCTAAGAATCCTTTTGTCATTTTCTGAACAGAACGGTGTGAAATACAAGACACTTGGATTCTTCTGAGCTAGATAATTTAATGGTTCTGTTAGGCAGCAGTTAAATTTTAGCGACGGGAAGAAAGAGGAAGGGAACCACTACCCTTGTTGACCCAAGGCACATAGTTGAAATAGTTTTAGTTAACTGCCCTTGTCACAAAAATAGCTAGCAAAATTCCCATTGTGGTTTTAGCTCCCTTCCCCAGTCTCATGCGAGAAGTCAGGGAGAACTATGGGAAAGGACAAAGGCAGAAGAAACTGAAGTCAATTAATATGGAACTCCTCCCCTATGCTAATAGTCATGCATGTATTAAGGCAGAAGATTCAGAAGACTCAGGCTCTTCTCACCACTCTCAGCAGGCCCAGTCTCTCCCTTGAGGAGGTACTAATAAAACTCCCACTCACCCACTTTTGTCTTGCTGAACTGTAATTCTTTTTTTTAATTGAAAAAAATTTAAACCATGAGAAATTTAAGTCTTCATGTTTCTTTTCTGTTGTGAATTTTTTAGCTTTTTAAAAGATTTTGTTTATTCACTTTTAGAGAAAGGGGAAGGGAGAAAGAAAGAGAGGGAGAGAAACATCAATGTGTGGTTGCCTCTCACATGGCCCCCACTGGGGACCTTGCCCACAACCCATGCATGTGCCCTGACTGGGAATCAAACTGGTGACACTTTGGTTTGTAGCCTGAACTCAATTCACTGAGCTACGCCAGCCAGGGCTGAACGGTATATAATTCTTTACCATGAGGGGAGAAGAACGGAGCTCCGGTAACAGTTGCATTTTTAAGGGAATTTATCCCATAAATTGCATAATGAAATAGCATATAAAAAAGCAGAGGGGTATATATGTGTGACCACAAGTTGTCAAACCCATTAAGATTGGGAAGCTGGGGAAGCATTGGAGGGTACAACATATATGCACAAAGAGGGCCCTTGAACAACATGCAGGCTTGAACTATGTATGTATGGGTGAATTTTTTTCAATAAATACCTGTATCTTTTTTTTTAAACCAAGATTGGGAGTCCATGGATGGGGGGAGTGGCTAAATGTATTGATTTATGCCATTTTATATAAAGGATGTAAGTATATACAAATTTTAGTAGCCACAGGTATCCTGGAACTAATACTAATCTCCCACAAATACTGATGGACAACTAAGTTTTTAGGGAGTCAAAGTTATATGTGGATTTTCTATTGTGTCAGCAGAGGAAGGGCCTCAGTGCACCTGAACTCCATGTTATTCAAGGGTCCTGAGTAAATAGGAAAATATTACCAGAGTGGGGAATAAAAATACACATAGATCTTTTGATACATAAACTTTCCAATAATATGATACATCATTGCTCTGTGTTTAAAATCTTCTGTGTAAATTAGCAAGATAAATAAGGTTGGCTAAATGAGTACCACATCTGGCTTTTGCTTTTCTCATCTGAAAAGTGTTGGATTTATAATCTCGAACTATCCTCTGGTAAATTCTGTCATACAGTGATACTCACAGTTAATTTAATTATGATGTAGCTATGATATGTATTAGTTTTTCTGAATTTATTAAAATGTATAATATGGTAGCAATTCTGGATCTGCTTTCTTGAGTAATGCAGACATCCAAAAATGATCACAACATGGAATATAGTCTTAAAGGCAAGAGTGAGAGATAACCGTAAGATTTGTGAAGATCTAGTCACTGCAAGTGGTTTCTTGTTGAGAGGTGTTTCTCCACATCCCCATACTGATGAAGTACCTTGGTTTGTACTACTGAAATGGGAGGTCCTAAGAGATGGGACTAAAGAAAGGGAAAGAAAATTCTGCAAATAATTGGAAATACGGAAAAGAAAGAAGAAGGTCAAGTGTTCCAATTTTAAAGTTAGAAATTAGAAACTGCCTCTGAAAGAAGCAGCTGGCTAAATAATGGCCAGGTTCTATAATAATAATGGTGCTACATTTTAATTACATTTTGATTTAGGTACAATCTTTCAGGTTTGCTTCGTGTCCTACACATTCATTATGCAAGTTAAATGGGGACATAGAAGTCAAATTGTAACAGGAGCTTACAAATGCACTTGGAGCGCAACCTGTTTGCAATTTGGGAATGACTAGCATTTTTTAAATTTTTATTAATAGTTCATTAAAATATTAGAATGGAACAAGTAATTATTTACAATATATTCAGAACTATAGCACATGTTTTGAACCTTTTAATGAGTTTTGTAGGTGATGGTAGTGTCAGTTAGGAGAGCTTAATATAAACCAGGTAGGTTTCAGGCCATTAAACAACTGTATCGAGATCAACAAGATTTGTAAATTATTAAAAATGAAGACTTGCAGAGAATCCAGAGAAAAACTGACCAGTAGCAGTTTGATTAATACAGTGTTTACTGCAATTGGTATTATTTAAAAAATATTTCCTAATGGGTAAAAATTGTAGATGTAGACACTAAGATTAGTCATCCTTAATAATACCACTTGCATTTTTTTATTTTATTTATTTTTATTTTTATAGAGAAGGGAAGGAAAGGAGAGAGGGAGAGAAACATCAATGTGTGGTTGTGTCTCGCACATCCCCTACTAGGGACCTGGTCCACAACCCGGGCATGTGCCCTGACTGGGAATTGAACCAGCAACCCTTTGGTGTGCAGCCCAAACTCAATCCACTGAGCTACATCAGCCAGGGCCCACTTGCATTTTTTAAAAGAAGATTTGGATTTGGGTGGTGAGCACACAATGAAATACAGAGATCATGTATCATAGAAATGTATACTTGGAGACAATATAATTTCATCAACCAATGTCACCCCAATAAATTCAACTAAAATTACGTTCTTCAGCTAGTACAGTCACCTATAAGAATTAACCAATTCTATTTTCTTCCACTAGTCATTAACATACTCCTCAACCATATGTGTTTTTAGAAATGAAACTTAATTTAATAGTCCATAAAGATAGTGGAGGAAAGACTTCATTAATTAATAAATAGCAAGCCATCTGAAAAATTAAAGTTAGATATTAATAGTTCTCATATGTAGTGAAAGAATTAAAATAACTAATGAACTGAGTACAAACTATGTCACAGCAGGGATTTTATGGGATTAATCAATAAGCAATAATGCTATGTAACCCATAAGCATTTACAATAGCTGTATCTTTATTTAAAAGAAACCTCAAATGAACATTGTCTACCCTTGATCTTTACCAATGAGTTCAAATGTATAATATATACTAAAAGTTAATGTATCATGTAAAATACCTAATAAAATGTGCAGTTTATTAAACTGTACCTATCAATATTTATATCTCTATATAGAAAAGATATAAACTAATAGTTACCATAATAAAATATTTCCCATTAACCTAAGTAGAACAAGATTACTAGTGAGATATATATCTTGACAACATATTTATTGCTTCTTTTTATTGTAGACTTTTTTTTATTATAAAGATTAATATCAAAATGAACTACCCTCTGTAACTAAGATTCCAAAACTTGGTACCAGATAGTTCTGCAGTGTTACTAAAACTCATGTAATTTATGGAAACATATTCAGAAAAGCCACCCAGCGCATTCACCTATTCAAAGTAACATGAGTGCTTTACTTTACAAACAGAAACTGAGGTGAAAACTGCATTATTCTAATATCAATGATTAAAGACCAATGTTTGAGACTATGATTATATCCATGATTGGACCAAGGTAATGACAAATAAACCAACAACCAATCAAAATAAAAGAATCATTTGCCCAGTCTGTCTGCTGGCTGGCTCTCTCTTCAACTATCATATAAACCAGCTGCCAGAAGTTGGTAACTAAAACATAGTGATAGACCACTTTATAGATAAATAAAATTCAGTGATAAAGGGACTTTCCAATGTTTAGTGAATGATGATAAAATCATAGTGGTCTGTCTACCATAAAATGCCTAAAACTCAAAGAGAACACAGCGATTGCTCAAAATTGTCCACAGATTCAAAAGGAAGATTTTTATTTTGGCTTTGTGGCAACCTTTCCCTCAACAGGTTCTTACAAATACCAGTATAGCAAGTTCTCTCCATTTAAGAAAATCTATAGCTGTATATGTTTGAGAAATGCTGCCCCCCTGTTTAACTCATTTCTCTAGATCAACAATGTATTTTGAATTTGGTTGGAAATATAGTATGATAAGCATTGAATAACTTTATGAAGCTGGAAAAATTAATTATGACAATAAATATATTTTCACTGACTGTTTCTCTCCTATAATTCCTGATAACTTTGTTTCTTTGCCAAAAAGAACTGATCTAAAAAATTAGGAAAAGCAAAATTACAAAATGAGTTGGTATAAAACTATATCATTGTACCTTGCTTTACTTAATTTACTAAGTGAATTTACCGAATTTAAAGATTATATTGCTTCTTTGAACTGTATAAATATATTTTCAATCAACTACTCATTCAATATTTAGAAGCAATATTTAAAATTTTTTACTTAAATATAAAATAGCATTATTAGCACCCTAGTCCATAAGCTTTAAAGTCTTTATAGATAAGAAAGTGTTAATCATAAATATCTGGCTAGTATATAATTTCCCGTTATTATTTCTCAACGATGTATCCTAGCAACAATAAAGGTCTAGTCTTTTCTTCTGTTCCTGGTAAGGAAATAAAAATCTTGTCTCAGAAGGCTTACTTACAATCATTATGAAAATTGTTCAGAAATACCTGATCACTTTTCTCTGATGGAAAAAGAAGCCAACAGAACAAATATGATTAAATGTTCAGTGTAGTTCTGGCCAGGGAGCTCAGTTGGTTAGAGTGTCATCCCAAGTATGAACCCAAGTTTGTGGGTTCAGTTTCTGGTCGGGGCACAAACAAGAAGCAACCAATGAATGACAACAAATTAGTTAATCTCTCTCTCTCTCTCTCTCTCTCTCTCTCTCTTCCCCCCTTCCTCTCTCTCTAAAACAATAATCAATAAAAAATATTCCATGTAAATGGAAATCCAATTACTCATGTATTTCAAAGCAAGATTTTTTGATGAGTTTTCATAAGTTCTAATAGTGACAATGGCAATGCTTCTTAGTTAGACATATACGTGAAAAACTTTAATCTTATTTACTGTCATTAAAAATGCTTTTTTATGGTATGAACATCATCCATGATCATAGCACAAAATTATATATGTACAATGAAAAGTCAGGAAATGTATATGTTTAGAGATAATTGATATATATATATATAAAGAAAAACATTGTTAAACTTGAAATTAAAATACTTCAAATGAAAATTAATATTTGCTATGGTAAAATTTTAATCTTCTGAAAGAATTTGTATAATTTCACAAACTTTGCTTTCTGACAGTTGGAGAATACTGAAAAGGTAAAACAAAAATTCCAGAATGTATTCACATCTTTCCAGGTCATTGGCAGCTCCTCCTGATGGAGAGGCTGTCCAAGCATGTGCTGAAGACAATGGTCACCAGTGTTCAGTCACATGATTACATTTCACCTGAGCTGAGATTTCCATTTCTTCCAAGGGAGCCACAGTATACAGATGACATTTTACAGTGGTAAATTTAATTATGTTTTATCAGGCATAAATACAAACACAAAATTTAATATTTAAAGCTGCTGCCTGGAAAGCCATTTTTCCCTAAATGTAAAATGAAAAAGATTAATGCCTGGTTATAAGGTTGAATATGTAGGCTAAGAGTCAGAGCAGTATAAGGGGTAAGAGCAGGGTTTCTGCTGTCGGTTGGCCAGACTTACTTCCACAGCCTGGCTGAGCCACGTACTAGCTTCACGTTGTTATTTTGGGCACATCTCTTCACCTCAGAAACATCAGCTTTGCTGACTACAAAATGAGAATCATCAGAGTGGAGGGGAGAAAAATCAGTGTTCGCTACATTTATTGAAAAAATAGAACAAACAATGGTGTCTACCCTAGTGAACTGGCACGTAAATTAGTCAGCAACTCCACAATCTTTCTGAAGTGTTCAGCTCAGCTAGGTAAATAACAACTTTAGAGAGCTGTTTTCAGGGTAAATGAAACAATGCAAGTAAAAAGGTTTATTTTACATTTTTGTTCAACTGGGAATCTTGGTGAATGTTAGTAGTATTTTAATAATTATTATTGCATTACAATTTTGATGCCAAAGATACCCAGAAGGTGAAATGAAAAAAGAAAGAAAATACACGTTGATACCTGCCTGTTGTTATTCTGATCTTGCATTATCATTTACTCTATGTTTGTAAGACATGTTACAAACAGAAAGAAATTATAAACCTGTTTGGGGCATATTTAGAATTTGTCTTCACTTAAATGATCACTGTAACAGAAGAGGAACATCATCTCCAACCATCATCGATGTATACAACTTCTAGCAAGTACGTGTGTCCTCCCCCACAAATACTATGTGACAGTAAATACATGAAGGATTCATAATGTAAATAAAATAACTATGGTCTGAGGATATCTGGTGCCTGCTTTTGTTTTTCTCTCAGGAATAATCACTACACTTTAGCACTCAAAATATGTGTGCAGAATTACACGCCGCATCCCTCTTCTCTTTTTCATGGAGACTGACTTCAGTGCTGTCTGCGAGTTCATCTTCGCTGTGGCAAACATCCTTCAGGGCTCCACTAAACAGATTTTCTCTTCTGCTAATGTATCAGTTAACCTCCAAATTGCGGACAGTTTATTTTCTTCTCAGAAAACAAATCAGTCCCGGTGCTGCTCAATAACTGGGCCAAAATGGGAAGTAATAAGGGAGAAATGTCAAAAGTGCTGTTTGTAAATTGGTGTTATTTACATTTACTGGGGAAATACAATATACGATGTAATATATCCTAATGAACTGGAGCCCAAATTAGTCAGCAACACCACAATCATTCTTTCAAAGTGTTTCAGCTACCTAAATAAAAACAGCTCTATTCAGGGTGAGATTACTCCAGAGTGCAAACAAGCACATTTTTCCTGGAGGACACAGCAGCAGCACCCTGTGCTCCACAAATCTCTCTATTATGAACTGATGTTGTGGGGATTTATGTGCTTTCCTTATCTTCAGAATTGGTCTATCACAGTCGTGCTCATATAGAAAGTCACTTCTTATGGATTCACAAATGGATATGGTCAAAGCTATTTCTAGGCAATCAATACTCCTTTATTTATATTAATAATTAATGAACTTTATAGCCATGATGGGAAGGAACCTGGGAGACAAAATAAGTATTCTAAGAATGGATTGTACTACAAAAGTCAAATGAAAATACAAGCATATATAAAGGCAGCCCTTGCTAAAATCATCCAGTGGTGTCCAAACTTTTGGCATCTCTGGGCCACATTGGAAGAAGAAGAGTTGTCTTGGGCCACACATTAAATACACAAACACTAAGGAAAACTGGTAAGCAAAAAAAAAAATGTTTAAAGTAAATTTATGTTTTTGCATTGGGTTTCATTCATAGTCTTTCTGGCCTGCATGCAGCCCATGGGCCATGGGTTGGACACCCCTGAATCAAAAGTCTTTACATTCTGAACCTAAAAATCAAATACTAAGCAAACAACTAGAATAGGAATAGAATCACAGAAATGGAGATCACATGGAGGGGTATCCGTGGGGAGGGGGAGGAGAAGAATGGGGGAAAAGGCACAGGGAATAAGAACTTATATGTACAACCCATGAACATGAACTAAGGATGGGGGATGCTGGAGGAAGTGGGGTGCAGGGTGGAGGGCTATAAAAGGGAGAAAAAATGGGAAAACTGTAATAGAATAATCAGTAAGATATACTTTAAAAATAAAAAAATATATAAAGCAATAAAAATTAAAATAAAGTAAGGTCCACTATGTGTCCTAGCAACTGTAGGTAAAAAGTATGCCAGCTAGAGAAAGTTGTTTACATAGTTATTAGGTTAATATCTATCTTCACCCCACCACACAGGCTGTAGGATCCAATAGAACAAGGTCTTTCTCTCATCATTTAAAAATTCTCAAATTATTGGAAAGAAGTGCCTAGTAAAAACATATAAAGGAGGATTTACACTGGCTTGGGAAAGGCATGCATCCAGAACTAGAAGTGGTATCTGAGCTGATGTATTAAAAAAAAAAAAAAAGTTTATACCTGCTAAAGTAAACAGACTGCAAGTAGGAAGAAAATTTCAGCTGAGGATAAAGCATTTTCAGATGCCTGTAAACATTGAAGAACTGAAAAAAAGCTACCGTGTCCACCTGTTGAAAGAACAAAAGTTGGGGAAGGAGATGTCCAGTATGAACATAAGCTGGAGATCTAAATAGGTACCTGCTCCAGGCTATCTTGTAGAAGCCATGCATAGTTTTTTGGCCTCAAGTGTTATGATTAGACTCACAGTCTTATTAAATGCATGTCTGTTTTCTTGATGTAGCAAGGGAGGGAGAAGTGATGTGAGTTTAGATAATATAGGATAGTAATACGAAAGGGTGTTAATGGTCAAAATGGAAGGGAGTCAGATCCCAGAGATCATAAGGAGATAAGATATTATGGACTGAATGTTTGTATGCCCCCCAAATTCATATACTGAAGCACTAACCCCTAATATGAAGTGGGACCTTTGGGGGGCAATGGGGTTTAGACGAGACAAGGAGAATGGGCCCCCTGTGCTGAGATTTGTGTCGTTATAAGAGGAAGGAATACCAGTGCTCACTCAATCTGCCATGTGAGGATACGGAGAAGACAGGAAGAGAACTCTCACTAGAAATGAATTTGCTAGTACCTTGACGCTGGACTTCCCAGTCTCAAGAACTGCAAGAAATAAATGTCTGTTTTGGAAGCCACCTAGCCTATAATCTGTTAGAGCAATGAGTTGATTAAAACAATGCTACAGAAGAGATGAACTGATTATAGGAGTAAGGAGTGAGTTGGCAAAGGTTGTTTTTGGATAACCTGCTTGAACAATAGACACCATAGAGAAAAGCAACATTGGAACAACCTATATTTAGGTTGGTGGCTGTTGGGTGGTAACCACACAGTCAGATGCGGTGGAACCTGAGCTACCTTTGTGATTTTAACATGTGGTATCAGCCAACCAGCTAGCAGCTCTGGGAAATCAGAGGAGTCTGGGTTAGATACACTATCTGAGTGTCATTAGTTCTAGATGATAATTAAAAGCATGAGACTGAGCATTTTCTATTAAAGACCTGCAACATTTAAAAGCTTTATAAAAAGCAAAGCTGATTAAAACAGTGGCCACAGAGGAAGAAGCAAAGGAGGAGGTATATTCAACAACTTCACAGGAAATTTTCTTGAACAAGGCAGACAGATCAGTGTGTGGGTCTCTGACAGATTAAGGGATTCAGTCACTTGGAGAACAAGGCCATCCTCGCATGGAATCATTACAGTGCAGCAATAAGCCCAGAACTAGGTTGGAAATTGTGCCCTACTTAAAGAATAAAACCAATTTTCTCAGTGGAACTAATCTTAGAGATCATCTCATTGTTTCTCCATGTCAACACTTCTCTTCCTCCCAGAAATATTGTTCCACTTGTATATAAGGAAAGAAGAGTTGAACTATTTTGCTAAAACTTATTCTGTGTTATGAATTCATAGGTACCACATGTTGTGGGAAGGATAATGTGTACATGGAAGAATGATGAAAAACTGTATAAAGACAGAGGTGTGTTGGAGCTTAGCCAAAGAGTGAATGGCACCAAGTAAAGCACAGTGGGTAAGACGGAAGGCTCAAAGTACACAGTGTCAGGAGTCAGAGTGGAGTAGCAGTTTCCAACAGTGAGAAGACACTGGGCCATGAGGTCTCCTCAAAGGGAAGACTGGACCCTGAGCCTGAGGAAATTGCTGGATCTTGATAATTCTCAAGAAGCCTGAGAGTCAGCCAAAGGGTTTTAGACATTTCTCAGAGAAAGATGGCTACCTTCAAAGCATTTGGTCAGGGAAGTGATAGGAAGAATATGAATATTTTAAAGCAAATTCATGCCTTTATCCATCAATGTGGAAAGAAAGAAAAAATCAAGAAAAAGAACAGAAAAGAGGTACTGATATTTCAGAAGCAGAAATTGATATATTCTTAAGTGTACACAAGACAGTATATTTTATACTAGAAAAGAATTGGACCACCATTATATTAGTCATTATTTCAAGGGTATATACAATTAAGAATAATTTAAGTCAAATAATAAAAAAAAAACATGTAATGTTTATCACACTCTTTTTCTTAGGAAATTTCTGATTCTACAAGTAGGAAAAATGCATACATACCCATTGAAATAATGGTTATTCCTATGCTTGTGAGAAGGAACTGAGAAAGAGAGGGCAAGAGAGAGAAGGAGAGAGATATTAAACTTGAACTAGGAAAGGATTAGAAAGAGACTTATATTGAAAATATTAATGAATCCTACCTTCTAGATTTTCAATAACCTTCACTATGCCTAGATATTTGGTCATACAACAAACATACTATTTCCTACCATGATGGCAACCTGGGCCTGAAATTAGAGAACTGGTAGGTGTCAATGACAGTGCAAGAAGCTAGGAGGATGTTAGGACTATGCCCCTGGAAATTCAGAAAGCTATTCTTCAGAGGCATTTAACATAGTTAGATTAAATATAATATCTGTCTAAAAAGAAAAAAAGACAGAAGGGCTATGGTACTTTTGCACATTAGAAACAAAATCTGATAATGTCCTGCAAGGCACAAATACCATAATCTTCAGGATCTTTTACTGCAGAAAAAAGAAAATTATCCCATTATATTACTTCACAGTAATATAAAGCCTACATCATTTGTATAAAGTTATATACTTTGCCCAGTCCTGTGACCATTCCACCAAACTCCCTGCAAGAAAAGGCAATTAGCAAGACATTGGTAGGTTAGGAAATAAGATGCTTGCTTATTTTCAGATTAGGTATATGTATCCATCTAAATATATCTACACAGGTTAGTAAATATTTTAGCTTTCTTGTGTGATTGTTGTTGGCAATTTGGTTAATGATGTGAACATACTTCTAGGAAGATACAGAGCATGTCACAACTAATAAAGACAACTTGAATGTTATACTTATTTGACCAACTAGCAATACTGGATACTTTAATGTTCAGGAATCGCTTTTTGCCACAAGAAACAAAACAAAGTACCAAGCCAATATTTCATAATAGCTGGAATGACTACCTCAGGAAAGAAGCCTTCGTGGATATAAACACAATCACATTTTCAGTAAAAAAATGAGTAATTTGGTAACAGAAGTAAGATGATCACTCATTTTTTTTTTTCCATTGTGATATTTTTTAGATTAGTTTTTTCCTACTAAAGCCTTGTTTTTTCCTGGAACTAATAAAATCCCCTTATATGGAAGGAACTAATAAAATCCCTTTATATGATTTATGTAATAGAGCAATATAAGGAAGAAAGCATTTCTGTTTAGTAGAAGGACAGTGAACACCCTCTTATAGAATACAAGGTTCCAGGAAGCTGGATGTTGAACTAAAACATACTGCTTTTTTTTAAGGAAAAAAATAAAATAAAAATTGTGTTTTTATCCAAGTATATTTTTGATTTTGTAGTTCACTTAGAGACACCTTTATTAACTTTCATTTGCAAAATTCTGTTTCTTTCCCTAGTCTTCCCCAGTTTATTTCCCAACTCTCTCTTTTTTCTCTCTCATTAGCATTTAAAATTCTTCCTTCTGATCACCAAGTTTGAAACCGCAGGCGGCTTAGTTTCTACTTTTCTGCACACATGATCTACATCAGTTGCCCTCTTTTCATTTAATCAATTAAAGTTGACCTTTTCTGAAGCTCCAATTGCCCAAAATATTGTCCCTATTTACTGCCATCTTGGTTCTCCAAATGTTGTCCTAGAACTCTCAAATGGTAAATATTGCCATCTTTTAAAAATGTTACACTATTTGTCAGAATTGGAGTTAGGCATTTCAGTCTTTCTTACCCAAGGGTTGTTTCCAGGGAAACTGACAATGAGAACACACATCTGATGGTGGTTGTCAGTGGTAAAGGGAAGTGCTTAGTGGGACAGGGGAGGGTCCCTCCCTTGGACTTCAGGCAGAGGCTGGCTGTGTTGTGTCAATAGCAGGAGGGGGAATGAGGTTGCTTTGCATGAGTGGTACACAGTTCATCTTTTATTTCCAAAAGATTGGGCAGAAGTTGCCAGAATATGTTCTAAATTCCTATAGTGATAGATACACAAATCACTGAATACCAGTCCTAGGAGCAGCCCTAGAAATATAATCCATCCTCTCTCAAGCAAGTGATTTTCTCTATTACATCCCAGAGAGTGGTATTTAACATCTGATAGGGCACTTCAAATGTTCACTATTTCCCAAACCAGCCTGGGCCATTCTCATCTGGGCAGCATTATTTTTATGTATCCCAGATCTGCTTTTTATAGAATCCACTGTTTGAAAGAAACTATCACTTTAAATAAATTGAAACAATAGCATCTAAATTGTTTCAAGACATCATGACTACATGGGACTTGTAATCTATCTATACATCTTATACATATACGTATATATGTATATATCTAATTTTTTATCCTATAATTTTCTTTTATGTTTTTTTTTTTATTTTAATTGTCTTATCGAACATATTTTTACCAAAGGAGATATTTATTCGGTATCTGGTCCAATGTCCCACCTGGAACTAGGACTCAATAAGCATCTATTTCTTATTTCACCTAATTGGCTCCAACCAAATCTATTAGAGGGAGCCTTGATTCCAGTCTCTCTCACACCCCACAGTAGCTTCCTAACTAATGTTTCTCTTTCCAGCATGCCCTTTTCTGTGGTCTCATCTTAATAAATGACCACAAGGAGCCTTTAAATCACAAATCAGATCATACCGCACCTTGGCTGAACATCATGGAAAGCCAAGTGCTTTATGCTGGCCCTCAGGGTGCCACAGGATCTGACCTCTAGTTTACTTCTCTGATCTCCTGACTTAGTACAAAACACCTCATATGCTCCCTGTCCACCACGCATGCCTCCTTGCACATCCTGGGACTATCAGATGGCTTCCTTAGGCCCCACTCTAGCTATTCCCTCTACTGGAAAACTTTTCTTTAAAGTGTCTTACGGATCATTCTTTCCTCTTGTTCAGGTTCTTGTTCAGTCCCCACCTTCTCAGTGAGACACCATTTGAGCCTGGTACACAATGCTGAAAGCTGCAGCTTTACACGCGGATCAATCCTCACCTGCCTTACCCTTCTTTACATTTCCCCATACTTCTCACCTTCAAAATGATGTATGGTATGGCAATTTTTGTTTTCCATGTTCCCCCAGCTAGAATATAAGCTCCATGATCCATGAATGCAGGGACAGCTGTCTATACAGGTGCAAGCCCCTGATACAGTGGCAGAAATTTATTAGATTCACAGTTGCTCATTTCTTTCTTTATTTTTAAATCAGGATTGCACATTTAGTTTGACATGATTTTATTTATGATTAAGTTTCTCAATCATTTGTCTATGAATGGCAATTAATTTTCTTTATCTTTTTATCCAACAAATAAGATAAACTTAGCAAATTTGGTGAACTTGTATATTTTATATACATGGTTTTAACAGAATTTGTTGCTAAAAACTCTGTTTCTTACAGGCAAGGCCAAGTATGGAGCTGTGCAACACACACGTTAGTAAAGATGACACCACTACTATAAGCAATTTTTTATTCTACAACACTGAAATAGCATGCATTAATAAGCAGTGCTATTTTCATTTCCTACAAGTGTTCCTGTACTATTTGGGGAAAACGTATCAGTTCTATGACATATATCAACATATTTCATGTCTATATTTTAACTTCATTTTGCTAGTTCCATAGTAACATTTTTTTACAATTTGATACAACTGCATCATGCTGATCTCTAAACATTATCATTGTCTTAAGTGTTCACAAATTACCTGAGAATTAAAAACACTTTTAATACATATTGATTAGAATCTACTTTTTATGTGCTTTAAAAATGGAAATGTTTTGTGTCAACTATGTTTTTATTCTGGACTTCTTTTTATTCTCCTGTATTTCTTATGGTGGGTGGTAAGGATTTAAAATCATATTTGCATGTTCTTTTACAACTACTGGTGATTTAAACTACTTTAAGCAACTGAAGAGCTCAGCTTCGTAACTGTGAGCTAGTCTAGAATGATAGAAAAGACTTTGGGTTAAGATTTTAAAAGCCTGGTTTTGCATTCTTGTGTCCCCAGTTAATGGCTCTGAGACTTAGAAGATGTCTCTGAGGTGCAACATCTTCTACATAAAGGCCGCAAGTGATACTCACTCAGTGTACCTCTTATGAGTCAACAAGAATTAATGGATGCAGATGCATATTACTACACATCATGTTAAGGCAAGGACTGATTATTGTAAGCTCTTTGAAGGAAGAGCACTACATTATTTATTGTCACATTTCCTTAATACCTACAAGAGTATACAGGTTGATACTCTGAAGATACGTGCTGAGCTATAATGGTTTATATAATGGGGACAAAAAATCCATTTGTATTATTTAGTGTTTGATGCAACTCAAAATATTTGAATGAAGCTTCTATAACAGGCAAATGCTAATAGGTATTAATCCTTTGGAAGTGAAAGAGAGAAAAGGGAGATGTGGAAGAAAAGACAGGAAAGAGAATCCTGTGTTGAGGAGCTTATACTTCTATAGGAAAGTGAACAATATTACAATTCTTTAAAATGCTACATGCTGTGATGTTCTATCATCATCTTTTAAATAAGGAAAATTTTATGTACTGATTAAACCTTGTACATGTACTAGGGCACATATATATTGTCAATGTATATCAGTGTCAGCCTGAGTCTCTGATTTTAAATGGGATGATTACAGAAAATTCATAACTTCCAATATGACAATTTGACTGTAAAAAGTTCATATACTTGAAGATAATACAAATCCATGTTTACCTTTAAAAATAATTGAACACTTACTGATTTGATTGTCTCGAACTCTGCCATCATAATTTTCATATATGAATAAAAAAGCTTTAAAACTGCTATCACCATGGCTGGTGTAGCTCACTGGATTGAGTGCAGGCCTGTGAACCAAAGTGTCACCAGTTTGATTCTCAGGGCACATGCATAAACTGAGGGCCAGGTCCCCAGTGGGTGGTGCATGAGAGGCAACCACACACTGATGTTTCTCTCCCTCTCTTTCTCCTTCCCTTCCCCTCCCTCTAAAAATAAATAAATAAAATATTTTTAAAAAACTCTGTTATCTTACATAAAATCTTTGGAAAAATTCAGGCAACATATACTATATCACAATAATTTCTCTGTGAGTTAATAAATATAATCCATTATGACATGCGCTTAGGTCTTATCCTAATGTATGAGGACTCATAAACACAAGTTAACACAAAGATCACATTTTTTTTCAGTAGTGTATGAATAGCTGCACTATCCATGTCCATTAGCAAAAATTGCAAAAACTTATGGTAAATGAATCTTATGATTTATTTAATCATAAGATTCATTTATGGTGAGATGTTTTAATCTTTTTACAACTGTTTTATCAAAGTTAGAGCATTCCTTGAAAAAGTTAAAGATCTCAAAACTGCCATGTAAATAAAATCATAAGATTCTTAATCTTAATCATAAGATTCATTTATGGTGAGATGTTTTAATCTTTTTACAACTGCTTTATCAAAGTTAGAGCATTCCTTGAAAAAGTTAAAGATCTCAAAACTGCCATGTAAATAAAATTAAGGTTTTGCCTGTGGTTCACTAGTTATCATATTTAAATTTTTATAGATATTAAAGGGTTTGATGTAAGAAAGAATATTCATTTCCATTTTGAATATACGATTGAAGTTCTAATCCAATATGAGCAAAACTGTGGTGGTAGAAACACAAAGGTGAAGAGCTGATTACAAAGTATGGACTTACAATAGGTTTTTTCCATACATAAATTGAAACCAAACAGAAAGCTGAAAGTAAAAATAAGTCTATGAAGAATATTAAAGTGTCTTTGTGTCGATTCTCTTCCTTTTTACATCACAATCTGGGAATAGTCATTTTTATACCACAAGGTCACAATGAGGCCTAATAAACGGCAAGTTCTGCATTAGTAGATCACTTTAGGGTCCTAGTTTATCTCTTAAAACCCATTTTAAAGTGGCTGCAGACACACATTAGAAAAGATTACTTTCCGTAACATAACAGTTACAGTACAATAATAAAACTTTGGTTAAAATCTTGTTATTTTTGAAACTTGAAAGTTGTAATTCATGATATCCTATAGAAAATACAATTTTGCCTTTGATTTACATTAGATAATATATCTAGAAATTATAAGCAAAATAATCATTTAATTTTTGCCATTTTGAATAAGCAATAGCCAAAGAGATGGGGATGTACTGAGTACAGGGCACTAGACGAGTGCAGCTTGCAGACCAGATATTAGGAGGCACAGCTCTGGTCCCAGCTGCACGGTTAGTATCACTACTGTTACTGCTGCTGCTCCCTCTACAAGCACCATTTGTCCAGAGTACAGTCACACAGACTGTTTTTCATCAGATACTGCATATTAGACAAGGTATATAGCCTTACTTCCTTTAACTCTGAAATTAAGGAACAGAGAACAAAGTAAACACACACATGTGCACACACAATCACAGGAGGAGTTAGTGCAAGAGGAAGGTATCATTTCAAAGCCATGGGAAAAAATAAATCATTTCAAAATGGTGTTGTAACAATTGGTTAGTGATCTATAAAAAATAAAATTAGATGGCCACCTCAAATATGATTCAAAAACAAATTCTGGAGAGGCAAAAAGATTTAGACATAAACAAAAACTGCACTTGAAAAACTATTAGAAGGAACATTTGTGATGCAATGTCAGAAAGAATATTGTCATTATAAACTGGAAACAAATGCAAACACTGATATACAAACAAAAATATAAATGCCATAAAAGCAACAACAATGACATAAAGTCAAAAACATCTGTGAGAAAAATTTTCAATTCATCCAGTGAAAAAACTGTTATCTTGAAATATATAAGTTCCTGAAAAAGTAAGGAAAATTTCAAATTCAATATGAAATTATGTGATATAGACATTATACCACACAAAGTAAAATTTTATGAAGAGACATGCAACTTTAGTCATAATTAGAAAATTTTAAAATTAAAACATCTGGTAATTTTCATTTCTTAAACTGACAAAAACAATTTTAACACTATATTTGTTTTAAAGTATGAAGGAAGAAATTCTATTTTTTACAAAAATTCTCATCCAAGGATATTTTTTCATTGCTCTTAGAGAGAGAGGAAGAAAGAAAGAGGAACATTGATGTGGGGGAGAAACATTGATCAGTTGCCTCCTGTATGTGCACAGATCAGGGATTGTACATGCCCAGACCAGGGATCCAATCCATAACCTAACTAGGTAAGAGCCATGACTGGGAATTGAACCTGTAACCTTTTGGTTATGGGACAATGCTCCAACCAACTGAGCTATACCAGCCAAGGTTGAAGAGAAATTCTTACCAAAAAATTCCTGTTTTCATTTTAATACAAGAAATATCAATAGATAAAACCCATGTAAAATATGGCTCCTAGAGTCTTCTATAATTTTTAAAAGAACAAAAGGGTCTTGAAACTGAATTGTTTGAAAACCACTGGTTAGAGTCAAGGTCTATTACAATGATCTCTGCCTTTTATTAAGAAGAAAGAAAATACCAATGTCATGTCCTTTTTAGCAATGCGAGGTTGAAGGGTTGGAAAATGCAGAGTATTTCTGACTTAACACAGTGAGTTTTGCAGATAAACTATTTTTCACTTGGTGAACTGTCACAATTAGTAATGTCAGTTTGCAAGGAGAGAGCATTTTTTTTTTCATTCATGGTAATTAATTCCATTCCTCTCATATAAAATAAACTGCCAGTGGGAATAGTTGATAGAGGGCTGTAAACAAAAACAATTCTTGTTCTAATCGTGTTTTGCATGTAGTCTGCTTTAGATCAGTCAGCTGAAGCAGTATTAATACTTCTTACCATCAGGTTGTGTGTGATATGGTTAAACAAGCTTGAAATTAGTACAAAATGGCGCTTCAAGAAAACATTTGAAATGTTCACAAATGCTAAATATACAAGCATCAAACTTTCTTCAGTGAAAGAATTTTGTGGATATTATAAAAGATCAAGCTTGGCGTGCATTTAAGCATCAAATGATACAATGAAGCCTAATATTATATATTTAATTCTATCAGATCTAATTTTTGACATAAAACTCGACTCAAAGCTCCTCCCTCTGTCTGTTGTTAACAATACCCTTACTGACTTGTAACAGAAAAATGTAAAACCACTGGGATGCTATGAACTTTAGTGAATTTACACTTAATATTATTTCTCTACCTAAAAATTGTTCTTTCATCCTTGGAAATTTGTTCAAATGTCCTGTGTTTAATTTCACTAGCCTTTGAAACACTTATTCTGCCATTATCCTCCTGAAGAATATATTGATAAGTATAAAGGAGTTAAAAATTGGACCAAACTATTACATACAGTTTTGGTATCATTAAAAATCCCCAAGATGTTATATCTTATCTTGTGAAAGAGTCATATTTAGGCTGGAGAAATTCTAACAACTGCCTAAAGCTGTCGTTCACCTCCTGTGGAAAAGTGGCTGCCGATCAAGTACCACATCATCCTTCCGTGATTCTCACCCTGAGTTGTGCCATAGGCTGGACAGGCAATAAGAGTGTGTTCTAAAGGGAAGCTATAACCTAATGATTTGAGAAAAGCTCAAAACACTGACTATATGTAATTGCTTACCTTTGTTAATCAAGATTTTTCTCAAATTTTTACATGCAAAAGATGAAAACAAAAGAATACTTTGGAGACTGAACTTAATATGAAGGTAACATTTTTATACACAAGCCTTAGTTTTCAACTTTTATATCAATCAAAATTCAATCATTTTAATGAAATCATTCCATATAAATTACAGGTAATAAAATTGACTCTTACGTATGATTTTATTACTTTAATTTTTTAGGTAAGGAGTCTACAATATGGTAGAATAGGAGGTTTCCTTTTGCTAACAAAATGAAAATCTGTGATCCAATTTCCAAATTTTATTTATTGTGTTTTTGCGGTTTTGGTTCTGTTTTATTTTCTTTGGGACAAAAATGTCTAGGGATTTCAGAGTTTGATAGCTGGAAATCAAATCAATAAAATTTTAAAAATAATATTTTTATTTTCAATATTGAAGACATCTGCATAATTAAGGCACTATTTAAATGAATAAGTTAAATGGCTAGATTGTAGCCTGATTAACTTAACTTTGTGTCATTCATACAAAAAAATTTAAAAGGAAAACTAACATTAAATGGATTGCTACAGGACTGTTTTAGTTAATTGGCACATTAATGGTCTTGATTGTTTTGGAAATTTTGCACTAAGTATTTCTTGTGTTTATGACTTCTTTATATAATAACTACTACTACTGGTAATATTTATGAACTGCTATTCCTGTAATCAAGAACTGTGAAGGGGCTTGAGATTTTAGCCTCTTGTAAGCTTAGTTAACCTGCTTACCAGTTTCATTAATGGTGGCAAGAAACATGGGATTCCTAACCCAGAGACAAAGGACATCATTACTCAGGACACAGCAGGAAGCACGGGATTCATGTTCACATTAGTTCTCCTTGCCTCACAAGAGTCATGGGAACCATGTGAAACAGCTCATGTGTGTACTGCACAGAGTGTACATATTAAAGAACCCTAAGTTTATAAAACCCTGATCTTTTAAAGCTAACTCCTAGCCAAGAAACTCAATCTGTCCACAGAAGGAAGCATTATCTTTATTACACTGGTCAGGAAATAAAATTTTCCTTTTCCTTGAAGGAAGATTTGATCTCTATGATATATGATTCTATCTAGCTCTATCGTAACTCTGATATATGGTTCATATAAGGACATCGGTGACTCTTGCTCAGAAGATGTGCACAATGTGTGCAGATGTGCAGATGTGTATCATCTTCTTGCTCAGAAGATGATACTCTTATTATAGAATTCTCCCCCCCAAACATGTCCCAGGTAGCCTGCTAAATAGTTCATACACAATAACTTGGTTCATTCTCACAAGGTTCTGTGAGGTGGTTTTGAATCTTGTAGTAAATTTACAGAGAAGATGAAGTAACTTGCAAAGGCCAAAAGGCTGTACAGTGGTGGAACCTTGAGTTGAACTCAAGAATTCTATAATTACAGATACTAAACCATTATACTGTATTAACTCTTTAAACTAGCTAGCAACTTAGCAATAATAATCATAACATAAAATGTTCCCTTAAGAAAAACTTGGCGGCCAAGTAGGTGGAAGCTGAGTTCATTTGCTCTTGCTCCCAACTCGGACACTTGGCTGGATCTTTTGAAAAATAAACTGAACATTCAATGGAATCTTAGCTTATAGGAAGTTTGGAAGCCACAGAGTACAGAAGACACTCCAGAGCAGGCAGTAAAGAGAATTTATAGGCTGAAGGGGAAATACCCCGTGCATGACACCTGCATCCCTGGAGAGTCTGGTCAGAGATCACAGCTTTGCAGCTCCCTTCCTTCCAGGAGCTGGGAACTCCCAGACCTGGGCCAGGAGTGACTTGGATACACAAAGTCGGGGACAGCCAGGCTACACACACACAGGGAGCAGCACACCCACAGCTGCAGCAGGAAATTCCAACCAGAAGAGTGTCAGAAAGAGAGAGGGATTCCACCTGCACCTTTTTTTAGGTGGAGGAGGCAGACCATGGGCAGCTGTGATTGTGAGAGATTCTTGGCTTTTGGGAGAGGTAGTGTGTATGCAAAGCTGGGCAGTGACTTAGTGTTGCAGTGGGAGTGCCCAGAGGGGCTTTTTGAAAGGGGAGGTGAGGTGTGCTGGCCAGGGACCCTATGCACAGCTACTCTGCCAGCAAGGAGAGAGGATTGAGGATACAGTTTGCAACCACTGAGTTCAACTGGGCAGAAAGATCAGAATGGTGCACAGTGAGGGGATTTCCCCACCCCAGCCTCACACAGCTGGCAGGGTAGAGGCTGCGCAGAGTGGAGAGTTCAGGACTATAAACTATGAGAGCATTGGGCTGGGAACAGAAAGGGTTGGAGTTGAGCATCTGAGACTATTTATAGCAACACGGAGGCCCCTTTCCCTCAAAGATGGAACCTATAGGAAGGGAAGGTCACACCCAGCCACTACTTCCTGCAGGTTTGCAAGCACCACCAAAGGGGAAGATCAGGCAGGTCAGTCTCAAGAACCCCCTGCAGGTTGCATATCCAAGAGAGAAAGATAGAAAGAGGAAGGCCTAAAGGGCCCATTTTGAATTTCTCTCAGTGAGACAAAATACACTAAGTCCTAGTGCCCTATTTCACTGAGGCCAGCAAAGCAGGAAGATCAGAAATCAGTGCAGCATAGGAGAATCAGGGCCCCACCCACCTTCAGCTCACACACAGAGCTGCCATCAACACCAAGCAGGAAAGAGCTGACCCTCTTACATAGATTGGCCCCTCCCTTGAAACAGACAGCTCATTCATCAGAAACTGTACATTATTGGAAATAAGCTGTGGCAGACAGAGATGAGTGGTGCTGGGGTGGAGTGAATACACCCACAGTTTTATCAGAAGACTGAATAGTGCCACCTAGGAGAGATCCAGAGGTCCCACCCTCCCAACAGCAACAGAAGCTGCTTCTAGAGGCAAGCAGTGCTGCAAGAAGTTGGATGACCCACCTTGGAACCTTGAGCTGATAAAAAGCCAGAGACAGATCTGGAAAGAGAAGTCAGAAGACAAACACCAAACCGCTGAGACAAATTTTACTTCATTCTTCTTTAGAATTTGTGTGTTTTTTTCTACCTTTCACATAGACTTTTAATGTTTCTTCTTTTGCTTCAGTTGAATTCCAACTAACCCACTGTTCTTTGTCTTTCTTTTTATTCTATTTCTTTACATTTTATATATATATTTATTTTATTGTTATTTCAAATCTCACTTTGTACCCTTCCCTTTGCCTTCTTCCTGCCCATTGTTATTTACATTGTAAATTTTATCCCCCCCCATGCTCTGCCTCATCCTTATTCCTTACTCTTTCTTATTTCTCCTCCCCCTGTCCTCTGAAAAGCATTTTTTCCTTCTTTTAGACAGCTCACATTCTTTTTTTCCCTTCTTATATTATTATTTATTTTTCGCCTTTATAAATTGTGGCTTGTTTGGCATGAATATTATGGTTATTGCTGTTCTTCTTCAAATGTATTCTATTTGTTCTCTATTTTTTTAATTACAAATCTCATAGGTTACTCTCCCCCATTTTGTCATATTCCATTTGTCTTCCTCCTGCCCTTCCTTTTTTGAATTTGGAATTTTACTTTTTTCCCTTTCTGAGCCCAGATACTATTCTTTACTCTTACTATTTTTCCTCCCCTATCCTCTCAAAACCATTTTTATTTACTATAGGCATCTCATATTCTCTTTTCTGTTTTGTATAATATTCTTATTCTCTTTCCATCATTATTAATCTTTTCTCAGCTGTCATTTTTATTGACCCTTTTGTAGTTTTTCTGCAATTTTGTTCTCTTTGGTTCACTATTGTTTTAATTTTATTGAAAGTCTCATGTTATACTCTTTCCCTTTCTTATTCCATTTTGCCATCACCATTTCCCATTTAACTTGTATTTTAAACTTTATTTCTTCCTTTTTTTCACTTTTTTTTATTTCCTACACTTATTATTTCTTTTCACTCTCCCCACTTAAAATCATTTATCTCCTTTAGTCATTTTAGCTGACAATTATAAATTACACTTGACAAATGTAATAACATTTATGTCATAGGTATAGCAGAGGGAGAAGAAGAGCAGAGATGGAAAACATGTTTGAAAAAGTAATGACAGAAAATTCCACAACTTGGTGATAGAAAAAGTCACACAAGTCCAAGAAACACACGGGGTCCCAAACAAGATGAACAGAACACAAAAAGGCTTTCTTTAGGACATATCATAAGTAAAATGGCATAATTTAAAGATAATGAGAGAATCATAAATATAGCAAGGGAAAAAATAGTAACATACAAAAGAACGATGATAAGGCTATTAGCTGATTTTTCAACAGAAATACTACAAGCCAGAAGAGAATGGCACAAAGTATTCCAAGTAAAAAAAGCAAAGGCCTGAAAGGCACAAGACTATTCTACCCAACAAGACTCTCAGTTAAAATAGAAGGCAAAATAAGGAGCTTCCCAGACAAAGAAGGCTAAAAGAGTACATCACCAAATCAGCATTGCAAGATATGCTATAGGGACTCTTTTAAGAAGATGATAGATAGATAGATAGATAGATAGATAGATAGATAGATGATAGATAGAGAGAGGAACACAGGTAGAAAGGGAAAAAAGGGCCATGGATAAGTACCTATCAATAACAGTCTTAAATGGATTAAATGCTCCAAGAAAAAGACATAGGGGAGCTGAATGGATAAGACCACACAACACACATTTATGCTGTCTACAAGAGACACACCACAGAACAAAAGATCTACACAGACTGACAGTAAAGGAATGGAAAAAATATTCCAAGCAAACAGATATGAAAAGAGCTGGGGTAACAATAGTTAGACAAAATAGACTTCAAAACAAAGGCTGTAACAAGAGACAAACCAAGTCACTGCATAATACTTAAGGCAGTTGTCCAACAAGAGGATAGAACCCTTGTAAACATATATGCAACCGACACAGGGGCATCAAAATATATAGGGACAATCCTGGAGGACTTCATGAAAGATACTGACAGCCACATAGTCATCATTGGGGATTTTAATACACTACTTTCAACAATGAATAGGTCTTCCAAATAAGGAATAAACAAGAATATCATGGATCATGGCACTGAATGGCACTCTAGATCAAATGACTTAATTGACATATACAGAACCTTTTACCCTAAAGAAGCAAACTATACATTTTTTTAGAATCCACATGGAACAAAGATGGACCACATAATAAGACACAAAATAAGCCTCAACAAATTCAAGAAAACTGAAATCATATCAAGCAACGCCTAAGATGACAATGGCTTGAAATTAGAAACAAATGTCAAGGAAAAAAACTCAAAAGCATTAAAATGCATGGAGACTGAATAACATGTTATTAAATAATGAATGAGTAAACAATGAGATCAAGGAAGAGATCTAAAAGTATCTGGAAACAAATGAAAATGAACACACAGCAATTCAAAACCTATGGGACACAGAAATGGCAGAACCTGAGAGGGAAGTTCATAGCAATGCTGGCCTACCTAAAGAAGACAGAAAAATCTCAAACAAAAAACCTAAACTATATCTACAAGAAGAAGAGGAACAACAACAAACAAAGCCCAGAGTGAGTAGAAGGGAAGGAAACAATCAAGATCAGAGCAGAATTAAATGGCATGGAGAATAAAAAAAAATTCAAATGGTCAATGAATCCAGGATTTGGATATTTGAAAAGATAAACAAAATTGACAAACCTTTAATCAGACTCATTAAGAAAAACAGAGTACCCAAATATATAAAATCAGAAATAAAAGAGAAGTTATAACTGTAGCCACAAAAATACAAAGGGCTGTAAGAAATTACTAAGAACAGCTTTATGCCAAGAAATTGGACAGCCTGGGTGAAATAGACAAATTTCTATAAACATTCAATATTCCAAAACTGAATCAAGGAGAAGAAAGCCTGAATAGACCAATAGCAACAAGTGAAATTGAAGCAGTAATCAAAAAACTCCTGGAACACAAAGCCCTGGACTGGATGGCTGCACATGCAAATTTTACCAAATATTTAAAGAAGAACTAACCCCTTTCCTTCTCAAACTATTCCCAAAAAATTGAAAGAGGGAAGACTCCCAAACTCTTTTTATGAGGACAATATCATCTTAATTCCAAAACCAAGTAAAGACACAACAAAGAAAGAAAACTATAGGCTAGTATCTCTGATGAACATAGATGCTAAATCCACAACAAAAGATTGGAATCTGGATCCAGCAATAAGTCATACACCATTATCAAGTGGGATTCATCCTAGGGATGCAAGGATGGTACAATAATTGCAAGTCAATAAATGTAATACACCACATAAACTATTGAAGGACATAAATCACATGATCATATCAATAATACTGAAAAAACATTTGATAAAATCCAGCACCTGATTATGATAAAAACACTCTTCAAAGTGGGACTAGAGGAAGCATACCTCAATATAATAAAAGCCATATACAGGAAGCCTACAGGCAATATTATACTAATTGGGCCAAAACTAAAACTTTCCCTCTAAGATCAGGAGCAAGAAAAGGGTGTCTGCTTCCACCACTCTTATTTAACATAGTACTGGAAGTTCTAGCCACAGTGATCAGAAAAGAAAAAGAAATAAAATGCATCCAATTGGAAAGGAGGAAGTAAAACTGTCATTGTCTGTGGATGACATGAAAATGTACATAGAAAACCCTACAGTGTCCACCAAAAAACCACTTGACCTAGCAACTGAATGTGGCAAAATAGAGGGATACAAAGTCAATATTCAGAAATTGATGGTATTTTTGAACACCAACAATGAAATATCAGAAAAAGAAACTGAGGGGTGCACACCATTTACTATAGCAACAAGAAAAATAAAGAATCCAGGAATAAATTTAACCGATGTGGTAAAAGACCTGTACTTGGGCAACTATATAATACTGAAGAAAGAAATTAAAGAAGACACAAATAAGTGTTAACCTATATTGTGTTCATGGATTGGAAGAATTAACATTTTCAAAATATCCATACTACCCAAAGCAATCCATATATTAAATGCAATACATATTAAAATATAAAAAGCATATTTCACAGTTTTAGAACAAATATTTCAAAAATTTATATGGAGCCAAAAAAGAACGCAAACAGCCTCAGTAATCTTTAGAAAGAAGAATAAAGTAGGAAGGATCATATTACCCAATATCAACCTACACTATAAGGCCACTAGAATCAAAACAGCTTGGTACTGGCATAAAAACAGACACATAGATCAATGAAACAGAATAGAAAACCCAGAAATAAACCCAAGTCTCTATGGTCAATTGAGATTTGACAAAAGAGGCTAGAGCACAAAATGAAGTAAAGGCAGTCTCTTCAATAAATGGTGTTCGGAAAGCTGGACCAGTACATGCAAAAATCTGAAACCACCAACTTACACCACACAATAGAAGAAACTCAAAATGAGTAAAAGATGCAAATACAAGCAGTGACACCATAAAAATCCTAGAGAAAAATAGGCAGGGAAATTTCAGATATCCCACAAACAATATTTTTGTTGCCATATCTCCTAAAGAAAGGGAAGTGAAAGAAAAAATAAACAAATGGGACTAATCCAATTAAAAATCTTTTGAACAGCTAAATAAGTCATTATCAAAATGATAAGGGAACCTACTATTCAGGGTAACATATTTGTCAAATATATCTTAGACAAGGGTTTGATCTCCAAAATATATAAAGAATTCATATGACTCAACACCAGGAGGGCAAACAATCCAATTAAAAATAGGCAAAGGATCTGAACAGACATTTCTCCAAGAAGAACATACAGATGGCCCATATACATATGAAAAGATGTTCAACATCACTAGCCATCAGAGAGATCCAATTTAAAACCACAATGAGATGTCAACTCACACCTCTCAGGATGGTCATCATTAATGTCAACAAACAACAAGTGCTGGCAAGGATGTGGAGAAAAGGGAACCCTAGTGCACTGTTGGTTGGGAATGCAGCTTGGTGCAGCCACTGTAAAAACAACATGGAATTTCCTTAAAAAAATAAAAGTGGAACTGCCTTTTGAGTCAGTGATTCTACTGCTGGGAATATACACTAAGAATCCCAACTCACCTATTCAAAAGAATTTACGCAATTCTATGTTCATAGCAGCACAGTTTACAATAGCCAGGTGTTGGAAACAGCCTAAATGCCCATCAGGAGATGAGTGAATCAAAAAACTGTAGTACATTTACACAATGTAATACTATGCAGCAGAAAGAAAGATCTCCTACCTTTAGTGACAGCACAGATAGAACAGGAGAATATTACACTAAGTCAAATAAGCCAGTCAGTGAAAGACAAATACCATATAATGTCACCTATAAGAGGAATCTAATGAACAAAATAAACTAATGAACACAACAGAATCAATGGCATGGAAACATGGGACAGACTGAAAGTGACCAGAGGGGTGGTGGAGGGAGATAATGATGGAAAGAAAGGGAAGAGATTAGACAAAGAACATGTATGAATGACCCACGGATATGGATGACCATGTGGAAATGACTTTTGTAGGACTAGGGATTAGGACGTGGGGAGGAGGACAAAGGGGGAAAATTTGGACAACTATAATAGAATACCATCAAAAATGATTTAATACAATTAAAAACATTGCTATTCAAAAATGCTTCCCTTAATATTAAAGACATGTAATTTTGAAAAATATGCAAAATATCATAAAATGATATGTTATTTTACTACAATGATATTTTGACAAATGCCACTGCAGCTTAGACTCATTCTATGAAGAAATTCATTGTTGTCAACACAATGTATGACAAAGTTCTTTTAATCGAAAAAAATTATAAACTTGACATAGATGAGAAAATATCTGAGTAACAAATTCGGTCCCAATTTGTCCCTAGAACTCTGAACTATGTGATGTGCCCATTTATGTATTGGGCAGAGCAAGCCTCTGCTCTGTCTCTGACCCTGGAGACGGCATGCCTCTTCTAAATTCTGCTTCATTGTAATTCTGAGCCTTTAAACAAAGAATGAGGCCACTAAGCCTACAGAAGATTTCATGTCTATTAAATCCATTCTATTTTATTGTGTTTATTTGAGGTAACTCTATTTATTTACACCACTTGCTCTTTGATCACGCAGAGCTCCTAAAAACACAGCACACCAGGCCCTGTGCTGCAAGATTTATTGCCATAGAGAAGGCCAAGCGATACCCAAGCACAGCAAGGAAGACAAAAGCTTCTCCAGATCACCTGCAAAGAACCCCTATGGCTTCCCATGGCTGCAGTCCAGAGATATCAAACTGAATTAACTTGCACTCAAGTATTTAAAACAAATATTATTGAAACAGGCTTTTGTTGAATATGCGACCCACCAATGCCTTATTATTGTTTTCAATACTAGAAACTATTAATATAAACAAATTAATGTTTTTAAGTGCTTAGAATGTTGCCTGACATAGAAACCTTTGTGTGAAAACTATATAGGAGTCTGTTCATGGTCATATAGGAGGATAGGCATGGTCAAAGCTATTTACCTTTGTATTTGGTTTAGAAATTGCCAAACACTACATAAATTTCACATACAAAAATGAACTATTTTCTTAAATATTTTATAGAACATACAATGCAGTATGCCCAGATGCTTACATGAAAGCAATAAAACATTTTTAAAGAAGGAAATAAACAATGACTAAGAATAGAAAAAGAGAGTAAAATACCAGGAAGAAATGCAGGGCTGGGCCTGGAAAGATATGAGCCTAGAGCTGGTATTTCAATGTACCATCCGTCAGCTGAAGGCAAACCTTGGACCTTAGTTATCTGCTAATAAATTTCTTGACTCCTTATTGAGAGTCAAGTTCTGCTAAGCTCTTTTCCTATGTCCCCTTTTTAATCCTCCCCACAGCCTCGTACATGGAGACTATTACCCGATTCTATAGCTGAAGAAATGCTGTTAGAGGGATTCCAGAAACTGGGTTGAAAGAAACATTCAGCTGTTTTCTTCTGCTGGTTTTCAGGTTTCTGCTTCACATGCGAATGGTTTCCATCCTTAACTGTGTAGTAGAAGTAGTCTTCCATAAAATCCCTTGGACTGTCCTTCAATACTACATAAAATGTGTTCTAACTTCTTAATTACTGGGTGTCCCCAACTCTGCCAAGTGCACCTCTGTTTATATTTTCTATGATCAATGAAAAGGAAAAGGGCCTTGACCCATGTTTGTGACAAACTCTCATAGGGATGAGTCACCAATTATTCTTTCTCATCAGTACTAGACAATCCAAAAAATAGGCCTTCGAATCAAATTGCCTCACCATTTTGGTTTAATTCAGCATTAGGCATGGGTATTGATGACACCTAAACACTCCATGCTACTTATGGACAGAAGAGTGCTATTATACACACATGCAAACACAACGGGCATCGGGAAGGAGAATGATTCACAAGACTGACACATATGTTTTCTGTGGGAAACTGGATTGAGCCATAAGAAGGAGGAAACACTAGTGTTAGAGGGATGCTAGGGGAGCCAGTACACAGGGTTTATTGGGAGTCAGTGCCAATGTAAAGTAGACAGGAGGCATTGTGAACACTGTTTGAGCCTTTTAATATGCTTATAATTTATTTTATCAACCAATTTTTCATCTTGGTGCATCTGTGTTAGGTGTCGATACGGATGCATAAGTTTCTGAGTTCTAAGGAATCTGATTACCTAATCCCTTAGAGGAGGCAGACATTAGTTACTTTACTGAATTAATAAATGGATGAATGAATTAGTGAATAAGTAAAAGTCTTGATTAGTTCTCAGCATTATTTGCCTCAGGTTCTGAAACTCAGAAACTGGGAAACTGTTTGCATGGTATTTTCTGCATGATTTATAAGGGTATTTAAACCACGGAAGAACCTGATGTATCAGAGCCTTACCTCTTGGTGTGTTAATGTGACCATCATAGACCAAGTTTTGTAGCCTAGCCCCTACCTCTTACTGCACTGTTTCTTTAAGTTTGAAATCATCCAAACTTACTTATATAGGTTGAATTTGCATATTTTAGCCATAAGTGTTCATCTCAGGATTCCTATATTTCCAGTGATTTACTGGAAATGGAAGCACCATGGCTTTCCGCAGCAGGGATAATGTAGGTTAGGAAAGCTCGTCTCTCTCAGTGAGTAGTGGCTGAAATAGAAACTTAGATATGAGAGATATTTTCAGATACATAATGAGAGGGACAGAATGAAAGACAAGAATGGGGACTAACATCCACTTAGAAGAAGTTTATAGTATCTGCCACACAATATTCAAAAAGTTTTCAAAGATTAGCTCACTTGGCATTAAAGAGCCTGAAGGATCAGATCCTAAAAGTATCATCCCCAGCATACAGATGACGAAAATGGAACACAAAAAAGCTAAGTGATTTACCAAGGTCACACTCACACTCTGATAATTAGTAATTCTGGGATTCCAACTCAGGGAACCTGGTGCCAGAGCATGCATCCTTCTTAATCAGTGTCAAGTGTCACCTATCGGATGTGTAAAAAAAACTAAATGTAGAGCAAGGAAGAAGAAACACACATACACACACACACTGAAGGAACCGAGTTACAAGAGGCACAGCGCAGGAATAAAGGAAAAGTGAAACGAGAAGGAAAATGATTTGGGGGTGGGGGATAACCTGTATTAAAAAGAAAGAACTCTGTCCATCCTAGAATAAGTGAAACATGATGCAGAGGGCTTTCTTACATTTTCCACTGTGGTATTTTGTGTTCTATAACGTTACCAATCAAGGAGAAAATATTGATCATGTGGTTACCATCTGAGAGGCTCCATAAGGCTCCAAGGGAAACTGGTGCGTGAGAAGAGATAAAAAAGTAAGGCAGTCAGTGCTAAGAGTTCAGCGTGGTTCAATAACAAGATGCCTAATGTGCTGCTAAGGGAACAAGCAGGATGCAAGCCAACCATAGATCCACAGCTAAGCTTATAAAACAGGCCTTGCTTCTACTACATAAGATCCACCATACATTTAAAGAAGATCATGGCCGTCATGGCTTACAAAGTAAAAACAAAAATCAAAATGAAAACAAATTAAAAAATCCATATCCTGAAGGTGTTTCTGATGTTTAATAGAGAATAATGCAACCGGAAAAAAATAAAAATCTGTGAAATACAGTAAGTCCAAGAATGAAAATAAACCTGAGAATGGAAAAGTGATCAAGGCTTTGTCATGTATGACATCTTGAGATATAATTTAAATATGTGCCCCACTCATGGCTTGGTTCACCATGCACTCAAATACTGAAATATCAGACAGCTAGTGTTATGCATACAATGCCAGTAAACTCACAAGAGGTACAGCATTTAGATAAATTGCTTTGCTAATTTGTCACAGCTAAGGACTATTTTAGAAAATCACAGTCCTTCACACATTTGATGAATAAAATAATTCCAGTTAGCTCTGATACAGGCTTCTTCAATGATAATTGTCTGTCTTCCCAATCTAATCTCAGTTGTGACTCCACCTGTCAAAATAACTTCAACTTATTTAAAATGCTAACACAAATCTACAGCTAGATTTTGTCTGTCTCTCAGTTTTATAGGTCTTAAATGGATAAAAAAGTCTCTGACTCCTAAAACAAAATTCTACTTTCCTCTGCAGTTAATATGTGCTATAAAAACTGTGATGACCATTCTCCTCATAAATGTGATTAAAATTGAGTCCTAGTTATTAGAACTATTGATGTTACTCCCTAATAACAATATTTCTCCTTTAAATACAGGCCTGGCTCCTTTAAGTTTTCAGAAACTCAGCATTTTAAAGTGGGAATTCTAAAATTTGTTAGTGCTGTTTGACTACAGATCAGGTGTAAAAGTTATCTTTATAATATGTATTTATGGAACAAGTGCCTGAGAATTGGTAAGCTTGCTGAGCCTAGACATGAGAAAATGCCACATGACTAATATACATTGTTTAACACAGAGTATTATAAGATGATTTTGTTCAAAATCTTGTTCCTCCTCCAAGTTTTTAAAATATTTCTGTTTTTATATTAACTCTTTCAGCCCTCTCTTTCTTGGCCCGTGTACCTAACTGGCGATGAGTGGTTATTTCTCTACATACATATCTATACATTCCTGTGTCTTTTTAAAATTTTATTTCCTTGCATTTCTCTCATTCCACCCTCTGCTCTGTTTCATAACTCCAAATTCCTCATTATATCCTCTCCCCAGTTTGCCTTTCACACAGTTAATTACATATTTTTTGTTGGGAATTGAATTTGTGAATTAAAATTTATGTACTGAAAGAAGGGCTAGAGTATGTCACTTTGCAAACCAGTAAGGATGCACTGTACATCCCATATTTTGGACTCTTGGTTCTCTGATAACGTGAGGATGAGAAAGCAGTAAGCACATAAGTCCTGGCTGCTGGGAATACATCAAGGATTTCACAGTCAGGTAAATTCTGACATAGGAAATGCTCTGTTTCGGACTCCTGTGCAGGCATCTTTAGGAAATAGTCTCTCTCTATAAAAGTATGTATATCATCTAGCTCCCCTTAAAAAATTCTTGGCTCACTCATTCTAGCGACGATTCCATCATAAATCTGTACAGAAGCTCCTGTCCATACAGTTGGATTCTCAATTCCTTGACTTCCTCTTCTACAGGGGTATTGATCTGCATCCTACCTCAAGCCCTCCCCGTAATGGTCATTTGCCAGAACTTGTGTTAACAATCACCTTAATTAACTCTTTCACTTGGCAAGTATCACTCTTTCCCCACCATCTCCAATCTTCACATCTCATTGACTTAATTATAACAATTTTAACGATTCTTTATCTGTCCTTGAAACGACAGTCCAGTGATTCTACTATCTTTTCACAGTACTTTACATTCATTATGGCTTCACTTTCTTCTTTCCCATGTACAATTTTTAAAAGTGTCCCCTTGTATATGTGAACAAATCGTTTGCCTAATACTCACCAAATGCTTAAATGAATCATTTCACTAAATTTTAACACTAGTAAACTTTGACCCTTTTTCTTCTCTATGCCTGTGTCCATACAACTAAAATATGACTGAAAAAAATTTCACAACATCATCCATACTGGCTTCTCATTAAATGGTCTCCCAATGCCTTAGAAACTTTACCATCCTGCTCCACTCAATATCCTTCTCTAATAGCTGGTACTTTCACATGTTCTTCTATTTTGAACCCCCCACCACTTTTTCTCTCATCCCTCTATTCAGTCCATAATCATACTTCTTACTCCTCTTACTCAGCAAAGATGAGGCATTACCCGAAGAGATTGTTGATAAGCTTCTACCACATTTCCCAGCCTACTACATTTATTCCTATATTTTCTGCCTTGTCATATTTTGTATTATCAACACACCTATCTGTGCTCCTATCAAGTTTTGAGTGATCCACTTGTGCATTAACTTTCATATCTCTTACATTCTCAGGAAAGCAGCCTGTCAGTTGTTCTCTCTCGCCTTTCCATCATTATTTCTCTCCTTCCTTTAGATGTTTCTAATAGTATATGAATATAACCAAAATTGACCTCAGTTCTCTTTGGAGATATTGCATTATTTACTTGAAAGCAAAATTTTGGAAAAGAATTGCATATACTCACCAACTCTATTTCATCCCCTTTTTTCTTTTGTACCACTTTCAGCAGCACTTTGCTATCATAAGTCCACTCAAAGTACATTTGCCAAGACCAATAATATCCACAGTGTTGAGTTCAACATTTAGTGTAATACCTCTTGACCAAAGAGGAACATTTTAATAGTTGACTTCACTTTCTCACTTCAAATTTCTTCTTTTTGCTTCTAAGACATTAGAGCCCCTAGATTTTCTTTAATCTTCCTGGAACCTCTTCTTAGCCTCATTTTTTGATACATTTCCCTGTCCTTCATATTTTGAAGGGGACCAGTTTTTAGACCTCTTTAATTTTTTATCACCTAGGAAAGGTACCATATGCAGTCTCATGGGTTTAAAACACAAACATATATCAATTTTTATATCTAGTGTGGATCTGTCCTTTGAAATAGACTAACATGTTTGAGCTCTAATACATCATGTCCACATGTATATCTCATAGCATTTTAATAACAACAACAAAAATTCTCCAATTATCTTGTTTGTTCAGTTCCCCCAAGTAGAATACAAGTCCCAGAGTGGAGGGCTACATTTTTTTTCTTGTTTTATATTTTCAATGCCTATCACAGGATTCAAAATATTCCCCACTATCATCCTCATAATAAAAAGGGTGTAAAAAAAGGTTTAGAGAGGGTAAACAATTTGAACAAAGATCATGCAATAAGAATCCAGTTGAGACAGGATTAAACACAGGTGATCTTACTTCACTGCCCATGACTTGAACATCTGTTCTGGACCAGCCCCTCATTATATTTAAGAACTTCCTCAACCATCTTGTCTAGCTCCTTGTTTTACAAGCAAGGGAGGAAGACGCATCCCTGACACATTTGCCTGAGATCACGTATCAAGCTAGCTGAGAAACTGACTGAGGCTTCTATCTTCACAACCATGCTCTTTCATGTTTCCTTTTTTTTTTTAATTAAAAAAAATATTGTTGTGCAATTACAGTTGTCCTCATTTTCCTTTCAGTTTGAATTCCTGGAGTTTTTTTTTTTTAAGATTTTATTTTTATTTATTTTTTAGAGAGAGAAGGGAGGGAGAAAAAGAGAGAGAGAGAGAAACATCAATGTGCAGTTGCTGGGGGTCATGGCCTGCAACCCAGGCATGTACTCTGACTGGGAAGAATTCCTGGAGTTTTATGTGAGCCTGGAGATGGCAGTTGTTTAAGTCCAGGGCTTGAAGACATGATCAGGACACTGGGTTTCGAAAGGGTAACAAAACATAGAAGGCAGTTAAATAATGCTTCAGCATCAGGAAGAATGTTAGACCAAGGATCAAGGTTATTATGATCTGTGCTTCCTTATGCAAACAGTGTTGAACTTTCAGGAGGTTCCAGACCTCATTTTAGAAGAAGAATTTGCAGACTTCACACGGGCCATATTTCTGGACTTCAATCAGACATAATTTCTCTTCAACAAATTCTCATCCTTACCTAGAGTAAGCTAAATCAGCCTCAAACTGCTTAATGCCTTGACCCTTGAAAATAAATGCCATTTACTTCAGCCACTGAATCATTGACAGCTAAATAAAGAACGTGCCATTGAGAAGTGACTCTCTGGCCCTGGATTCATATACAAATATTAAATCTATCTGTGTTTTATCAGGGGAGCTGTATATCTGTAACATATGAGAATTTGCAAAGGAAAATAAGTTCATTCTGAAACATTCTATAGGGTGATTTGACCCTTGACTTCTGGATTTAATCTACTGTTTTACTAATATCTTCCTAAAATAAGTCAACCCATAGGCTAAATCCTTTTCCAAATAGATTCCATAAGGTAGGCAGATGTAACACTTCTTGCCCTCTTTTGCCCTCCCCACTTAGAGCCTGCTGGAAACAGATTAAGCTTTGAGACTGTGATTTGACATCAGGCCAAATGCCAGAACAAGGTTTGGGCAGAAAATAGAGGTCTGGGCAAACCTGAGTGCACAGCCCATGGTGAGAAAGGCCCTGACTCTCAGAGAGAAGCTGTCAAGGTGTCAGTTTGGCTGCACTTCTTCCCACTGATAGGAATTTATTACTAGCACACACCAATTCGGGATTTGGAGACTGGGTGTCCCATAACACAGATGATAAGACTGCCTTCTGATATTCTTTCTGCCAGCTGACCCTTTTGTACGAAGAAAGCATGATGCATTTTTAAGCTTAATTTTAGATAACCATAACTTCATTGTAAAGAGACAATTTTAAAAACAATGATAATAGGACGCATGGACAAGGACAAGGGAAGAGGGGAGACTGAATATGGGGAAAGTGGGTGGGTAGGGCAGGGAAGAGTAACAGAGGGAAAAGGGGGCAAAATGTGATTAAATAATAATAAAAAATTAAAAACAATGTTAATAAAATAATTCAAACAGAGTATTAACATTATCTCATGTCATCTCTATCCTCATAACAAGATCATTAAGCACATAAGGCAGAAATACTTGTAACTCTCATTTTTCAGTAAGGAATGCAAACCGCAGAGAGGTTAAAAGCTTCGCAAGCATATACAGTTTCTATGTGGTGAGGTTGGAATTCAAATGTGGTCTCTTGAATCCAAATACCATTTTCATTCCACTCCCCCATATTAGTCTAAGTAATTCAGTTCTCTAAGTGAATTGAAAGGAAACATGAGGCTAAATGTAATACTTCTGAGAGACATAGAATGAATCCAAACATATGAATCCTGAGACAGAGTGCAGGTTGTAAATAAACAATCTTGTCAAGATATGAAAGCCATTCCCAGCTCTAAACTGAGATGTAATTTAAATGTCATATTTGAATAACGGTCCTCTGATCCATCATCTGTCATAAGTTTTAGGTTCTAATTTTGTGGAAAATGAAAACAAACAAGTTAACCCTTTTTTATGCCAACATATAAATTTTATATACCATCTTATGAATCTTCAAGAATTAGGAACTACAGGTTCCAGTCAATACTTTTTAAAACACTTCCATGTCCTAATGTCTGACACTCTACAGCATTTCAATATTCTATTTTTAATTGAATAGTAACATGAAAAAAATAGTAAAACACATATTTAAATATTTCCCTTAAAGAAACACATCCAATGCTTTGCTACTTCTAGAAATACTTTTTGTTGACTTATAGAAAAAAATAATAATTTGAAATGAGATCTAGGCAGGGTTATCTTTTTTCAATATTTTTTTAAAGATATTTTATCTTACATTTTATTTTTTAAAGATCTTATTTATTTATTTTGGAGGGGGGAAGAAAGGGAGAAAGAGAGGGAGAGAAGCATCAAAGTGCAGTTGCCTCTCATGTGCCCCTTGTTAGGGACATTGCCTGCAACCCAGACATGTGCCCTGACTGGGAATCGAACAGGGGACTCTTTGGTTCACAGGTTAGTGCTCAATCCACTGAACCACATGAGCCAGGTATTTTGTATTTCTAACAAAAGCAGAAGTTGCTTGTGTTCATTCTGACTTCAGACATTCCCAACAACACTATCATAAAAATCAGGTTAACTATTTCCACCAATAAAACAAAGTACTATTTACTTATAATGTAAAGATTTAAGTAAGTTGAAGATGTGAGGATCAAAGTACCTCTTGACATCTTTTCCTTTTCCTACTTTAATATATTTCTCATAATCTCCAGATGACTGTTCTTATATTACACTAAACCTCCTACTGAGTGAATTTCAGAAACAACTTTGTTATCAAGCTTTTGGTTTGTTTATAACTAAATGTGTAACTACCCTATGACTTTTAAGAGAATGATATTGGACCAGAAATTGAAAAAAGCTAAAATCCACCTATTCAACCTTAATTTAGGATTGAAGGGGAAGAAATACAGCAAAACAAAACTCAGTGCTTAAATGATAATATATCTCTTAAAGAAAATCTGAGTCAGTGAAGTCTGCATATAATTGAACAAAGGTACTAGATTTATCATTTATAATACTAAAACTTTGCTTTTAGTGGTGACTATTTGCTAAGACGAGTTTAAAAATAGAAATATATGAATCCCTGAGCTCTTTCAATTTTGTACACACCTGGGAAATGCACTGTGCTTTATGATGGTAGCTTCTGTTTGTAGAGTTCATCTTTCCTTCCTGTACCTATTACACTCAATATCTTTGTTGAAAATCAACTGCCTATTCAACCAGAAGCTGCATATAAAGGCGGAATGTTTGTTGATCTAGAAAAACACATGCTACATCCATTTCCTCAATATGTACTACATGTACCCAGATGATATGATGTATTAACAGATTCACTTATTCAAACATCAATAAAAAAGGAGAAAAAGAACTAAATACCCTGGAGATAATGCAAATGACAACTACAACAGGACTCTGAAAGCTGGAAAGACAAAGGTGACTGGCTGGCTACTGACTTCAGGACCCAGGGAAGAGCATCATAGTGAATTGCCCGGGTTTTCTTTCTATTTACCATTAATCGTGGCTTGGGCACCAGAGAGACCTACAAGCTAGAACCAAAAGAGCAAACCAAGAAGACAAGATGACAGGAATAGGAGAAGCCCAAATGAGAAGAGTAGGAGATCTTACTCACCCCCAGTCCATATCCAGGATGGCAATGGCACTGATGTTTTCACATGACAGCACATCCCGGTGTCTCTAGGCCTACAGCCAGTGGCCTGCAGAGACCCAGCCTCACATCTGCCAGCCCCCCACCAGCAAAAAGATCAAACCAAGCCTGGTGACTTCTCCCCATGGACTCTCCTCACCATCAGTGTTCAAGCCAAAGACCCAGAAATACCAGTGGTGATGCTGATAAAAAAGAATGTTACAAAGAATCTGAAAATTAAATTGGAACCACAGACCACAAGTAGAGCCAAAACATACACATAAACCTAAAAGATCAATGGCCAAAATAGTAGATTTAAATAGGATCCAGTCTCCTCACATACTTACTATTCAAATATCTGGGATCAAATCCAAAATCTCTAGTCATAACAAAAATGAAGACATTCACTATCTGATGAGAAAAGACCACTGACTAACACCCATACTGACATGAATCAGATCTTGGAATTACATGACAAGAATTTCAAGTCTTTTAAAATTTAATGATCAAAAATTGAAAATAACCCAAATGCCTTTTTGATGGGTAAATGGTTAAACAAACGGAGTTATCCATATCATGGAACACTACTCACAATAAAAGAGAATGACATATTGATAAATGCAACAACTTCAGAAGACCCAATTATGTAATGTTCTTGCAATAAAGTCTATATAGAAATAGAAACATATTAGTGGGTGCCATGTATATGGGTTTAAATTTGGGAAATGGGTATAAAGACATAGTCATAGGGAACCTGGGTGATAGAACATTTCTGCATCTTGAGTGTCGTTGTAGTTACATAAAGCTACAAGTGATAAAATTATAATGAACTATACAGACAAGTGCACATGTAACTTTTGCAATTGGAAGTACTTTTGGGGATTGAACAAATGTGAACTTCATGGTGTACTATAATTATGCAAGACAATAATGTTGGGGTAGAAAGGGTAAAGAGTGTACATGGCTTCCTTGTATATTTAAAAACTTCCTGTGAATCCATCATTATTTCAAAATAAATGTGGAAGGTAAGTGTCTTACATGTCCCTAAGGTTTGTAATCAAGAACTCAAGTAAAAGAGAACTAGCAGATTATGGAAAAATGTAATCTGTATTAAAGTGGCCAAGACTGTCCTCCTACAAAGTATTATACTTATATCTGAGCAATAGATCAATTTAATCTTTCCATGTGATTGAATGGTTGACCTACTTCATAATCATAAATACATTTTACTAATAAAAGGAAGCCCAGCTCCACATGAGAATCAAAGACTACATTAACTATAGTCATCAAGTTATATTTTCTCAGGATGTTTCTTCCCTAGCACTGTCTATTCTTAATACTTTAATTAATGATTAAATTATTTAATTGATTGATAACACTTCCTATAAGATTCTACCTCAAAAAGGGTTTTCCTTGGTCTTGTACCAAGATATGAGTCCTGTGTTTAGAAAAAGGAACAAAAAAGTTTTGAGCTATATGAATTTTTTCCCATTTCAAGGCCTTCATAACAGAAATTCATCTAAGTGTTTGACAGATTAGAGTTTACAGCCACTTCCCTACTTCCTGTCATAATCGTAGACAGAGAGGCACGTGGGCGAGATCTCTCACTTCTGTTTATAGTGCTTAACAATATGTAAGCTGAACCTGCACTCTCACAGCCCAGCCTTGTCCACTTGGAAACCCTATGTCAGTTCTAGATTTAAATAATATTCCCTACAGATTCCACCGAGAATATAAGCAAGCCAATGTATCTCTCATCTTAGAATTTAGGCTGGAGGAAATATATTTTAAATGAGTACATTATTCCAGCCCTGGCTGGCATAGCTCAGTGGATTGAGTGCGGGCTGAGAACCCAAGTGTCACAGGTTCGATTCCCAGTCAGGGCACATACCTGGGTTGCAGGCCATGACCCCCAGCAACCTCACATTGATGTTTCTCTCTCTCTCTCTTTCTCCCTCCCTTCCCTCTCTAAAAATAAAATAAATAAAATCTTTTAAAAAATGAGTGCATTATCCCTATTTAAATTCAATGACCTTGTTTTACTTTTGTTGGAAAATAGGAAAATTCATTATAATTTTTCGCTAAAGCAGAATATATAAACTTTGCTTAATACTATTGTTATAAATTATTTTGTCATTTTTAGTCAACCAAAAACCTCCAGTTACAAAAATCTAGGTTTATAATTTTTTTTAAATGGTACTATCAAGATAATTCAGTTTCATGACATGTGAAAAATATTTACAACTGTGAAAACATTTTGTGATCAAAATTTTTCTCCTTACCTATGATCTCTGCTAATTTTTGTCTGGAATTTAAGCTATCAGCTCAACCATACAAGTTGATTTCAAGAAATAATTAATTTATTAAATCATAAAAGTAAGAACCCTGCTGCAAATAGCTATTTTGAAATAACAAATACTTACTATTTAACGCATTGTTTATATTGCATATAAAATTAATTAATGGAAAGTAAATATTACTTTTATTATAAGATTGATGATTATAGTAAATGATAATGGAAAAAATACATGAAAATGTTTAAAAATAAATAAAAGTACTTACCAAGTTTGTCCATTACAGACAAATATTTTTAAATCAACACTTCTCTACTAAAATCTTATTACAATGCACTAAATAAATGAGCGGGATAAATTTCCTTCACTTAGATTAGGCTATTGATTGCTTTGGTTCAGTGACAGTAATTGGCTATTTTAAGAATGAATCAGTTTAACTCATGCTCTTGCACCAAGTATATTTCATTAGGAACGGGGTGAATAGGTTTCAACTTCACTGTCTGCTCCATTCAATTGGCTGTGGCAGTCTTGAGTGCAATTTTGAGAAGGAATCCAAGGTTCAGTGGGGATGATTAGAGATTTCTTCCAAGTGTGAGAACCTGCGTGTCATGGCATACTAGCTAAGTATTTTTTTCTGTTTGGGTGACACATTTAAATGCCATGAATATAAATGAGGATGAAAGCTTGTATATCCATGACAAAGTAAACTTCATTTTACTTGCTACGAGAAATCATAAAACTGGATACAAGCACATCTTTTAGGATTGGGAGTCCACAAGCTACTGCCTTTGTATTTTCTCTGGTATTTATTCATATTTTTTCTTTTTAAAAATATACAAGCAATTAACAACACATTTAAAATGGGGCATTTTATGATTAATGTTATCTTCAAGCATTCAGAAAGTGTGGAGAAATAATCTAATTTGGAGCTTGCTTATGTTGTAGCTGACAAAACTAAACAGACTTCATTGGGGACCTGCTATGATAAAACTGAGTTGGTTGTGGTATTTATTTTATAGTGCTTAGAAGCCTGGATTCCTAAATATAAATATATAAAATATGTTTATAAATATATCTATTTATATAGATGATATAAATATTGTATATATTTATATTATATAAATGTATAATATAAATATTGTATATAAATATATAAATATTGTATATATTTATATTTAGAAATCCAGGCTATATGTAGTAGTGTGTAGTAGTGTAGTAGTGTATATATATCTTCTAGCAGTGCTGGAATTATTGCATTGTAAGAAACTTTTGACACTCTGCATAAGACCACTCATTTACATTTTAGGGTACTCACTAGTTTTCAATATATAGTGGGGGTGGGGAGGGCGAGGAGAGGTTCTAGCTCTTTTTCATTATCTCACTTTGCTTTTGACATCTCTCCATTCAGAGGTATTCAGATGGTTATAAATATTTAGGAATCTGAGGCATTTCAGAGTCATGAAATGTGATGATTCTAAATACAAATACAACTCACTATATCTCAACTCACTTATTGGAAAATCAAGAACCACAGGAGCAATATATATATAGACATAGATAGATACTATAGATTCAGATAGATAACAGATATCAAGATATATATGTATGAAATCTGAACAGATATAGTTAAAAATATATATAAATCTAAAAAGTGGTTTGGTTATTCTCCTGTATGATCATCCTGATTATTGTGTTCCAGTTTCAAAATGCAGCAGGGGCTTAACTGTTACCTAATAACTCTGCTTCCAGGACTAGTGTTTCAAGACTTCTGATTTACTGATCTGCTTCTGAGTCTCCACTACCTTCTGAGGATATGAAGCCAAAATATGTATAAGATGCACAAACACAGATCATGCCTGTATATTACGTGGCTCTCTCCATGACATTCCACATCCATTATTAGCACACGCAATCTCTTTGGTTTATTTCATAGAATAGGCAAACATTAATACACATCAAAATAAAAAGTATTATACTGAAGTAAATTGTGAACTGTATTTCACTGTAGCATATTTCACTTTTAAGCTGTCAGCATGTTTGAGATACCTACAAATGTCCATTACATAGCAGTGTTAGCAATTCCAAAGCTGCAAATATTCAATATGTGTTCAAACCCCATTAGTATATGTATGTGTAGGGGGAGAATGTGGAGGGAAGTTCTGTCACAGAAAAATGAAGATCCATTCCAACCATGAAATTTAACTCCAATGTTGTTCAACTGCTTGAAACTAGAAGTTCTAAGACAGAAAATAGAGCTGCAAAAATTTTACCAGTTGAACTGACTCACAAATATGTATTTCATCCAAAGATCCAAGACAGAAATGCATGCAATACACAAAGATTATTTGAAATATGATAAAATCTGAGCTGTATCCTAAAATCTGAAAATATCTATGTTATTATTTGACAAAATATATGAATATGATTAAAAACATATTCTTAGATATCATATAAATTATTTAGAGGGTATCGTTAAAAATAAAAATATGTGAAGTCTGTATACAGAATCAATACTAAATATGTTAAGGTTAAGAATGAATAAGTGTAATATCCACAAGAGGAAAAATGCAATTAATGAATTAATTGACATCTAGTATAGTTTTGTTACTGGTTTACATTATTTTCACATAATGCAATGGATAGTAACAATAAATTATCTTTAGAATTTCTCTGACTTATTAACTATACTTGTGAATTTTTATTTTGCTTAATTGATAAGCCTTATTGGTAGGTAAAAGAGTTCCATTCAAAGAAAAAATATCAAATGATTACAGTTTTAAAACTATTGTAAACAACACCATAACTAGTGACTATTACACATATTCTTCACTGTCAGAAAAATGAATCCACTTTTCTGTTCATCTTTAGCTTTGATATAGTGATATGTAGCTTGTTTCCTGGGGTAGATTTAATGGTGTAGGTTATTCTGTAGACTAGAAAACAGAAAATAAGCACGTTGCTTTATATCATATTGATGCAGTTTTTTTGTCTTGACACCAAAGTAGAATTAGAGTCTAGTTAAAATATAGGCATGCTTGACTGCTTTACTATTTATCTGTGTATTGTGAGTATTTGCTTAAGTGGGGAGTGGGGTGTTAAATGAAAAAAAATAATTGTGGAGTTCTAGTTTGCTTCTAGAAAAATGAAATATTTTAAACACATTTGGAGAGGATTTTAAGGTGAAAACTATTAAAATCATAGTTATCGCTTTAAAATATTTATTTCAATAAATTTATAGAATTTGATTCTACCATCTTTGCATTCATTTCAGGCCCTGTTATATTATCTGCACTTAGTAAATATTCTAAATACACATAATCTTGCATTTGGATTATTTATGATTCTGAATTTATATATACATACACATATTTTCAAAAAGCTATTGTTGCCCTGGCAGGTGTGGCTCAGAGGGTTGAGTGCCAGCCTGCAAACCAAAGGCTCCCTGGTTCAATTCCCAGTCAGGGCACATGCCTGGGTTGCAGGTCAAGTCCACAGTAAGGGGTGTGCAAGAGGCAACCACACATTGATGTTTCTCACCTTCTCTTTCTCCCTTCCCTTCTCTCTAAAAATAAAATCTTAACAAATAAAAAAAGACAAACAAAAATCTATTATCAACTGCATGTTGATATTTGTTAATAAATTTAATTTTAGGAAAATAATAGGTGAAAATTTTGGAAACAGAACTGAATTTTTTGTTTAGTTTTATAGATGTATGCATTAATGCTGTGACAAGAAGCAGCAATTACGATTTATACCCTATTAATGCATATTCACAATGAAAATGGAGACTATCTACACATATCATCTATACCTGAAAAATGACAAAATTTTTATATACTGCAATAAAAAATATCTCAAATTGGGCTGTTATATTTAGGAAACAACCCAACACAACCATAGATAAAACTCCATGGAGGTTATGGTAACTTTGTCCTTAATTCATAAATACACAGGGTCAATAAAAATCACCACACATTTGAAGACACCAAGATGATCAATCTGAACAGATTTTTAGTAATGAAAAAGAATATATATATTTCAAAAATTTCTTATTTTCTCAAATACACACACACTTGAAAATTACATCAAAACAAGAAGCATCTGTTGGAAAAATTAGTAATATCAGAAAAAAGAGCTTTTGGGAATTAAAGATATTACTATAAAATGAAAAGAAGTGAAGTTTGGAGGTATAATGAACTAAGGTGCACATCACTTCATGGCAGTGTAATGATGGCAAAGAAATGAGGTATTAAAACCAATGGTAGCATTACAGAAATAAGCAACAAAAGAACAAAATCCAGAATGCCTATAATTTTAATCATTTTAACAATTTTATTATCTGGTCATAATCATGAGATAATTCATTTAAATTTTAAACACCTCTGTATTGAGAATGTATTGTAATTCATGCTTGTATTTATTTTATACGATTAAAAAAATGTCTTTAAGAGGACGGTTAAAGAGATAGCCCTTGCTCTTCATTTTAAATCAAGGGTGATAAGAAGCAGGTTTACAGTTGTTCACATAAAACGATACAATAATTACTAAATAATAATACAAAAATATATCCTGTGTTTTGTGTACTCACAGCTGTAAACCTACTTTTGTGCCACCCTTTATGATGGTCCAGGAAAGCTTGAAGACAAGAAGAGCAGAAATGTAAATTGTATAGCATACAACAAGATTTTCCAGTTGCTAAAGAATTTAATGAATGTAGCTATAAATATACTGATAGCAGAATCAAAGTTGGAAGAGTTAGTGAAGAATGATAGGAAATTTAAGAATGGATAGGAAAAATAACAAACCACAAATAGCTACAAGTCTTTGAAGAGTAGCTTAATGCATAAGGGTATGTACACAGGCTCAAATCTAGTGAATGAACTTGTTGCTAGGATGAGACTCTCTCCAGGAAAATATGCTGGATGTGAGTATATATTTTTATGAAACATGTTATCACATAAACAAATTTAAAGTTTCAAATATCTAAGCATGGATTTACTTCTTCCTCAATTTTTTGAATATGAACTATATTAGTAATATCTGTTTAAATTCATATTTAAATTATATAATTTATATTAAATTTAAATTAAATTATATAAATTATAAATTAAATTTATAAATTTAAATTAAATTATATTCCATATAATTTAAAATATACCCACATAGAGCAGCATGATGATTTCATTACAATAAGTTAAATGTAGTCTATAATATCTTTAGTTATATGACTATGGAATACTTCTAAGGAAAAAATAAACTTTTATACAGTTTTATTTAAATCAAAGGAAAACTCAAAAGATACTGGAAATGTAGGTTTTCTATCTTTAATTTAAAGACAGTTCTATGAGTAATCTAGATGTAAAACTGGAATGAAACTTAGCCAATTTTTACCATACGCTCTTACTAGTAAGAAACACATAATGGAAAAACATATGTTCAATTTCATTTTTTAAATCATCCACTGTTTACACAGTAGTTTCTTCAGGGATTCATAATGGTAACATTTTTATTACATTTTATAGGCTAGAAAAGCAGTTCATAATAATTTTCAATTATCAGCAGGGAGTGTTAAGTATATTTGCTAGTAGTAAACTTATTTAATACCACAGTGACTTTCCCTATAAATCTCTACACAGTATCAATGGTAAAAGTGTCCTGTGACATTTAGTGATAGTTTACATTCAGTGCTGGCTGAGTTTCAAAATACAAATACTAAGAAATCATTTGGCATTAAGTTGATCTCTATTTAAACTCTCAAGTAGTTAAACAATATATCTAAAAATCCTTTTGTAACAGAAGTGATCACTATCTAATATTTTTTGTGTAGCACATGGTATATCTTATACTAATTTACAATGGAATATTTTGATATTAAAAATACATATATATTTCATTCACATAACCAATGTACTGAAAAATGTCAATAGAGCCTCAGAATAACAGAAAAACCAGATGCAGTATTACTGAGATAATCAAAAAAGGTCAATTGTGTTATGGCACAGGAGGAGGACACGTGGCAGGATAGTCGGCAACATTCTTCAAGGACATGGTCACAGGTGACCTGGCAAAGTGATGCCACATCACACTGCTCTGTAAGTTTTTTCTCTATACAATTTAATAGTAGAATATATTTCAATACAGATCATCACACATGAGTTTAACTTTATGTCTGTCTGTTATCCTGTCTGCCCAGACTTACACAAACTGGCTCAAGAAAACTCTCTTCAGAGTTGAAAGGGTGAGTGGCTTTTACCTGGGGATCCTTAGGGTCATCCTAACAGGCTCTTGGCATGTAACAGGAATTACTTCCTACATCCTCCATTTCTACGTTTGTCTTTTATGTATTTGCTTGGTGCCTCTCAAGTTTCTGGCATGTGGTAACCATTAAGGGCACAACAGTAAGGTATAAGACAACTCCTGGCCTAAGGTAGGTCACAGTCTCTCTTTAAAAGTGCCTGATGATGCTCTCCAGTTGCATCCATGCTATCTCGAAGGGTAGGAGGGTCAGGAATGGGTGGGATTGGGTGGGGGCCAAGGTAGGATGAAAATGGAAATAACTGTACTTGAACAATAAAAAATATAAATAAATACATACATACATGCATACATACATAGTCCCACCCCCCCCAAAAAAAAAAATAAAAGACTGAAGCAGGCATGGAAGAGTATATATGGACAAATAGCTCCTCAGAAAAAAATATCCCGGAAACACTTCTCTGAACTAAAGGCGCAGAGAAAAACCTGGAAGTAAATAAAGAAGAGCTCCTTGGTACTAAAGAAGCTAAAGATTACAAAAGAGTCTGTTGTTAGTCTTAGGAACAAAGGAGATGATGAAAATACCCTTTCTCAGTGCAAAGAATCAGTGAACAGATTATTAAATCTGACCTAAATGATGAACTAAAATATGCTTGATTTATTAACTTTGTGATCTACATGTAATTATTATCTAATTTAATATAAAGTGGAAAAATGTTAATAAAAACATTGTTTTTAAAAAAGAAAAAAAAATGTGCCTGATGACAGTTTGTAGGTCCCTTCTGTTTCATTTCCAGGCAACAGAGACTGGCACTGACAAGATATCGGTATACCTGCTATATTTTCAACGGAAGCACATCTGTCATTAAATAGCACAGTTTCATAACATGAATGAGCATGATAAATATTGACACAGAGTAGAGAATCACATGCAGCTTTACCCTTAGAGTGTTCATGGGTGTTAATCCCTCTCAGACGTTTTCACACTTCAACTCTTGTTTTCAGTTGCCATACATAATTCATAGCAGAATCTCAAGAGCGCAAAACTGTGAACTCAGAATACTTTAGTAAAACCTCAAATAGTAAAGGTAAATATAAATCTGACTTATTTATAAAATTTACAAATTTTATTTTATAAAGTTATATATTGTTATAAAATTACATGTGTGTGTACATATACATATATATACATATATATACAAATATACGTATATACACACACACACATATCTTTCCCTTTTAAATTAGGTTCTAACTAATTCTGTTGTAATAAGGGTCTGGAAAATTATGGGGGAAAAGAAAATCTATTACTCACTTTGGTTAAGTGTTACGTATATGTGTATGTTATGCATATATGAAGACTAATTTACAACTAGCTATATAAGCTTACCCTTTTGTAAACTTTACATTTCAATGTGCATTGCAGCCACCTATGGCCTAAGTGTTCCTACTTAGATCCATGTACTTGTTTGAGTTATCATTTATCTCTTGGATATAAAAGGCTATAAACAGAAAGAAATTGTCAGCAAAATTCCAATAGAGGATTTGATTTTTATGTATATGCACGCCTGCAGGTTATATAGGAGGCACCACATGATTATTCTTCGTCCACTAAAGTCTTCCATGCATTTTCTCTCTTTTCTTCCATAGTGGTTATAGTCATGAGCTTATATAAGTGGAGGGGTATTTGTTTTCAGTGTTAAAGGACTTGTCTGAAAAAATAAAATATTTTATACTATGGGTATTTTGTATTAAAAAGTGATCTGTGTATAATTCAGAAAGTGGGTAAAGTTCTATCAAATAATCATGTTGCTTAATCACCTCATTGATGAGCCCTTTTAAGACAAAGCATAAAAGACACATAAGTCTTTATGGAAAAATATTTTTGAAATAAGGTTTCTTCTCATCTTTGTGGGCTCACAACAAGAATATTTTGGTCAGCTTCCTTGCATTTAGGAATGGCAGTATAATGATTGGCCAGCCCATTAAATTTTCTATGTGGGATCTTCAATCCTGTCTCGCCGACTGGATATGAAACCCAGGGCAAATGAAACCACACATTGACTATGGTAGAGCTTCTGGTACCCTACTTCCCTACATGGCTGGAGAGGAACAAATTACCCATGGACCTGGAACCATTTTGGCTTTTTCAATAAAGACCATAAGTAATTGCACCTAAGACTTATGCCCTGCCATTGGTAGGCTTTAAATCTGAATTGTAAGCTACCTGAGGCCACAGATTAGGTCTTAAATCTTACCCTAAAACCCTTCACTTCCCAGCACAAGCCAAGAACTTGATAGGTACCCAGTTATACTGGCTGAATGAATACATAAGACAAGAATGTACAGGAAGAAAATCACATGTAAAATATTTCCAACACAAGAATCTGTCAGAATGACCCCCAGTTAAAAGACACTAATTTTTCCAACCCTAAACGGAGTTAATTGTTAATTTGAGCCAGTTTGTGTAAATTTCAGAAGGCTGAGCATCACACATGAGACGTGACTCACGTGGGATGCTCTGCAGTGAACCATTTCTGCTGTTCTATTTCATGAGGAATGTTTAGAATTTGGAAACAGTGTGATGTGGTGTCACTCTTTGTCAGGTCACTTGCAACAGTGCCCTTGAAGGATGCTGCTGACTATTCTGTGTGTCCGGACTGCCACGCCCTCCTCCTGTACACAAAATAATTTCTCCTTGATGAACTCAGTGGTGTCTGCCTCTATTCTATTTGTTGTTCTCAAACTACTATTGATATTTTTTCAGTACAGTGGTCATGCAGGAGAAAAAGATAAAGTTATGGTATAATGGAGTGAAAAGGTAAGGCAAAACAGAAAGGAATGAAGAGTGAATGAAGGAAGAAAGAAAATAATTTAAAAACGGAGTAAAGAAGGGAGGAAAGAGAGACCAGAAAGCAGGAAAGAAATTAATCTCTTAGGACTGGCAGTCACTGTTTCTATAGTGTGTGTGTGAGAGTGTGTGAATATAAATGTATTTGGGTGTGTGTACTGTATGAAATTAAAATATATATCCTCTACTTAGATTTTGTATGATTTTATTGCATATAAATTCTTAGTAGTTATATTAATGCATATTTAGTAACAGATAAAACTTAAATGCAAATAAAATGAGATACTGATAAGAAAGTAGGTATTTTTCTTATACATGTGTCATAAATATAGTTATAATTATATTGTATTTAAAATATGTGTTTAATTATTTCCTACTTGCTAAGCCTTTTCTACGTGTTACCTTAAACAAAATTATTCATGAATTGTGATTATAACATCTCATCTAACATTTACTTAAACAATGTTAAATTTTGTTAAACAGGGTGTCTCACCCTGACTGGTGTAGCTCAGTGGGCTGAGTGTAGAGCTGCAAACTGAAAGGTCACCAGCTCAATTCCCTGTCAGGGCACGTGCCTAGGTTCAAGGCCAGGTCCCTGGTTGGGGGTGTGGGAGAGGCAACCAATGGATATTTCTCTCACACATGGATGTTTTTCTCCCTCTCTTTCTCACTCCCTTCCCCTCTCTATAAATAAATAAATAAAATTGTTAAAACAAAAAAAATACAGGTGACTTAAATATATATTTTCATATTTAGAGCTGTCTTTTGCAGATGAATTACTGAAAGTGAAAAGGTGAGCAAAAATATTTATGTGTTTTCCTGCTTTCAATACAGCTGTTAAACTGCCTTCCAAATGGTTAAAACAAACAGTGTGTTTGGCAATATAGAAGGGTGGTCACTTCAATACAATGCCATCATCATTGTATTGTACTTTATATCTGCTTCATATTTAAACTTGGAAAAATGTTATCTTTGATTAATTTTAACAGTATTAATTTCATGTAAGATTGTAGTTCATAGTGATTACATTCTTCGTGATTACATTCTGTGGTATTTTTGTATGTTGCTTATTTTCTTTTTGATTATTTTAATGTTTCTATGCATTATTTATATCATAATGTTATTTTAAAATTATGATTATAGGGCCCTGGCTGGAGTAGCTCAGTGGACTGAGCGCGGGCTGCGAACCAAAGTGTCGCAGGTTCGATTCCCAGTCAGGGCACATGCCTGGGTTGCAGGCCATAACCCCCAGCAACCGCACATTGATGTTTCTCTCTCTTTCTCTTTCTCCCTCCCTTCCCTCTCTAAAAATAAATAAATAAAATCCTTAAAAAATACTTTATAAAAAATTATGATAATAGATTATGAGGTTTTCCAATTTTTGTTATGATAGCATAATAAAATTGTTGGTCTTTAATCAAGGTTGCAGTAAATATGTTATTGGCTTAATTTAGTTTATTTTTTTATTCTTTAGAGTTTTAAGTTATAGATATTTAAACATAACTATTTTTCCTCTGCAAAATTTTTTCTAAAATTTTGAAGTGTATGCTAACCTTCCCTCCTACAGGTATTATAAATATTCCATCATAATTACTTCTGATTTTCTATTATCTTACATTTTGTAATTGAATCTCAGTACATTCTTATTTTGTTGAAGGGGTGAAATTTAATAGATTTCTCCAATACTGCTACAATTTCTTCTTTAACTTTGCCTGTAACATCTCCATGATTGCATGATAAATGGTTATATGTAAAATTATCTATTTACGGAATATTCTGTTGCCTTGATTTGTCGCTCCTAACCTACTTACATCAGTGTTAGATTCTAGTTTTTAATGATAAAAACATCTATTTTCAAGTCATATTTATTATTTATATACATTTTATAAATTAACTTGAAAACAAATAATACAGACCTAGCAATAAATCCATATTTAATGGATAATTTAATTATCTATTATTAATAAATAATAAATTCCCTGGATAATAAACTCATAAGTGACAAGAATCAAGAAATGTATTTCCATTCTGATTATTTGACATATTTAGGTCTGTTATCAAACTCCATGTCAGATGGGATTATCCTAGGTTTTCCAGAAAGATTTTAAAGACACTTTGTGTAATGCTCAAGTCTTAGAGAATACTATTTAAAGTATTCATTATACATAATCCATTTAAAACTATATGACTTTCCATTTAATTCACCAAGGCAGGACATATATTATTGAGCTTATTATTACCTCCCTTTTATGACTCACTGACACTGTCATGACAAAGGAAGATACTGTATTTCTTTGGATATTAGATTTTACAATTTATTTTTAATAGCTAGTTTATAGTGGACCCAGATTATTTCTTTTAAGAACCTTGAAAGAAAAACAAAGACAGAAAGTGAAACAATAAAGCTTAATAAGCATACTTCATATATATAGTCAAGATTCTTGTTCATTAATTGAGATCACACAGTTCTTATAAAATTATGAGTTTACACTACTCCTATTCATGAAGTCTTTATAAAACTAGTTTGTTTTTCGTGCTTCCACAATATAGTTTCATACATTATCTTAAATATATTCCAAAAACTTTTTAAAATATTAAAATTATTAAGTTATTTTTCATTCCAATCTATCTTTCACTTGCAGGTATAAAACTAAGGTGCTGTTGGAAAATGATAACGATGGTGTGAAAGACAGACAAAATAAATGCACTGTATTTTCAAATGTTTTGAAGTATAATATGAATCTATATGTTTATAACCTGGAAAAAATATTCATGTATTCTGCATAATTTCATTATAGGAACTCAGCTAAGAAAAATAACTAGAAACACAAAAATATATGAACAAAAATAACTGTAGAAATGTTATAGTAGCAACAGAAATAAACTAAAGAGGCAAACAAAATGGTTTAGATAAGTATATTTGATATATCCATTCAATAGATAAAACATTAAATTTTATTATATTGAAATGTTCAAGGCTATGGGGATGTTCAATTGTGTATTCTTTGGTACAAAAGAATTTAAAAACTGTATACGTGCACTGTATAACATAATGAAGTGATTATGCTTATATGGGCTTTGAAGAATATTCACAGTGTTTCAGAGATGATCTTTTAGAAGTGAGACTGTAAGGGATCTTTACTGTGTACTCAATGTATTTTCACATGTACATTAAAAAATCCATATTACTTTACATAGAGATAAATAAAAATAAATAATAAGACAATATCCTAATGCTATAAGCTATTTTCTAAAAGTCAAAATTTCAATACTCTGGTAATTTAAAAAATAAGTCTATTTGAGCATAAGGATAACAAATTATCCTTATGAATGGGGTATTCATAAGGATACCCTATTCAGGATAACAAATATAAAGGGAGTGATACAATATAATAGATTGTCCACAATTCTATCAAACAAGAGAAACTATTAATTAAGAAATTAAAAATATACCAAACATACAACTCAAAGAACTAGAAAGAGAAGATATATAAAGCACAACATTAACAGAAGGAAGGGAACAATAAAGATTAGAGTGGTAATACATTAAATAGAGATCAGAAAAACAATAGAAAGGATCAACAAATCTTAGCTGGTTTTCTGAAAGAATTAAATTGACAAACCTTTAGCTAGACTAACTAGAAATAAAGAGAGCAGTCTCAAACAAATTAGGCATCAAAGAGGAAACAACATTACAGTTGATTCCACAGAAAATATTTAGTATCATAAGAGAGTAATCTGTACAATTCCATACCAACAAATTGTAAATATTGGAAGAAACAGATACATTTCTAGAAACACAATCTTCCAAGATCGAATAAGGAAGAAATAGGAAATCTGAACTGGCCATTAATGGCTAAAAAGGTTAAATCTGAAATGAAAAGCCTCCCAACAGAAAGCTCCAGGACTTACCTACTTCAATGGTGAATTCTATCAAACATCTGAGAAAAGCTAAAATGAACCATGTGTAAACAAAATTCGTTTAGTTGTCTTGATGAGTCATATTAACTGTGTGATTTTAGTATAATTTAATTTTTTAAAGCAAAACTGTCCAGATAAAGATGAGCATGACCAAAATCATTTTAACGAGTAGATTAAATAAGTAGCATTAATATTAGCTAAGTGCCTATTAAAGTTGAACTGATGAGCTAGAAGTATGGGGTTATATTTTATTTTTGTTTTTCACTCTGCTGATTAGTGAGAGGCAGTATATAAATTGCACAGGATGTCATCAGCCCCACTCTCCGGGAGGGCATGTTCCCCACATGGTTAGGTTTAAGGGGGGTGGAGTCAGGAGAACAAGACTAGAAAGACAGATTTGTTTCATGGCTGTGAAATGAGAGTGCTACCAGAGTACAGAACTAACTAATGTATTGACCCATCATGTCAATAAACAGCTAAATCCATCTCAGCTACGCTTACACAATGCACAAGGTGCGGATGCAGTACAGGAAGCACACAATTTTGCATTGTTTTTCTATCATGACAACAGCCTACAGGAAATACTGAACAGAAGGTGTGTGTCTATTATAAAAAACAATGTGTTTTCAGGAAGGAAAAACTGATAATTTTATATTGTGAGTTTGAGCTGACTGCTATACATTCTAATTGATTTACATTTAAAAAGACAATGGATTACTTGAAACTTGGTACATAAGTAGAGGTCACTGAACATTACTGTACACTTAAATCTGGGCAGCTGTTCTGTCGAAATTATCCAATCCAATTATATACATAACATATTCAATAATGCTCTTTCTCATAAAAAAATATATGTCATTATTTTATGGATATTAGTTAGACTTCTAGTCATTACTAATTAATAATATGGAAACCTGAGAAAAGATTGAGAGCTTATATATCTGAACAAGAAAGGGAAAGTTCATCAAAATTAAATACATGTTAGTTAAACACATAACTTTTTATTCCAGATACTACAATTATTTGTTTCTATATTATACCTGAAGAATGGAAAATGATATAGTTAGCAAATCCATATTAAATAACAGTTTATTTTTAAAATAGCACATTACTATATCATTAAATATAAAAATAACTTTTGTTAATAAAGGGATTCTAGTTATTGAACATTTTATTTATTGGAATCCAACGACTGGCTTTTTTGGAATAAACTTCCTTTTCCAATAGCAAACTGAAAGTTTTATTCATAAACAGTATTATTCATAATGACTCATGTAATCAATAATGAAAAAAATAAAGGCAATGCATTTAATCCTAGTTCTGTGGAGAAATTTTAAAGTAATTTTAGAATATTTTAACACTTTAAGAGGATTGATTTAAAACAAAAAAATTAAAAAAAGATATTTAGGTAACAAAATAGTTTAATTATGTTCCATATGCATCAGTCCTAAATGTTAAAATGAATTAGAGGTACTAATTCCAAAGCAACCAATTAAAGTGTGTATCAGGCACATAATATAGTCACTACCAGGCAGTATGAGGTACAAGAGAAATTACTGTGATATTTTTCCTGAAGAAGTTTGCAGAACACAGGTTGGTAAACAGTAATTAGGTAAGAATAAACAATATTATGAAAGAAAAATAGAACAAATGCAATAAGAGTTATTGTAAATCAAGAAAGAGATTAAGGATAATGAGCTTAGTCACCGAAATAAAAACTGTTATCTAGAAGAAATGTTAATGACAAAATGACAGAACTGGAAAGAAATTAGAGAATGAATATGCAAATAGCTTGGACTTTGCACTTCAATGGAACAATGGTGCTGCCAACGTTATAAATAAAAGCCAGAAGATGAATTGAACTAGTGGAAGAGAAATGATGAAGACCCATGTTTCACTGAGCGCCTTCTCACTGCCCTACACTGTGCTCCCTGCTCCCCAGATAACATTCCAATACTTTCAGGTAGTGGTGTGCATATTTCATAAATAGAAAATTAAACACTGCCTGTATAAATACATATATTAATGTAATCAAGCTTCAAAAAATTCTGACTGATTCTAAAGCTCATACTCTTTATATATGGTGGCAAAGCAGATGATTTTTATAACAAAACTTAAGGCTATTGAAAATGGGTGATTCTATTTTATAGGAAAACCAAATAGCTTATGGAAGTTTGTGTAGTGGTCACATCTTATTTCCAACCACTAGTTCATTTTCTTTCCAAACCAATTTAGTTATTGGTTTTATTTTTAAAGAAATATCTTTTAATTTGATGATTTTAAGATACACATTAAATTAAAGCTTGTTTATTGATTAAATGCAAGTCTATCAGGCAAACATAAAGTAAAATTTCTGATACTCAGAATGTATCACACAACACATATGCAAAATACCTGTGCATAAGTAAACACTTAAAAAATAACATTTTCCTAACATAACGTAACCGTTAAACTAGCGTTTCACAAAAATGGCTTGTATTTCTCATATATTCTAGAGCCGGTGTATAAGGATAAATTCTACACATTGCCAATAAACCTAATCAGAGAAATATAAAAGCCAAAGCCCCTGGCAAAGGTTTTGTCTGAAGAACAGTTTGTATATGATTAGAGCTCCCTTGTTGGAGAGCACGGTGCCGTGGTCTGGTGGCCCCCATTGTGCTAGTAAACATTATGGAAAAGGACATGTATGTAAGTTTTTAACAATGTGAACATTTGCTTCCTGAAGTCCAAACTATCATTTTTTGGTGGTTAATAACTATGTTTTGTTAACTAATAAGAGGTGATAAAAAAGAAGAAGGTGACATTCTTTTTTGTCCCCATGGTGGTATACTCCCCAAGTGTATTTCAAACAAGATTCATGCTTTAAATACGATGAGCAGGATGAATGAGCTTGTTTCTTTTCACCGCAGCCTTTGTTTTGTCTCATTTATATATTATCCTCGCAAGCTGCAAAACATGATTTGGTTCTCTAGCATCTGAAATAAATATACTTAGTACAGTGTAATTATATTGCATCTTGCCATTCTACTTGAAAAATTGTCAAAGTAAATCAAGAAAATGTTCAGTAAATGTCAAAATTACCCAATCTATGAATTGGCAAAGTCTTGCAGTTTCCAATCACCGAACGTCTGTATCTAATGTCTAAAAACTGTTTACAATATTCAGAAAAATAAGGATGACTGCTTATCAAGAAGATAAAAAAATGACACAAAAACCAATATTCAGATGAAGGACACAAATGTCAGTGCATTATTCTTTTAATTTTACTGTAGTTTGGAGATTAAAAGTACAGTTTGCGCTGGAACTCAATGAGGTATTATGATCTTATCCTGCTAGGATGACTAAAGTAACAAGATTGAGAATGACGATAGCAAGTCTCATATAAAGATGTGGGACTGTAAATTAGTACAGCCATTTTAGAAATGTATTTGGATGCATCTACTAATGCTGAAGATCTGCATACCCTATAACACAGCATTGAACCAGTATATACCCAATAAAAAGGCACACACATGTTCAAAATTCAAGACTACAACTTGTTCATAGTTGTATTATTTATAACATTGGGTTGGCCAAAAGGTCCATTTGTTTTTTATGGTAAGATGGCTCTAGTAGCACTAGGTTATCTTTTTCATTTGAAACAATTTTGTTAGATTGTATTGCTACAGCTCTCATATCAGTGTGCATTTAAAAAACTTACCAAAATTGCTGAATTTTTGTGTAGCCATTTTAAGAACGGTAAAAACACAACTGAAATGCAAAAAAAAAAAAAATGTGCAGTGTATGGAGAAGGTGCTGTGATTGATTGAACATGTCAAAAGTGGTTTGAGAAGTTTTGTGCTGGAGATTTCTCACTGGACGGTGCTCCATGGTCAGGTAGACCAGTTGAAATTGATAGTGATCAAATCGAGACATTAATTGAGAACAATCAATGTTGTATCATGTGGGAGATAGCTGACATACTCAAAATATCTGAATCCATATCGTTTTTGATGAAAATGAAAAATGTGTCTTTTCTTTTACGGAGAAAAATGTGGACTTTTTGGCCAACCTAAAAGTTAATAACTAAAAGACCCAGATGTCCTTCAATAGTAGAATATATAACTTGTAACATAATTATACAATAAACTAATCGAGAACAGTAAAATAAACTATTGATTCACACAACAAAATAGATACATTTTATAAAAGTAATATTGAGAAGACAAATGATGAAACAATACTGCATGATTCTTCGTATATATGATACAACATGCAAATTGAATCTTTCACGTAAGAAGTCAGGGAAAACGATGTCCAGGGAAGGAGAAGGAATACTAAAGGCATATGCAGAAGGCTCTTGAAATGAAGGTACTATTTTGTTTTATATAAGTGGTAGTTATCTGGGTATGTTCAGTTTGCAGTATTTATCTCTACATGGATGATCTGATGATTTGTGCACTATTTCTATGTATGATATTCTTCAAATAAACTTTTTACAAGCTTCCTTTTAAAAATCCTAAAGTTTCCATTTTAGTCTACAAATATATTCGTCTTCTATTTTCTGGAATATATTCTGGGCTATGTGCCAGGCAATAACACTGAGGATCCAAAGGTAAATGAACAAGCAAGAACCTGGCTGAAGTAGGGTTTACATTCTCCTTGGAGGTGAGAAATACAGAAATGAGTAAACTAATAGATAGAAAGTATCATTGAAGAATGTGAGAAAGTAAGCTGGTATGACAGAGAGCTACTTTAGAGAAGAGGGCATTATTTTTAACAGGATGAGATTAAGCATGAAGGATAAAGAACAAGCCTTAGAAAAATATGAAAAAAGGACATTTCAGACAAAGAAAGAGCAAGTTAGTTCAAATGCCTCGAGGAAGGCTTGAGATATTTGAGTAGGAGAAAGCATGAAAGTATAGTTTAGTCGGTATAATTGGTGCTCAAGTTAGAGAGGAAAGCTGGGTGAGGTCATACAGGATTTTAGAGGTCATGACAAGAATGTAGTCCTTTATTACACATAAAACTGTGGTTCATTGATGAGCTTGAAAGAAAAGAATAACATATAATGATACATATTTTTAAGAAGTTTCTTCTGGCTTGTATATGGTGAACAATTTGAGGAAGGTATTTGTGGGTAGGGTAGGCTAGAGGAAACCATTATAGAAGAGGTCATGGTGATCTGAATTGCTAAGGTTGCAGCAGAAATGAAAGCAGTAAATATATTTTAAATATACTTTAGGGGTAGAACAGTTAGGACTTTACATAAGGAACAAGGATGAGGAAGGCATAAAGGATATCTCCTTCCAGATTTGTGCAAATAAGGGTTATCACTTGCTGAGATGACTGAAATATGTTATCTAAGCAGCGTAAATGGGTGTTGGGGTCCTAAAACATTTTTTTTAAATGGAAGTCATCTAAGTGCACTTTGAGAATGATCCATTAGGAAAGGATAACTTGTTGATGCATCCAACTAAGGAAAGATTTAGAGAGGGCCTGGAGAGGGGACCTTGAGAACAGGGTGCGGATAATAGCAGAGATCCTCCTTTGCTATAATTTGAGCAGAGACAGGGATGGGAGTATAGGTACCATTTATGTACAGATTTGGTAGAAGCAGCATGGAACAGTAACTGTCCTATAAATTTTAGAAATTTTATAACTAACATGAAGCAGTCCATCAGCTAAGAACCTCTGTCCACAGGGTCTGGGAGCTGGGTGTTTGAGAACCACGGCATATAGAAGAGGCAGGGCGAACTCCATTCAGATTCAGCTGCTGGGAAGTGTGCTCCTCTAAGCAAGTCTATGAGCATCTAGGGTTTCAGTTACTGTTATACAAAATAAAGTTACTAACACCTGCCCAACATCCACAGGTTCCAGAAAGGACTTTCAGCTAACAGGGACAACTGTATGAACATGAGTACGTTATGAATTATATAACTGTAACTTAAATCAGTAAGCTAATTAAAATCTGAGCTCAAAGTAGACATTAAATAATGTGCCTTAATTTTTTCAGTATGTCAAGTTTCTATACTCTATAGAAAAATTAGACCTAAATTCATCTTTGAAATGTGCTTTGCCAAAATGTTCTACTTTTATATTTTATAATTATGATGTTATTTTCTTATGTAGGAAATTTAATGAAATGAAATAAATTGGATAAAATGCAATGCTATTACATGAAAACTTAATATGCACAGAAGTAAGTTGTGAAGTTCCTCAGAAAAAATGTGTACTTTGATAAATATCTGAAGGGGAGACTTTGATTTGAACACTTAGATACAGCAGAAAAGTCAATAACAATTAAATTCAATCTGATTTTAAGCAATTGTTATTTTAAATATTTTATGTCTCTTAGAAAATCAAATTTTTTACAAAGAAAGCTTTTTTGTTGTTAATAAATTGGAAACATAAACATGCATTAGCTAAGAATCAACTATTCTTGTAGAGTTTATCGATTAGAACAATCTAGCCTCTTCATTGAGTTAATGTGTTGGTTTTTCATTTTAAGCATTTGGCATTTCCTTTAGTAAAAGAGTAAGTATCATTTCCAGGATGCTGACAGTGTCCTAGTTTACTTCTTTCTGAAAGCCACACTTTTACACTTGGAAGAGTCAGCACTTCCTACATGCTATTACTAAATTTGTGTTAAAAATGCCTTTTTTGCATATCCACGACATCCTCCTCAGCACTGAACTGGAGTGGAGTGGGATGCCTTATCAGAGAAACAAACTCTTCCAAACTGTTACATATCTCCTGAGTCACTCCTTTGAAGTTGGTGAGAGTAGCTCATCTGAAAGGGTGATTCATGCCTTGGCAATTTCAAACCGAGTGATATTCATATACTACTGATCCTAGTCATTTCACGTTTTTTCCTTGTATTACTCAAGTGAGTGCTGAACTGGCTCAAAGTAAAATCTGGAAAAAGAATTTCCCAGAAATTCTTTTTGAAAACTCTGAGACAATGATTTTCATTTTTACTTTATGTATGCATTCAGTAAACCTAGAAAAAAAGGTCATCAGATATCATCTTGGCAACCTGTGTAAGAACAGAAAAAAACAGTTGGATATATATATATATATACAGTACTTTATAGTATACAACAGGCACAGGAGTCAGGCAGTATTCAGGACCTTTACACTATCGTGAAGAATGGCCTAACTGATGATTGTTTCCCAAAACGTTACAGGGAAGAAGTGTAGATTTAGTCTTTAAAACTGGAGAATTTCAGGGGAATAGCTGGCTATAGTATTCAGGCAAATTCCTTAGCAGTCAAATAAGGTGCCTTTGGAGAAAGAGGTGAATGAGAGAACAGGAGGAAACCGAAGAGGTTAAAATGCTTGGGAGAACCACAAATGACAGCAGGAGGAAACAGTATGTTCACAGATAATAATGAAAACAAGGATGATGACAATAATTGCAAATTGGGGGAAAAGGAACTGTTAGGAACTAATTTGTGTCCCTGCTCAAATTTTTATGCTGACCTTGTACGCCTGCCCCCACAATGTAATGGTATTTGGAGATGGGCCTTAGTAAGGTAATTTGTTTTAGATGAAGTCATGAGGTTGGGCCCCTCATGGTGGGATTAATGTTTTTATAAGAAGAGACACAAGGGAGCTTTTTCTCTGCCCTGTGAGGACAGAGCAAAGGTGGCCATCTATAAGCTAGGAAGACAGCTCTCACAGGGGAACCAAACCAGCTGGCTCCTTAATCTTGGACTTTCCAAAATCTAGAACTGAGAAATAAATTTTTGTTGTTTAAGCCACACAGTTAATGGTAGTTTTTATGGTTGTCTGAATTGATTAATACAGGAACACATACAAATTAGGAGGGATAAGATTGAAGAGTGAGAAAGAGTTGGAGTATGGTAGGACATAAAGACAGAAACAAGGCTGAAAATATGGTAAAAGAAGAGACAATACAGACAAGGAAGGATCAGATTGACATATTCATTTGGAGATATTTCCATGATCTATTATATATAAAATGTGTTGTAGAGTCCTATGAATAAAAGAACACATTTACTTTAAATAGTCTATGTGGATATATGATTCTTCCATATATATGTATACACATATCCATATATATGTTTAGACACACATGTCGTATAGGTATATAGAGAAAGGTATATTTGGATAAAATTATAGTTTTTAAAGATTTCAGCTGTGTAGGGATTAAAGAAAGGGAAATGGGGGTAATTAATATTTCTCATCATTTGTCTTGTTGTGCTGCACACTTACTACTTGACAAATTAATAGAATGTATACAGTAAATCAGAAAAGCCAAAAACTTAGGAACAGTAACTAGTACTTGATCACGTCCCAAGGATGAACACGTGACTCATATTGATCTGCTTCTGGGTACCCAGACAGGGCCTTTGGAAGCAGATTACAACACTAATCGAGAACTGGAGGCCCATATGGGGAATGTGTTCCAGTGCCTCTAACATCACCAACCTGCCCTAGGAAGGAAGACTAATCTGCAGTATTCACTTGGGTTCTCCCACCTGTCACAGTTTGGCTCACGTGCAGGTACACAGGTCACACGGCTGCTCTTAGGACCATGTGTTAAATACAGTTTTGTAACTAGGTGTGAGTAACCAATATCCATGAATCATTTTAAAGACTGAATTAAAATCGTAATTAGCCAAACAATATTAGATGATTGGCCTTACTTCATTCTTTTATTTTTATACATCTGAACTGTGCTCAAGATTTTTCTGTGAACATTGTCATAAATGTTGTGCTTTAAGCATAAAAAAAGGCATTCAAGCAAGAAGGATAAATAACTTTTCCCCTATTTAGGAATTTTGAGAAGGTTAAGCAGTGACCCAGGCACTTATTTGAAAAGTGGTTAGATTGGTAAAAGAATACAGATTTTACATTCTCATTTTAAATCCATCTTTATTAATCATAACAGGTAATATCTTTTATACTTTGTAAGCTGTAAAATGTTCTACGATAATTAACTTTGCTTTTGTAATACATGAAACTGCTCAAATTTGAACAAATATGCCCTGCACTGCAAACGTGTACCAAGTGGAGGGTCATTTGTTTATGTACTATACATCCTATATTTTACTTTCTGATAATGTTCGCATTGTTACATAAATTAATAATATACCTAAAAGAGCGGTATACATAATTCAGTACATTTTAAACCACATCTGGACACAGGAACCAGAAGTTCAGTAAACTTATAAACAGCAGTACAATATACTTATGGAGGACAAGAGAGCACAGCTTAGGTAGGATACACTCTTTTCTTCCTTTAGGAAACACCATAGCTTACATTCTCTCTTAGGAAACATCCTTCAGGTTCAATATAATAATTTCTCATCAATTTAGTAACAAATAATAAAAGCCTTGGGTTAATGGTACAGTTATTTCATCTTTATTTTCAGAATGTTTATGTGATGTGTTTTTATTTAAAAAGCAGAACTTGCCCAGGCTGGGGCTGCTCAGTGGATTGAATGCTGGCCTGTACACTGAAAGGTCGCCAGTTTGATTCCCAGTCAGGACAATTGCCTAGGTTGCAGGCCAGGTCCAAGGTTGGGGGCATGTGAGAGACAACTGATGGATGTGTCTCTCTCACATCAATGTTTCTCTCCCTCTCTCTCTCCCTTTCCCCTCTCCAAAAATAAATAAATAAAATATTTTTAAAAGGCAGAACTTAATATACCTCCTTATACCAGCTATATTAGTTTTCTATTACTAGTAACAAAACATTGGTTTGGCTAAAAAGTTGATTTAGTTTTTTTCTGTACACTGGCTCTAGAAGAGCTTAGTTGTCTTTAACTTCATTTGAAACAATTCTGTTAGATTGTATTGTGACAGCTGTCATATCAACGCACATTTAGAAAAAAAATTATCGAAATTGGTGAGTTTTTGTGCAGCCAATATAGTGTTGAAGATGGAAGAAAATGTGCAACATTTTAGTATATTATGCTTTATTATTTCAAGAAAGGTAGAAACATAACTGAAACACACACAAAGATTTGTGCAGTGTATGGGGAAGGTGCTGTGACAGGTTGAACGAGTCAAAGGTGGTCGAAAACTTTCTTGGCACTATTAACACATTGGTCCAATAATTCTTTGCTGTGAGGCTATCTTATGCATTGGAAGATGTTTAACAGCACTCCTGGCCCCTACCCATTGGAAGCCAATAGTGGGAGATCCCGACATACTCAAAATATCTAAATTAATAAAGTTATTGGTGAAAATAAAACATGTGCTTTTTATTTTATGAAAAAAAAGACTATACAGGCTTTTTGGCCAATCCAATACAGAAACTTAGTGGCTTCCTACATTACAAAACGTTGTCTTACAGTTCCTGAGATCAGAAATAAGCAGAGCTCAGGTCAGATGTCTGAACTGAGTCACAATGGAGCTAAAATAAGGTATCAGCATGGCTGCATTTCTCTCAAGGGGCTTTCAGGGGCAATCCATCCCCACGCCTTTTCCAGTTTCTAGAGGTGGCCCAAAGCACGGGGTACTTAGCCCTCTTCATCCATATCCCAACCCAGCCAAGTCGGATGGATTCCTTGTTGCAGGTTATCACGCTGACCGCCTTTCTGACTCTCTTCCCCATCCCCCTGTTTTAGCTCAGTAAATTAGCAAACTTAACTCCTTCTACATTCTTAATCTTCCTTTGCCATGTAAAGTCACATATTCACAGGTCCCAGGAATTAGGATTTGGCTATCTCTGAGGGCCATTATTTCGCCTATCATGTTAGCTTTCAATGTAGTCTCATACAGTATTTATAAATTATTTAAATTGTTTCAAGTATTGTTGTGACTCCTCTCACAAAACTGGGTTTCAGAAGTAATATCATGTAATTTATTTCAGAATATAAATATTTTAAGTGAAGCCTGATTGATAAAGTACTAACCAAACTGATTGTTGTCTCTGTAGATTAAGAAAAAGAATGTGATTGCCAAGTCATTGGTTATCTGTATGTATGTGTGTGTGTTAGAAAAGAACAATTTCATTGATATGGGAATCATTGAAATGATCTATGGTATGGTAGCCTTGCATACTTGCTTATAGATCAGTTTCACAACTTTATAAGTCATGTCATACCTGCAGCTGAAACTGAGGATTTATATCTAGGTTTTTAATGTATTTCTCCCACACTTAAAAGACTAGTAAATCACTTGTAGAATGGGGAGGAAAAAATACAGTCCCTTAACTGGAATATTGGCTACAGGAGAGTTTTCATATCTACTTTTACTTTATTATAATTATTTGCAGCATAATTTTGGGTTGGCAAGAAGCAAAATTTTGTTATCAATAAATAAAATATATTTTATGTTGCTATCTTTTCAGGTGTGATGAGCAATAAATGCAACATCAAACTTCATATAAAGTCAATACAAACATTACAGAACAAGAACTATATTAATGAATAAAATACATGAGTAATTAAACCAATAATTTTGTGTCAATATTTGCTTTTACGACATTAAAAAATTTTCCAGTTGCTTCTAATGCCAGGCACGCATTGACTTGAAAATGGTTAACTAATGAACAACATAAACTAATGAACAAAATAGAACCATAGGCATGGAAACATGGATCGGACTAAAGGTGACCAGAGGGGAAAGAGCAGGGACAATGGTGGAAAGGAGGGAAAGGGACGAGAAAAAGAACATGTATGAATGACCCATGGATACAGACAGCAGTGTGGGAATGGGCTGTGAGAGTGGGGAGTGGGATAGGTGGAGAGGGGCAAAGGGGGAATATTGACACAACTGTCATAGAATGACAATAAAAATGATAAAAATACATAGAGAGATATCTTCAACATATAAACAGCTATAATGAATAAAGCCCTTTAAGAAGCACTTAAAAATCAAGGTGAATTTTTATACATAAAATGAAAATGCCCAGAATGTATATGTTGAATATGTTTATATGTGTTTGGTAGTTCCCATTTTGATAATTTAAAATGTGTTTTGAAACAGCATCTTCCTTGAGATCCCTCTTCCCCTGGCTTTCAAGCTACTTCACCTGTGGGGTTTGCTCCTCCCTCTCCAGCTACTGCTGCTCAACTGCTTGTCCTTGTTTTCCTTCATTTTCCCAATTAATGGGTGTTGGGTTGCTGCAGGTTCCGGTCCTCCTGTTTTTCATCTTTTCATTCATACTCAGTTCCTTTATTCTAAATGTGATATATGTGTGATCACTTGACTTTTTATATCCAGCAGACAGCTGTCCGCTGAATTCCACACTTATGTATTCAACTAATTCCATTCCAATTCCAGGCAGACATCTACAACTAGAAACATATAAATCTAATTTCTTCCTATTTACTGCTTGACCTCCTTCCTCTGCCCGATTCCCTTGTCCCTAGTTCTTTCCTTTCATTGGTCCTACCAGCTCTCTCCAACAGCACACAAAGTGTGTCCTTTACCCTCCTTTCTCCCCAGCAGCTCTATGTCCTATACAACATCAGTTTCTATCAGCATTATTTTCAAGTTCAGTACATCATCCAACCTCTTCTGTCTCGACTGCTTTCACTCTGGCACAGTCACTGTCTTCTCTTCCCCTACTCTCGAAGGGCTGAGAGACACCTTGATCACAAGAGCTGAAATATTCAGAGTCTAAAAGGTCTGTAAGTAAACATTCTAATGCCTTTACTAATTTACTACCCAAGTGCAAACCTTGCTTCCACTCCTTTTGAATGAGCACTTTTTTGTCCTGTAAATTTCTCACAAATGTATTGTTTCTTTGTCTAAACAGTATAAAAAAGTGCCTAGTTGGATCATTATATGAGCCTCATTTTATGATCTGAGCATCATATTGTTTCTCCCATGCACACACATTAAATCCCCTTGTTAATCTAGTCTTGTGTCGATTTTATTAGTCCAGCTGTAAGAACTAAGAAAAGAGGTAGAAGAGAGGAATTCCCACCCTTTTGCGCAATAGAATTTCAATCACCAGAATTGAAAATCTTACTCAATAGTCTTCGGGAACTGGTTTACGTTTTAATCAATAACACAAGGCTTTCTCAGCTATTGCTAAGTTAAATTGAAACTGATTGTTGGCTGATTGGCTGTTGATTGATTGGCCAAACAATCGGCTGATTGCCAACAAGCAGGTTCTTAATAAAAGTATCAAAACTGAATACTACCAAAATAATTGTATTTTATATTTTCATTATATGTAAAATATCACACATTGCAGCTAGAATATACTAAGTATATGTCTCTTAAATGCATAGATAATAATATAAACACTATAGAAGACCAGGGAGATACACATTCTTGTCCCAATACATTGTGCAACTAATTAGAATATTTGAAATCACAGTACTTATAAATTTTTGAATCAAGTTTAATATATTACATTCAAATTTCATAAATTTGTCACTATTTATATTCTTACTTTTCATTAAATTCTTAAATTAATTTTAACTTTTTGAGGTATTCCCTCATATTTGGTATTCTGGATTATATCCTAGTGACTTATTCCCATAAACTGCATGTAAGTGAATTTGCTTTTTCCTTTCTCTGGAGATGGATAGAAACTTGTTTTTCAAACCTGGTATGCTAATTTTCATTTCTATCCAGAAGAACTGTTATTAAGAGTTGTATCACACCTTTGCTAATACCAACATTGGTTTCAAAAATTCTTAGTGGTACGATGACTCCCTAGGTTATCCATTGAATACACTCAATGGGATCTTGCCTTCATTTCAATCCCATTGACAACTGTGAGTTTAACCCAAATAAATGTTTTACTTAAAAACTTTTGGTAGTCTGACAGAAAAAAAATGGGATTGAGAATGCCAGTGACATCAAATCTGCATAGTTACACATAAATCATATATGTTGACCTAAAAGCCCTAAATATAAGGACAGTAAAAATACATTGTAAGATACTTATGGTCATCTAAAGATCAAATGAAATGGAAATGGTAGTTCAAGTTCTCTTTTCATTGAAGGCATCCGTAATACTGGAATTCACTTACTGGCAGTTCATCTACCATACCCTGTGCAGTGCAAGTAAAATATTGAGTAAGACATAGTCCTTCAGAGGTTGGACAAGTAAAATGTATGCTTTATTCATATAATTCACTCAAATACTTTTAGGGGTCGTACTTTGTTCATTTTATTCTCATCTTACCAACACGTTTCCTAAATGGATGTGGCTCAGCACTGCAGAAGTTTACACAGAGTACTGATATCTACAGAAGCAACGTTCACACATTTTGGGTCCTCAAGTCTAAAGCACTCCTCTTAGGTCTGCTCCTACATTTCACCACTACCCATTCATTTTTCTGGAACTCTTGCTACTCTTTAAACACTGTTAGCAATCAGAGATTCTAAATTATTTTATTTGTGTTGGTCTTACTCTTTGTTTAATCAAATATACAAGGGATTACTTAAATGAGTTATAGTAATATTTATATAATCAGAACACTCAATGTGTCAGGGTCATTGGCCAATCTGAAAGCACCTTTACCTAATGAAGGGGAAAGCTGTAGACAGATGTGTGCCCCTAACACTGAACCAAAGTTAAATACCAGTTCTGCACATACCAGTTCTGGGCTTACTGGTTTCTTGTTAAACGTTCACGAGTTCTTGATATAATCACATGGAAGAATGAGCATACTATAAAATCAGTTTGGCAATCTTATCAAATTATTTATTTTATTTAAATATGTTTGTCTACATATGATGTTTGAATGCATACAGCTCTATATAATTTTTACTTTGCAATAATATATAACTATCCACATTAATCTATTTATTTAAAAATTATTTGGTAATGTATACCAAATATGTAATAGTGGTTATTGTTGAAGAGTGTATTTCATGGTGCATTCTATGTTTTAGATTGCTGCATTTTTTAACAAATTATAAATGTGAATACTATGGGGAAGTATAGATATATTTGAGGAAATTGAAGTTTGTCCATAATTTTAATCACAGACTTCAAAGTGAAGATGTACTACTTCACCTATGAAAAACATTTAAGAGCTAATGTCACCATTTCTTAGAGATTTTTAGTCACCTTAAAATAGTTGAAGATTTATAATCTTGTGTCAATTTTCATCAAATAAATTGCCAAAGACAGTGAATCTGTAATAATTTACCAACACTGGGGTAGATATTTATAAATTGCCACCCATTTCAACGCTTTATGCTATTTGGTTCTCATGCCTATTATCTCCTTTTACAGATGAGGAAGATGGCCGGTATACAAAAATGACATGTGTGCAACACAAGTAATCCATGGCAGGGTCCAAGTACTACCATGTCTTAAAACCATTAGGCTTGGTATTTTTTTTCCCATTATGCTTTACATCACCACCAGTAATGAACTACACTTTTTAAACCAAAGTGTTTACTTTTATTTTTCAAGTCTTTGAACACCATACACTACTCTAAGCGTATGTGATTACTGTAGTAAACATTTGTTCTGAGACTGCAAACATTATACATATATAATATATGTGCATATATATTACATATATATATACACACTCCCCCCCCCACAAAGAGAAAGCAATCATAAACTACAGAGAATCAGTATCTTTCATTTATTATTTATAATAAAAACTCATCTGGAATGAAAAATGGAAGTGAAATTTGTTTCCAGATTCAACATTTACTTTTTCTTTTTTCCAATTTTTACTTCCTCTCATTTCCATAAATGTTAGTATATGATAATATACCACATATTATGTACAGTATACTATATATACTTTATAAACATATGTAGTATACAATAATATACAGACAAGTGTCTCAGTTTATGAAAAAAATTTGTACTGATAAGCTCTTCCACAGTTTTTCATTAGGGATGTAATGAACCACCTACAAGTTGAAATCCAGAGAAAGGCAGTTACCATAGACACCCAAACAGAACAATATACATAGACACTTGTCCACTCAAACAGTGTAATCCATGACCCCTTTCTGTGCTCAACCTTTGGTTTTCTTTTCCCTAGAGCAACAACTTTCAGTAGAAGAGGGGCACAATTTTGTCCCCATCCATGAGGATAGTTAACAATATCTTGAAATATTTTTGGTTGTCACAATTTGGAGATGTTGCTTCTGTCATCTTTTGAGTAGAAAACTGATGCTGCTAGTTCTCCTAGCATGAGAATTATACAACCCAAATATCAAAGGGACTAAAGTTAAGAAGCTGTAATCTAGAATATAGTTCTATGACATGTCTAATGCAAATACAAGAAAGGCATATAAGTACACAAATTAAAGATTTTGGATTAAGAAAAGCAAAAGAATACCATACACCCATGCTATCTTTAATCTCTCAAACTCTCTCTCTCTTACTTTTAACTAGGCTCCATTACAACGGATACAGTCATTCCAGATAAATAAATTTTTCCAGGTTAATAAATTTTTCCAGGTTGAAGTGCCCACGTGTGCTTAGATTCCAAAGGACAATTATACCAGGGTACAAAGAAATAAGGTATACCACATTCTTCTAATCATCAACAAGCCAAATATAGGAAAAGTGGGACACAGAAACTTTTAAACACGTGTCTGTATTCAACACACCACAAAAATCAACAGAAAGCATAAGAACGATATTTGTATGAGCCAAATGGGAAAGGTACTTTATATTTACTTTATAAAGCACTCTTCATATAAAGAATTTATAAACTTGGACTAAGTGACCCATTCATACTCATGATTCCACTATACCTGTCTGAAACAGCTCATCAGGAGGAATAATGTTTTCCAATCTGCTCAATGTATAGCCTTTATTCAAGCACCGGTTGCTGTTGACCATGTTTGCAACTACTGTAACTAATTCTACCCAACATTCACTGGGTAGAGAATTAGCAGATAGAGTTTATGACATTTACCTTCACTCCACTATTATTTTCTCTCTTGCCGTTGGGTTACTTCCATTTGGACATTCCTGTTGCATTGGAAATAGGAAATCATCATTTTTTACCTTTTATCGTTGTCCTGCTAGGAGATCAAACTTGACAATTAGTATGAATTTCTTTCCACCTCCTCTTAAGTTGGCTACCTCTGTGAAAAAGCATCAGCACTATAGTTTATAAAATACTTATCCCCAAGGCCCACTGAATGAATGCCTCATTAAGTGAATAAATGTCTTGACCTAGGTTAATTTATTATCAGGGAATCCAAAATTACATACGTAACAGGAGGCTTGAAAGAAACTGCAATGATGATTGGTACTTGCACCAGAGTGCTGAGACTGCACAACTAATTCCTACTAATTACCAGATTCTTCCTCCTTCCTCTGTCCATATCGAGCAAGGTTCATATGAGACCTAGTCTGGATCCCAAACTCTTGACTTAGAATATTTTCTCTGACAATACAAGTCCACAAAAACAGAGAGAAACAATTACTGCAGAAGGAAAGCCCCCTGCTTTGAAAAATCTGTGGGTGATCCTAGAGAGGAAAATAAAGGTTCCAAAACACAGCCAGAGCCTGAAGTTCTTTCCTTTTTCTTTTTGGCTGCATAATAAAATCTTTCTCTGATCTGTCTCTCTCGGCTCAAAGCAGTGATGCCATAACCTGAGCAAATGCAAGACCATAACAATTTTAGCTAAGATTTTTATTTTCGTATTTCCTGATTTCTAGCAGGCAAATAGCAAGGAGCACTTACTATTGATTAATCTAAAAGTTCATTAAATACACCAAGCATGAATATAAAAAAACACTTCATTAACTAGCTAATAAAATTCTATTTTCACCTGTTACATATGATAGGTTTTCCCAGTTCTACATCTGTACGCACAACAGACACACACACACAGAGGCATATAAACACACATAAGGCATAATTTTACCTTGTTTGTAAGACATGAAGATGAAGACAAAATTATTGTTATTTCCAGACCCAAACAAATCAGGTTCGGGAAGTTAACAAGGGGGAATGAATCAGAGTTAACAAACATGAGTGCATATACTAAATAAAGTATGTTACAGATCACAGGAGCCTACCTAATTTCTTTTCATGCATCATTTATAGTGCCCTTTAAAGGAAGTAAAAGTTTCATCTTAAGCTTTAATAAGCATTTATGGAAGTGATTGGTACCAAAAAAAAGAAAAAAGAGTGAAAGAAGAAAACGGAAAATGAACCTTGCTTTGCTGCAGCTTCGGTGCACAGATAGCATGTAATTTTAAGGGTACTGGGAAGGCAATATTCAAAAAGCACTATCAAAATTTCAATTTCAGCATCTCGGTTTCTATTCTAACAATGCTTTCACTCACTTTTACAGACAGAGAGACATGACAGCTGATTTCGATACCATCACTATTCAAATGTGCCTTGCAGAGTACCCTTCCAACTTCTTCGGGGGCAGGGCACATCCACAGATAAACATAAACAGAGGCCAGCTGGATTATTAGGCACATTCCATAGGCTCTATGGCAACATTCCTGATTAAGAATTTTTTTTTTTAAAAAAATGTATGCTAGCGATAATGCTCACGAAGCATTAGCCACAACTTTCCCATTGGCACCAGAGCCTGTGAAACCAATCCGAGAGGAATATTTCACCAATTTTTTTTTTTCACTCAGAACTGGATTAAGCAGCCCTGTTGTACAAAGATATTAATGTCACTATATAGTAAAGTGTCATTTATTGAAGCCTTACCTTGGCTGACTTGCCCTAACTGGTGGAAAGGAACTTAATGTATGAGAAGCACAGAGGGGACTTTCCCAGTGCTCACGGCACAGCAGCTCCAGTCCTCCGAGAGCCCCAGACTGGGCTCCGCGCTCCTCCGAGCCCCGGGCTCCGCGCTCCTCCGAGCCCCGGGCTCCGCGGCTCCGTCTTCTGCAGCTCCCGAGCCCGCCTCTGATTGGCTGGTTCAGCCTGTCCGCCTGATCCCCCTCCTCTCCCAGTCTCTCCTCCTTCCTCTCCTCCCAGGCTCTCCTGTCCGAGGCTGCCTTTCCCACTGCCTCCTCCTTTCCGCCCTTCCCACCCCTTCACCCCTTCCTACGTACTTGGGGGCTGCACACATTCTACAGTACGCAGAACTGACACCCTTTAGACCCCTAAGCAAGGTCATGGGGAAATCAATGCCATCAATAATACTAATAAAAAAATAAAAAACCTGGACCCATGGCATCATCTTGAGCACTAAGGCTTTTGAAATATGATGAACAGGACTCCGTGACAGTTTAGACCGTCAGCTTTCTGCGGGGGGGATGGGTGGCAGGGGGAAAGCTGGGGAGCCAGAAAGGGTTCCACTGTCAAATGGGGTGGGAGTAGACATCAGGAAGGAACCCGAGAAAAAGCAGGCAGGGCAGGCACTGATGTGGCAGGCTGGTAATAAATTTCTCTATTCCCGTGCGAAGTCGTCACAGCCTGCTAAACATTTAACTGCTGGCTCATTCGTCAGTGATCCACAGTCCAGTGGTAACGGTGAGATTTAGCTTGAGTGATGCCCTTTAATGCCTCACCCCAAAGTACTCAAGACATGGAGGGTTTCTGTGAGATAGAGCTTTCCTTTGGAGGTCAGCATTGTAATTGTGAAGATGAATAGGAACTGCAATGCCTTTCCTACCCCTGTTTGCTTGTGCCAGGAAAACTCTAACACACACACACACACACACACACACTCATGTCTCCCTCTTATTACTCCAGAATAAATTAAAACAATTTGTAATGCACATAGCTTTTGATAACAGGGATTCCAGGACTGATTGGCTGTATTTAAAGTTGATGTGAACAGCTGAAAAAACTTCAGCACTTTCTCCTAACACAAAGTCACCCCACACTCACTCATTACCATCGTGCATCCTCATTGAAAGCAGTGTAGTAAACATGTGTAGGAGTTAATCTAAATTGAATGGCTATTCCAAGGATCTCTTGGCAGATATATTTAGAATTATAGAAGACCTTCAGTTATTGCAACTACTAAGAGAACAGCATTACTAGCTCGGGTGAGTTGGTACTCTAATGCTTGCAGCCCAAGGCTCAAAGGAACAAAATGACCTAAGCTTGAGGGGGACTAGAGGGATGGCAGTGTGATAGAGAGTAAAGGGCCTCTTAGGCCAAGAGATGTGGACTTAAATCCCAAGTCAGACTTTCCTCCATACTTGAACCTGTATAAGCTTTCACTTCTCTGAGCCTCAGGAGGCTTCTCTTTAAAATTGAGCTCATCCTCTCTTCAGATGATCTCTGTAAAAAATAATAAAAATCTGTGCAAATGTGGTCAACTTTTAATAAAGGTTAGTTTATTTCTAATAATCCCTCTCTTTTCCCTTCCCCAGCCTCAAGAAAGATCAAAAGATAGAAAGATCAAAGCTATTGCATATAATAGACTTCTACTTGACTACCTTTATTTAGCTTGAATGATGTAAAACCTAAAGGGATTTAATTTGGTTTGGGGTTTTGGTATGATTAAACAAACCAACAGAAACTATGAAAGAGGCACTTGATTTGGATTGTTTCTAATTGTGAAGGAATTGCACAGTTAAATACGTAGTTACTCCTGAAGAAGATGTTAGAAGTCAGTTACAATTTGGAAGTCTCCACAGTCTAAACTCTTGGGGAAAAGTGGAGCAGAAACAGAAGCATCAGAGTAATGAGCTAATGTTGTATTATGTTTTATATATTCTATCTCATGCAACTTCTGATTTAAATGAGATTTTCCTTGCATAGTTTCCAGACATAACTTCTTATTCAGTTTTGGTGATTGAAAAGAGCCCATTTTTGAGTCTTTTTGTACTTGATGCAGCCCTCAGAGCAGAAGTGAAGAAATAGTTTTTTTTTTTTTTTTTAAAGGAATATAAGAACTTCTGGTCTATAAGAGGTCACATAGTTTAATTTTAAAATTTCACATTATGGCATTTTCTAGAGAAAACGAACTCTTTATTTGGCTTCCTCTGGTTGAATGAAATAAAATGGTTGTCTGCTTGTTCCTGAAGCTGTTGCTGAGACACTGGTAATGAGCATCCCAGGGACAAACTTGGAAACACAATGTGTTTCTGTTAGCCTTCCTTGGAGGTTTTCCCTGGATAAGACTGAAATAAGCACATCCAGTGGACAATCATAATCAAAGTCAACAGTTACTTGCTCCTGAGTGGGATGACATGCAGAGGGATTTGCCAGCATCGCCAAACAATACAATTCAACTCTAGAGAAAGAACCTATTCACCAAGGAGGATTTTTGTCTATAAGACTGAACTCAGATGAAGGGCTCTAGATTCTCCCCCAAACCAATGATGCAATGTACGCTGAGTTTCAATGGCTTCAGAGGTTTGATATTTGAAACTGTGCCAACTTCCCCTAGCCATAGAAAGATGAAGCTCTTGTCACTTAGTGTGTCTTTTGTATTTTCAGGTTCAGAAGAAGAAAGTAAGTGAACCAGTTGTGTTTGGGAAAAGCCAGACAGTGGACAGATGCTATTTTTTTTCTCCTATGTCAAAGATTTCTTCAGAAAAGTGGACAATGTTCCAGTCAGTAGAATTTATTACAGAGGTAATCTCTGAAACTGAAAGCATGGACACTTTTGATCCTGAGTCCCCTCTTCTGTTACCTTGAAAGAGTTATAAGAATCATTTTCGCTGGTGACAGAGAAGCATCCAACACACGATTGATGCTGGTCAGACTATAGAAACTGGAAAGATAACATTGTACTGCTAAGCTGTGATCTTTCCCTGAGAGACAGACTTGGCAAATTCTCTCCTTAGATGACATCTCATGCTGAATTTCACCCTGAAAGTTTGGGAAGTTATACAATATTTTCAAATCTAAATAATGAAGGAATATAAAGGACATGTAGGGCTAGCCCTTGTTATAATTCAGTGTTTAGAATGGGCAATTATATCAATTTGATACCATGGTTCATTTTTCATTGAAATGATTACTGAAATAAATAATATTAAAATTTAAAAAGGATCTGATTTTTAGTAAAGATATACACCTGATAAAAACATGAATACATGTTATCCTGTGAAACTATTTATTTCACACATACACACATATATAATAAAAGAGGAAACATGTTGATAAAAATATGACCTCTAATACTATGATTAAAGATAACAGGTGAGCCCTGGCTGGTGTGGCTCAATGGGATGAGCACGAGCCTGTGAGCCAGTTTGATTCCCAGTTGGGGCACAAGCCTGGGTTGCAGGCCAGGTCCCCAGTAAGGGGTGTGCAAGAGGCAACCACACATTGATGTTTCTCTCCTTCTCTTTCTACCTCCCTTCCTCTCTAAATATAAATAAACAGAATCTTTAAAAAATATGAAAGATGGCCTAATAAAATCCACCTCTACTCATTCCATTATCACACTTCAGGTTAAGGGTTTCAGATTACTGGAAAATACTGATGTAGGTCAATAAAGAAGAAAGGCCTATCAAATATTTCAAATTTAACTGTATGTGTGATTAGCTTTAAAAAGTAGCAACTCCCTTATTATAATAATTTTATTAATGAGTATGCTTTTATTGTTTTTTAAAGTTTTTCAGTGTTTGCAAGATATCAAAGAACCAATGAGCTTGTTTGGGTCTAATGGGACAGTATTGATAATTGACAAAGAAAAAAGTGAAATCCCTGAACGTTTACTGTATATACACTTGAGTGTAGCAACTGATGAAGGCACCATACATGTACGTTGAGAAATTCAGAAGCACTTGGATTCTAGCAGTTATCTTCAGAGTTCAGAGTCCAAACCACTTCTGATCATTGCTTTTATCATTGCTATGAACACTGAAGCCATCCATAGAAATTTTAAACATTGCAAAAGGCCAGTATATTTGAATGAAGAATGGGAGTTTCTTAAGGCTCCTGAAAAACTTGAGTGTTACATCAGATCTAACAATAAAAATACTACAGCTGAGTCCAAAAGTAGGAGTGTATTAAATACATGGTAGTGGAGACAAGTCTTGGAACCAAAACTTATGAATAAGACTTAGAGAATTCTACTGACAATAATTTTAGTGTAAATCAATTATGTGATACAGTCATCAAAAATGTAAATGTAAACAGGCATCCCTAACAAAAGCAAATCATCAAAATACAAGTGGTAATGCTTTTATACGACTCAAAACTATTGAGAATTTACCTGGAATACTGCATTTTCAGAAGATTATAGCTACTTTTCATCTTTTTAAAATAGTTTACATGTTTGTTAGCCGTATCATGACACATCCATCCAGTTGACATAGTTAATATCATCACCAACTCCTCTCTCTTCCTTGGCCATGACTGTCTCTCCTTTATTTTCTCTTGCCCTCCTCCGCCGCCCCTCCCCACCCCCCACCTCATCCATCTTCTGAGGTGAAAAAGCACCTTGTACAACAGGTTTGACTAGTCCCTGCATTTTGTTGAGGCCATAAGATATTTTTAAAAGTCTGTAGGATATCTCATTTTAACAAATTGTATTACAGTTAGAGGCAATGTGCTTAGTAAATTACAACACAGAATCCAGAGCCAAACAGACTTTGGAAGATATAATTGTATGTGCTTAGTTTCTTCTTCAGTAAGTGTCCATAACAATATTACCTATTTCTTTGACTCCCTATGGGGATTAAATACCATGTGCTAAAATATATAACATACTTAGAAAAGTGCTAAATATATAATAACTTGTATATCAACTTGCTTCCTTTATCATTATATATGCATGCATATCATATGTTTATGTATCTCCTGAATAAATGCAAGCTAATGATGACTACCCATTTCATGGTTTGTCTAAATGCAGCTTGATGTAGCATAGATAACCATACATTGGAATTGGAAGATCTAGGATTAAGTTCTATGTCTGCCACTCAAATTAAATACAGAGTGGCTTAACAAGGTTGTTTTATTCCCTGAACATTCTACCTGACTTATAATGTGGGAACCCATGCTCACTTTATGGAGCTGTTAAAATCCTTAAAGAGCTATCCACATGCAAAAGGGACTAGCATAGTCCCCAGCATATAAAAGGCTTTCAATAAAGGTTAGTTGAATCCCAATTGTAAGTGCTCAGTAAGTGTTCATTAAATAAATCATATTTGCTTCTGAATTTAATAGAAAAAAAGAGACAAATCACAAATAAACTCTTACTAGGGAGCTTTATATTAAAAGATAAAATATAGCATCCAGGAAATATCCTAGGCACATCACTCAATACTAAGTACTCAGTACTAAGTTCAACTCTCCATAATTATCTGTATTTACTTTCTGGTGCTATAAAAAATATTGCCATTGTGATGACCCTAAAGAACTGTAGTATTCTTAACCATCAAAGGAATATTATTTTACAAACAGTATATGATATTTACAATACTAAAAAATAGACAAATCTTTAAAGTTATTTTTACAACCTATGTTTCTAAAAATAAGGGTTATGTAATTAATTTTCAATTAATAAGAACTTCTGGTTGACCAAGTAATTTTCACAACTACAGAGTGGATAAAAGTAGGTATACAGTTGTGAGCACATGAAACAGAGTTGATTCATATATTACTATTTATTAATTATTGTATTATTTTTCATATGAACAACTATAAACCTACTTTTGCTTCATCCTTTAGATTTAATTTGCTAATGTTGTCCCAGAGAGGACAGTAGTACACAGTAACTCTAAACTTATATTGTCAATGTTTTCCCTAAGAATTATTATGACATATATTGAAAACTGATACATATATCTGGTCTTTTAAATTTTGCAATTAAAAGTGCTTATCCAAAATTCTCTCCAAAATAGCAGCATTACATTAGACAACATATATGCAGTATACTTCATTTAACCTTTTTCTTATTACTCAACATAATGATATTTCTGAGATTTTGATATAAATAATGCTTCTATGAACATCTCTGTTCATAAATATTTTCATGGGTCTTTGACTACTACATTTGGATAGACTACTGGAAGTGGAATTACTAAGCAAAATATATGAATATTTTACCCTACTGATCCTCAACATCATTAGAGAAAAGATTAATTGGTTCCTCACTACTTCTGAGAAAGAATATTTCTTTTTAAATTGGCTTATGAAATAACTGAACATCATTAACTCATTGTTTTAATTTTTATTCATTGTTTTAATTTTTATTCATTGTTTTAATTTTTATTCTTGTGATTACTAAAATGTTTATTGATTGTGTCCTTGTTTTTCTCTCATGATTTTCTGTCCATATCCATTCCCAAAACATGCTGTTGCTAACTGTGAACTATAATGGACTTAAATTGTTTTAATGCTCAATCAGAAGACATTTTAAAAAATGAGTTCAATAGCCCTGGCTGGTGTGGCTCAGTGCATTGAATGCCAGCCTGTGAACCAAAGGTCACCAATTTGATTCCCAGCCAGGGTACACGCTTCGGTTGCAGGCCAGGTCCCCAGTAGGGGGTACATTGAGAGGCAACCATACATTGATGCTTCTCTCTCTTTCTCCATCCTTTCCCCTTTTAAAAATATATAAATAGTGTTTTTTAAAACATAAGATCAACAAAATTTTCTACACTTTCTTTCATTTCTATCCAAAAATATTGTGTATGTATATATATACTTTAACTTTGTATGTGTTCATAATTTTACATATGTTCATATATTTGTATACATATGTGCATGAATAGATTTATTCAGAAAATACAGAGCAACACACAGAAAATACTAAGGTAGTTTTCATTGAGGGATATAAAGAAAAGGAAGGAAGATTTTCTGGCTTTCAGGTAAAAAAAAACTAGAAAAAATACTATGCAACATAGTAAATTTTATAGCTATATATAGATAATGCTTTTCATATTTTAAAAACTTGCTTTTATTAACACTTTTTTTGAGATGAGATGGGAGAATGGAGTTGATTAAGCATCCACAATACCTACACACGATTGTCTAGACAAAATCCTGGCATTAACTTCTTTTTCAATGATAGTTTTACAGATTTTATTTATTTATTTTTAGAGAAAGGGAGGGAGAAAGAGAGGGAGAGAAACATCAGTGCATGGTTGGCTCTCATGCACTTCCTAGTGGGGACCTGGCCCACAACCCAGGCATGTACCCTGACTGGGAATCAAACCAGCAACCTTTGATTTGCAGGTCAGCACTTAATCCACTGAGCCACACCAGCCAGGGCTAGCCTTGATACTTTTCTTGTCTTGATGATGTCAGGACCAGTTGCACAATTTGATAAAGGGCAAAAAGTAAGGGCATTCTTATTCTTGTCTAGAAATTATCATGACTTTTAAGATGGTCACAACAAACATTAAGCAAAGCATGGGCTCTTTCTGAATGTGGGAACTTGTGAGATTATGCAAGTTGTATACTCATTAATCAGCTCTACTCACCACAACTATCAGTCCAATAAATCAGATTCCATTCATAGTTCTTTACTGACAATCCCTAAGTAATTCATTGATCCCCATTCCAAGTTTTCCCATTTTCATAAGTCTACTATATTCCAACATTAGTATTTGACTGAATTTTTGCTAGTTAAGCAGGTAGAATGACTTTCAATTAACATGAGTACTTAACTATCACATCATTGTAATGATACTAAATTATATAGTAAGGGGGTAAGGGGTACTAGGAAAAATTTTTGTACCTCTTGCACTTGAGATATAAGAGTAGAGAAATCAGAACAGGAGCCCAGTGTAAGAAAAAATAGGTCTGGTGGGAACACTGTCCACACTTTCTAAGAATTAATAGATAATTAAAATATATTTCATTGAATACATGATGGTTGATTATCACTCTGCATGCTGAACTAAAGGATGAAAAAACTGTGGCAAATTTATAGTTAAAATCTGGAAAGAGCTAATGAATGCCTTTCACATGGTACAAAAAATAGAGGAAAGGAAAAGCATATTACTTTAGCTATTTAGAGAAATAATTAACCATGCCATAATGGAGCTAAGAATGAATCAGAGTTTTTAAGAGTGGCCCAAGAAAAAGATGACACTGTAATTAGTAGAAGGAAGGAAATAGTAATACCTGGTTAGGACATATAATAGATTCAGATCTGAAGATGTTGATGTTGAGGTTTTTATCTAGACATTATGAGTTATTCTACATGAGTCATCTGATAATATGAAACTGCAGCTTGAGAAATAGTTTTGAGTGAGAGACATAATTTTATGATTCAACCACAGACAATAATACTAATGATAAAAGCTGTTACAGCCACTGACAGGTAAAATAAACTTTTCTATAGGATGAATGGTAAAGTCATATTAGATGGCAAGAGAGAGAGAAGAAAGGATGGAGAAGAAAGAGATGGTAATTAAACAGATCAGAAGAAGTGTACAGAAAACACTAAAAAAATTTCTAAATTGAAAAGATTTAAAAAGGTTGTGTTGGTAATTTGAATATTATACTATTGGTTAGAAAACAAAACTTTTTTCAAATTTGCAAACGCTGACAATGTAAAAGTGTGGCAACTCAGTGATAAATTTTATCACTATGGGAAATAATGTCTAACTAAAAATAGATCAAATTAAGTCTTACTAGAGTAGAAATTTGCATATTCTATAGCATGCAAAATTGACAAATGAAATCTTACACCCTCTTTTAATTTTAATGCATGAGAAGCTTGATCTTTAAGAAGGTATGATTAGCTATGCTTGACTATTTCCTGGCTTAATCAGAGTTGCTTTGTAAAAGTTAGAAGGATTTATAATTACTTATAAATAAAATTAAAGATTATATTGAAAATAAGAAATTGAAATATAAACATTATTGCTTTCTCTTACCCCAAATGTATAGATGTATGTGTTTAAGTGAAAAATAGTAATGGTAGCTCTTATTTATATTTCTACCTTGGAATAAAACTTGGATTATCACATAAAGCCTGATTATATTTAACTCAGAGAATAAATTACTGAGGCCATCAACCCCATAAAGAACAGAACAAGCTAAAAAGAGAACAGTGCCTTTGAAGTATTGTCTAGAAAGAGAAAGTGTGTTCAAAATAAATTTCATATTGCCAGTGTTAATTTGGGACTCGAGGATGACCGGTTAGATCAAAAGGGATTCATTTACTTATATCTCAGGATGCCTTATGCTATCATTCTTTTCCTTCTTTACTGCAAGTCAATTGCCTGTGGTGTATTGAAATAATTTCTCTGTTGGGCTCTTATGCTGTGTAAGCCTATTTCTTTCGGTTACCATAGGCTGGGAGAATTTCACAGTGGGCTCTGGAGATCAGTGAAAATTCATGCTTTACATTCATTGCCCTCCTGCTCAATGTTTGGCCCAGAGAGTGGCAACATAAAGTGTAGGTAGGGTTAGGTTATTCCCAGAATACTTCAGTTGTAGTGAAACATATACGGAGCACTCAAGTCATTTCAAGAAAAGAACTGTCATTGCCCTTCTGTGCCTACCTAGACCCCTCAAGCTTTCAGTGTTCATATATCACGGTTTTACACGTGTTGTCAGTAGCCATATGTCCTGTCCATCATGACTACTCATTACTAGCATTGATGATTTTTCTCAATCTACAGTCTTTCCTTTCGAGCCACAATCTTTTCTTTCTAAAGTCCCACAAATCGTTTTAGTACATTTCCACTGTCTCTTAGATTTTACTCCTTATGTAACAGGAATCCAATAATATAACTTTCATATGAAAACAGTGTCGATCCTACTTAGCTACTGATTTCTGAACTTGCCTTAGCCCTTTACTAAATACATTGTTTAACAGAGATCTCTACTGTAAAATCTTTATGTTATTCCTCATTCCAAGTAATACTGAAAACAAATGCTTAGATTTTGGCGAGAGACAACTTCAGGTCCAATTCTGATGTTGTCACTTATTTGGTATGTTGACATTGATGAGCAATGGCTCACATTTTGCTCATCTGGTGATATAATAGTACATCTCTGGAGGAGAAGTTGTGGTGATTACATATCATGAAGGAGTAATTTATATAATTCATCTCTTTTAGTATCTGGCATATAAGGTAAACTCAGTAAATAACAGTGATAAAAAATAGACACTCTCAGTTACTACTAGGATTTTACAAAAATATATGCATATAAATAGCCTCTTCCTAAATGTCACTAAGTTTAAAGTGAGTGCATCAAGAAGAGAATACATTACAAAAGAAAAACTGGGTAAGATTGAGGGTGATAGCAACATGGTTCATTTGTTGACAGCTGGTGCTATTGCGATTACCAACTTCTCTGAAAAGTGAAAGTCAGGACTGAAGCAGGGATCTGTTGCCATCCACAATCTGCTCAGCAAAGATATAGATTTTCTCTATTTCAGAGTTCCAGAGGACAAAAACCAGAGCCCAGAGATAAAGGGGATTGGTTTGCCAATCACAGGACCCTTAGAGCACAACAGTGAATATGTGAAACAGATAAAGTCACAAAAGAAACCCAAGCAAAAAGAAACCATTCGCCTATTGAGTGTGTTTCTTGCAAAGTTGTTGCTACTTATGTTTAAATTCACTGCTGTGGACTCAGTTACTTTAGGACATTACCAGCGTTGCTTCTACCAAATTTTGACTGACTTTACATCACATCATTATATACCTTAGGATATATATAAAAAAAGATGGATGTGCATTAACATCATTTTAAAGGAGTCTATGCTTCTCCATTTTTAGAAAGTTGGAAAGTGCTGCAAAGACCACAAAAGTCATGTAAATATTCAAAATTTTAAGAAAGTGATACCACATAAATCTGTGTGTGTGAATGAGGGAGGGTTGTAGATGAAAATGAAAATAAACAGATTTAAGGTGCTAGAGAAATATCAGACTACTCTATAATTTATTCTGTCTTTAAATTAAAAATAAAACAGATTGCAAGCAGGCAAATGGCTTTTCCTAGTAATTGCACTATATTTCCTGCACTTATAAATTTGCAAAAATTCAATAGATGGGCTAGGTAATAGACTAGCCATACAAAAGAAAACATTATTCATCCAGAAAAAAAAAAACCTGAGAAATTTATTATATTTAAGAATGTAATATAAAGAGATAGACCATATGAGTATGAAGATGAGCTGGTAATATATTAAATTCAACTATATAGTTTTTAAATTATATGAAAATAAATTTGAAGAGTAAATAAACAAAATTTCCCTGTAATTTAGCAAGAATGTAAATCTTTAAGTTGAAATAGCCACCAAATTCTAAGTGAAAATAATGAAAAAATAATAACCATGGCGGCTGTACCATGGTTGCACAGCTGCATTCCTGCCAACTGTGCACAAGGGTTCCCTTCTCCCCTCATCCTCAACAGTACTTGTATCACTTGTGGATTCACTGACGGTAGCCATTCTGACAGGTGTGAAGTGATATCTCAATATGACTCAGCAAATCCACTTCTGGGTATTTATCTAAAGAAACCCAAACCACAAATTCAAAAAAAAATATATGCACCCCTATGTTCATTGCTGCATTATTTACAGTAGCAAAGATATGGAAGCCACCCAAGTGCCCATCAGTAGACTAACTGACAGAAAAGCTGTGGTACATATTCGCAGTGGAACACTACTCAGCCATAAAAATGACACCTTACCATTTGTGACAGCATGGATGCACCTCAAGGGTATTATGCTCAGGGAAATAAGTCAATCAGAGAATGATAAATACCTTATGATTTCAGTTATATGTAGAATCTAAAGAACAAACTAAATCAACAAAGAGAATTGTAACAGACTCATAAAGAGAGCAGACTGGTGGTTGTGAGAGGCGAGGGGAGTTGGAAGAGTACATGAAAGTGGTAAAGGCATTTAGAAGTACAGATTGGTAGTCACAAAATACTCATAGATGTAAAATACATCATAGGGAATATATTGAATAACATTGCAATAACTGTGTGTGGCGTCAGGTGGGTATTGGAAATGTTGGGGAAAACATTTTGTAGAGAATATGCTGGTCTGGCCTTTATGCTATGCACCTGAGACCAGTACAAATAGGACTGAAATTAAACTGTAATTGAAAGTAAAAGCTAATAAAATAAACATGAAAATGTATGGTAAAATTTTAAAATGCTAGAACTTAAGTAGAAAGATCTACATACAGACAAAAAAACATATAGATTATCTATTAAGAAATGAAAACCTGACTGACATTAGATTTCTCACTAGCAATACATACTAGGAGACAGCAGAGCCTAATCTGAACAAATACTTGAATCCAGTAGTCTACGGGATGCCATTTCATCTATCAAAGATAATGGTAAGATAAATATATTTTAACCTGACAAAATGTGTTTATATAAAATATATACAGGTATACAAAATATAAAACTATATATATATATATATATATATATATATATATATTAAAATAGTTTGAGATCATACTATAACCAAATGAGAAAGAATGAAAAATGGACGCAGGACAAAAGGAAAATAATGGCAAAAGACCTTGAAATGCTAGTCACAGAGTAAAGCCAGAGAAAGGAATCATTAAGTTAATCTTTCCAGATTGTGATACTTATCTGGGCCTCCTTAGACCAGGTACATCAGACTCCTCAGTGTAGGTGTCTAGAAATTTGGATAATTAAACACCTGTATCACACAAAATAACAATAATATGACCAACAAAGTTGAAGAGGCAAGATGGAGGGTAGATAAGTAAACAGATTTCTTTATCTTCATAAAAGGCAATTCATCAAAGGACAACTAGATCTGGAAAACCAAAAGAGAGAAATTTAATTTTTAACCATTTTGTCTTTTAGACAAAAAAAAAAATGGTCTTAAACAACTACAGATGATAAATGGGAGGGGCCAGGAGGAAATAGATGATTTAAATGTGTGAAATTTCTTATGTTTTAATGGTGAGGGATTAAATGTTAAAAAATACATTCAAGTTTTGTGTATAAAATATATTTATAATAATAAAAAATAAGCAGAATTACTCTGGAGAGTGAGGCTTGGAGGAAAAATTTTCTTTTTGTTTGAATGTTTTGAACTGTTGAAAAATTTAAACCATGAGACTATATAATTTCTATAATAAATCAAATGGAGTATCTATTAAAATTAACATAAAAATACATGTAATGCCCAGATTGATGAAATATTAATTTATTCTCTCTACTTCATTGTTTTCACATATTCCTCAATTAGCAAATATAATTAATTAATACATAAACTGCTATATTATTTGATTTAACTATCACAGACTAAAGATAAGCATATAGTGTTACACATATTCCATGAAACACTGCACTTAGCTGTGTCTACATGATAAATCTGTTATGTAAGGGAATAATTTCATGAACATGACATATTTCTATTACAAACATACTAATATAATATATCAAACAGTTCCTTTCAAAGTCACAACAAAGACTTTGTAACATAAAGAAAAATATGTCTGTTTATAAGAAAACACAAAATTTTTGAAGAACTTTAAAGTAAGATATGTTTTCTTGCTTTTGATGAAAAATTAAACATGTCAATTCTCAGGTAAATATTTTAAGAGCTTTACACAACTAACATTTGAAGAAAATATTTTTAACTTGAAAGATGATGTCAATTTTATTTCAATATTGATTCACTGTAGGTACCAAAACAATTTTGTAAAGGGAAGTCATATTGAATTGACCTATAAACATCAAAAATACATTTAATGTAAATTTTAAAATATAGGTTATACATAAGTAAAGCATTGATTCAATGCAATCAAAAGAAATTCAGAAATAGAATGTAAAAGATATAAAGATTTAACATATAACATCCATCCCTTAATTTTCTATATTTAACATATAACATCCATTCCTTAATTTTCAAGGAAAATTAAGGAGGGATGGATTGTTCAATTAACTATGGAAGGTCAACTGAGGAAACATTTGGAAAAAAAAAGTACTCCCACTTCTGATCTGACACATATCACATAACACATTCCAGGAGTAAATGCTTAAAAATTATAATGTTGATTTAGACATTTTTCCACAAGCTGACATATGCATGACCAATTTGTTGAATGACAAATAAAAATATCATGATATAAGAAAACATAAAAATGCTAAGCAATAATTAGTTAACTGTCCAGAAAATCTTTGAATGTAGCAGGGATTTTTAAGCATGACTCAATATACAGAAACAGTCAAGTAAGTGTTCAAGGAAGACGAAGGCACACACACGTCCCAGAGTGAACAGAACGGATAGATGGGAAAGAGGAAGCAGAGAGTAGCAGGGACTGAGACCAAAGATGTTTATTTAACAGTTGGAGGGGAAGTATCTAAGTGGAATAGTGGTGCTTGTGTGTGCATACATGTGCCTGGGCCTGCAAATGGATGGCTGTTTGTAGACGATGTACATGCAATGCAAGACTTAAGAGAAACCTCACGTCTGCCACCTGTTTTTGTACATTTATGCGGCTAAGAATTACCTTTTACATTTTTAAGCAGTTAAAAACCAAAGTAAAATAGAATGGTAAAATTGGATTAAATGAAATTCCAACTTCGGTATCCATAAATAAAGATTTATTGGAACACAGTCATGCCCATTTGATTGTAGCTTGTGGCTGCTTTCACGTTAAACAACAGAATAGAGTAGTTAGTAGTTTTGACAGACACCATATGGCCCATGAGGCTAAAAACATTTACTATCTGGCCAAGTAGACATATATTTCATGAGTTTCTCAATCCATACAGCATCCCATCAACTTGATAAGCAAAACTTGATGATATTCATATGTAAATAATACTCTAAACTTTATATGAATTTTGGATATACATCTTTTTTTGTGATGACATTGCACAGTTGTCTTTGGAGATCTTGTGATATACAAATAATCACATGTGAGTATTAGAAAATATATGCATTTAGAAAATCAGTGAACATGCTTTTTAGATACATAATCACTGACTTTTGCTATATTTTGGGCTCTACTGAATTTCTGTGAAACAAGGCTTTATTTTCCATTTTAATTAAACTAAACATTTAATTACATTTCCATTCTTCCATCAGCGGAAACCAATCTATAAATGTGGAGTGAAAAATTATGAGAGCTGGTCTTTAATATCCCATCACAAACAGAGCATGTTATAGGCAATCTGTTCTTTGAGGGTACATAACCGCCACGCCTAGCAAAAATGTTAATTCCACTAAAGCATTCAACTACAATACAGAACTTTTTCATGTTTAGCTACTATCAGTTAAAGCCCAAGATCTTGAAAATATATCACATCCATTATAATACCCTCCCTCTCAGGGTTTTAATTTCCATTTCAAAAGGATTCAACAAGTAAAGATCACATATTAAATACAGTCTTTACATGCTGGCTAGTGTGGCTCAGTGGATTGAGTGCTGGCCCATGAACCAAAGGGTTGCTGGTTCAATTCCAGTCAGGGCGCATGCCTGGGTTGCAGGCCAGATCCCTACTTGAGGATGTGTGAGAGGCAACCACACATTGATGTTTCTATCACTCTCTTTCTCTCTCCCTTCCCCTCTCTCTGCAACATCTTGCTCTTTCTCTTCTCCTCCCAGCACCCCTTATAATTCAAATACTGCTATGATTGAAGTTGTCCAGAGATTCCTTACCCTATCCTCATTTTTTTGGATTCTTTTTTTCTTCTCAGCATTCTAATTGAATTGTATTTCTTCTGTGTGCTCTCAATCATTGATTTGATTCTTGCCATCATCCACTACACTGTTGTTTCCCTGTAAATATTTCATTTAGTGTAACCTTTATTATTGCCTGGGTATTTCCATGCTGTTGAAGTACCCAATGAGTTCCTTGAGCATCCTTTGGAGTTTTGTCCAAGAGGAAGCCATGACCTGGCTCTTGCTCTGATGCCAGATACTTCAGTTTCTCCCTGTATGCCACTGGTGCCCTTCCAGCTGCTATGTTACTGCTGGAGCCCAGAAGGAGTGAGTCTGCATAAGTCCTAAGACTGTTGCAGGTTCTTAGAGAAGACATCTGAGAATCCCACAGTTTCCTCTGCTGCCCCAAACCCAACTGTTTTTTTCAGCCAGAAGTTCTGGGGACTTATCTCCCTGGCACTGGAACCCTGAGCTGGGTGGTCTCGTGTGCGGCTGGGGTTCTTCACTCTTGAGGTACCTCTCCCAATTTTTACCCATCACATGTGGGTGTGGGACATCCTGTTTTATGTCTCTGTGTCTCTGCCCCTCCTACCCATCTGGATGGATGCGACTTGTTTAATTCCTTGGTTTTCTCACTTACACACAGCTTGATTTTCTGACAATTCTGGATGAGAGTTGTTTTGTAATTTAGTTGTAATTTTTCCTGTGGTTGTGTGAAAAGGTAAGCCATGAATACCTATGCCTCCATCTTGACCAGAAGTCCTGTGTTTAAGTTTTTATACAAAGTACATTTATTTCTATTTTTATCCCCATCTCTCTATTTTCTTCTCCCCAAACTCCTTTCCAGACTTGCTTTTCTCTGTGTTTAAGTGATGAAATTCTTCATGTCTCCCTAAGTAATGAAATTCTTCATGCCTCCCTTCTTTGTGTCTTACTTACACTCAAACCTAGTCAATCTTGTCAGAAACCAGGTCTTCACTCAATTTCTTCATGACAATGACTCTCACCTGTGTATCTCTAGCCAATGACTTTGCTCTGACTTGCATATCCAGTAGCCTACTTGAATGTTTCTTTGGATATCTCTAAGGCACCAAACACCTAGCATTTTAGAACTAAAATAATGATCTCCTTAACCCCTAATTCTTGCCTTCCTCCTATAATTTCCTTTGAATGAATGGCATAATTATTGAGCTAGTCACACATTTCAAGAACCTAGGGATTACTTTTTATTTCTTTCTTGTCTCACTCTCCACATACATCTAGTGTATCATCTCATGCTATCATTTTTGCCCCACAAATAACATTTTGATTTAATTCACTGTCTTCTATTTCAAAAGACATCTTTATTGCTTATTTTATCACCAGTTCTCCCTGAGTTACAAAAATAGCGTTTTAACTGGTTTCTGCACATTACAATAATCACTATCCATATCTACTCACTGTGATATAGCAAGAATGATAGCGATCCATCATTCTACTCACTACATTACAGTCATTTTTAATCATAAGCCTGATGCTTATTGATTATCTTATTAACATCCTTTGATTCCTTCAACTGTTTTTAGAATAAAGAGGTTAGCCGATACTTTATTATTCAAGGCCTAGAAGAGTAAAATTGAATAAATATTTATAATTGTTCAATAACCATAAAAAATCTGTCTGAATAATATACTTTCTGAAAAGAGGATCTGTGTAGTTACACTAATGGGATTTACAGTTCTGAATAATAGAATCCAAAATGATTTATAAGAAAAGTTGGCAAAGGAAGAGTAAAAAGAATTTTGTTATGGACAGAAGTTGGAGAGGACATTTTCGTCAAGGGAGGAACTTGAGCAAAAGTATAGTTAGCATCTCAAAATATTTTGCTTGGACTAGGAGGAATCAAAACTGGGCATGACACCAGAAGAGTCACATTTGTAGGGTTCTTATAGAACCATTTTCATGCTTGTCACCAAAGCACTCTCCCTGAAATAAATTCTTTCTGCTGTTTTGGAACTATATAACAAAACTCCTCTGTAGTCATCAATTGAGATCCCAGAAAAATGGGTAAAATAAAGAGATTTTACCTCATTCTCTTACTTAGAAATCAAATCAAGAAGATTCCCAGGGAGAGCAAAATCAATTCAGAATTTTCAATATGTTTACTCTCATGTAAGAAATCTATAGTAATTCTTACATTGCTTATTAAAGTAGGTAAAATATTTGAGTAAATACTTTACTAAGACAATGTCAAGACAAAAACTAAATACTGTTGGTAGTTGTAAGAAATATCCTACAGTCTAAAAATATGTATAATATATTAAATACCCTCTATATTTCTCGCTTTTACCAGTAAAGTGATACTTCAAGAAAGAAATAATTGTGATTCCTATGAAATCTGAAAGCGTGTTTAGACACACTGATATTTCAATGTTTTAGGCACCATCCATATTTGGAGAATAAAATTGATCTGAAAGAGATTTTAGTTTTTTTCAGATTCTGATTTTTATTTTTAGAAGTTGAGGTTTGATTTCTCTAAACAGATACAATGAATGATGGAATTCATTCTGAGTTACTTAAAATCCTGGAGATAATGATAATTTAAAATAAAGTCACTGTAATTAATGTTATTTAAAAACATTAACTCCTGAGCACCTTCAACAAAGATGTAATATGAAATAAACTTTTTTCCACTGTGTGTGTATTTTTATTTTATTTTTTGTAAGTTCTTTATAATGAGTTAAGCTGTACTATTTTAGGGCAATAAAATTTACTGAAGAATCACCTAGATCACCTCCACTATCTCAAATAATGTTTATGTGAAATTAGTTATTTTGTTTTTTATGTTGCAAAATGTCAATTTAATTGCCAATGCCATTGATATTTTTCTCAAAAAGATTTTTAATGGGTTGAACATTTCCATAACTAGCAAATAATAATCATTTGAAACCACTGCTGTAGTATTCAGAGCTTTTTATATCCCTTTTCTGAATGATAAGAAAACAGATGTCAAACAGCTTCTTAAAAAAGTGCCTATGATTGCCACATTCTGGGATGATGCTAGAACTTTATTATTATTTCCTATTAATAAGAAGTCATTAGTTTTACTAAATACATCTGAAAATAGAAAGCTTTAATAATTTCTCAACTCTCACATGTTGTATCCTTACTTAAAGCAGTTACATTATAATACATACATGTATACATTTGTCATCCATGAAGTATAGTACTGTTCCTCTTGCAAAGACAATCTACATGGCGGGGGGGGGGGGGGGGCACTTGACTATTTAAATGCAGAAGAATGATGTCAAGAGGGCCTCTGTTTCAGTGTGGAGAAGGCTGCTACTGAGCCTGTTACAGAACAGACCTGGAGAAGGGAACAATACACTATTACCAAATGTGCTCCAGGGGTCCCCCACCCTGTACTAGGTTCACCTTGCCTGCCACCAGGGAAAGACTTCTCTCAATACCAGAGATTGATGGAAAGGGAAAGGGATTATTTATTTAAAGAGTTATGCAAACTTAAGAGTAATGACAATGTATTCATTGAGATCCCAAAGTCCTTTAGAATACCCACAAATGCACAGTCCTACAGTCCTTTCCTCTCCCTCTGCCCAGTCCATGGTACCATATCTCAAGGAAAGAAATAGAAGTCTATGGTTCTTCTCTGCCCAAGCTGAATGGTCCCGAAAAGACCCCACATGGCTGCCATGCCTGGGTTTATATCCCAGTGCCAATCTTCTTCTGCTGCACTATTCCCTACTCCTTCCACAATTGGCCACAGCTGCTAGCATTCTCATATTTTTCCAGCTTTACTGGGGTGCCATAGTAAGTCCAGGCAGGTGTGGTCCTGTGTTGTGGAACCAATCATCTCCAAGCTCTTACACAGGCTCTGTAACCAGGGGGAGTTGCCTCCCAGTTACATCATGGGTTGAAGTCACTCGCATCTCCCTGGCTCAAAGCATGGCCACAGCTATTTAATATATCTATAAAACCAGCTAAAGGTTACAATATGTTAAACAACTGTTCTAAAGGTTATGTGCAAAACTTGCTATTCAAAATGACTCTCAATGGCCCTGCTCCATGCATCCCATCCTCTAGCTCAGACTTGTGGGGTGAGGACATCCATCCTATACATATATTTTTTTCTAATATTTCCTGGACACCTAGTTCTGGACCCCACTACTAATCCCTATTTGGGCTCCCACCACTGGCTGTACCCTGTTAGAAGCCCACATCTCACAGGGTTCCTCTCTCAATGAGTCCCTCTCTTACTGGGCCTGCTCTATACTTCAAGGACAGCTTATATTAATGGCCTGATAGTTATGACCCTGGTAAATTCTGCATCGCAGCTCAAAAATAGGAATTAATTTATGGGACTGAAGACAAACTAATTTTAGAATGCCTTTGAAACATTATTTTTGTGCCTAGAACATTAGGGGAAAGAAAGGTTTTCAATGCCTCTTAGTATCTTATTCTGTTTATTTATATATGTATATTGATTGGCTAATATCTTGATGAATTTTATTTATAGATACAATCCACATGAAAAATAGTTAAGGCTTTTATTCTATCATTTCCTCAATTTAGACTTACACATTTTAACATAGATATTACAAACAAGCCTCAGGGTACAACATTGATATTTAAATTCACAACTATCAAATTATTTTTACATACTAAACCTTAAGGGAACCAAAAATTCCTTTGCAAATACATTATCGTAAGTGTATTTTGAGACCTAAAATTAGACTGTCACTTTGTTCTATTCAGCCAAGTGTATTTTTGATGTGCTTTCACCAAATGCTGTTAACAGTAAGGAAAGTTGTTTATGGTGAGATCCAAAATATTTTTAGATCACTTATTTAAGTCAATAGATACCATGAAGTTTAATGTACTATTTTAGATAACATTTAACACTTTGGCTGTACAAAAATGCCAATAAGAAAATATTCACAACTTTTCTCTAACACTTAGGATAAGAGAAGAGGTTCTCCAAATATGCCAGAGAGACAAAGAGCTACCACACTTCCAAATTTAATGAGATTAGTCAAGTCTAAGAGTGAATGTTCAACTGCATTCAAAATGTTTATAATAGAGGGCTCTGTGCTAAATGTTTACAGTAGAGGGCTCTGTGCTAAATTCTGACTTTAATTTTAGTATACAAGGAAGAAAAACCCATAGCCTCTGCTTGCAAGCCACCCATGGGGTACTGGAAAAGAGACACAGAGAGATGAAGGATTAATGCTGTTGATTTGGTTAAGTACTGCTATGAAGGGATAACATCAGAGTGAGAACGCCTTCCAAAATGCCATTTAATCCAGTCTGAGAGGAGTAGAAACATCTTTTTAATGAAGATGTATTATGTTAGTACCTGAGAGGTGTATAAGAGATAATCATACAATAAGTTCATGAGACAGCCAGAACATTTGAAAGCACACAGCCATATCTAAGGTTTCAGCTGAGTAATAAGAAAGTGAAAGGTACATGTTTGTACATGTAGTTAAAAAGCCAAAGGCTAAACATAAGTTTCCATCATCAGATTACAGAGCCATTTTTCTGAAACACTTGACAAGATTAAATGTGTTATGGATGGGGAAGTGGAGTAGAAGCAAGAGTGTGAATCCAGAAAGTTGGACCCTTGGTCTGAGGAAGCACCATTAAGAAGTAGTGCCAATGAGACAGAGGGAGGCAGTCATGTAAGCATAATATTGAATAGTATCTGTTTTCTTGTCAACTGAAGAAGTATTTGATGATAATAAACTGGTCAACTGTTGATCATTTGGTCAGGAGAAAAATTTGACCTCTGATGTCTTCTTTTCATGTAGAGATTGTCACTCAACAACCCAGGACACACATCTTCCTCTAATGTGGAGAGAGGAGCTGTGGACTTCTTTAGAGTTGGAGATGAGATGCAAGGAAATGACTGCATTCATCCTGTATCAAAGGAGTCTATACCAATAAGCACAGAATCTTATAGAGTGGAGGCAGTGGTAGAATGAATGAAGTATTTTTTTATAATTTCCTTAAAGATTTTATTTATTTATTTGTAGAGAAAGGGGAAGGGAGGGAGAAAGAGAGGGAGAGAAACAGCAATGTGTGGTTGCCTCTTGCACTCCCCACACAGGGAATCTGGCCCACAGCCTAGGCATGTGCCATGACTGGGAAACAAACCAGTGACCCTCTGCTTCGCAGTCCAGCACTCAGTCCACCTAGCCACACCAGCCAGGGCTGAATGAGGTTTTTTGATGCAGTATCTAAGGCTTTATGTGAATGGTAGATTTGCACTTCATGTTGATTACAAACTCTGGCTCAGAAATGGAGATAGCACATACTAAGCTGTAAGATGTTGATGAGGCTTCCTTAGGTCAAGTTTTCCATGGGTTCCAAACTGATAAAAAGGGAGATCTAATATTCATTCTGTGCCTTGACATAGACAAATGAGAGAGAACCAGAGCTGGCATGTCTCCCAGAAGGCAGAGTGATTAGACATAAACCACCCTCAGAAGGATGTGGTACAAACAGCACGCATTGAGGAGCAAGATTGTAAAACACCCAGAACAGTAGTCGTGTATGCGAGCCCAAGCAGAAACTGGTCGAGTATCAGTGTGCTTGGTCTAGGACAATATGGGAAAACTAATACCATCTTTACATAAGTGGCAACAAATGTCAATTTAGTGTTAAATTAATGTGAGCAATTATTCTTGTACATATTGAACTGTTTTTATTTGAGAATACTAATATGTCAGTTACCATCAGTTATAAGAGAACAGGATAGAGAGCTGGATAGATAATAAAAAAAACTAAAGAGAGAAATTATGAAGTGTTTCCAAGGATTACCGAATGTGCCCAGTATGAACCAGAGATAATGAGTTTGCATTCCACCAGCCAACCATTGCGAGTTTGAATAATTAATGTATCAGTGTTTTGCCATTTCATGTGCTAAAACACAGGAGAGCAAAGAAGTTGGCATTGGTAAAATTTAATAAAATTATAGATGAATGAAAGTAAAGACTTTCATGGGAGGGAGTGCAGGAAAGAGGGGAAGCAAATCAAAAGATTTTGGGTTTGGGGAAGATGGAAATGTATAGGAACAAACAGCAGAGAAGTATTATAAGAAGATACAAGACTACCTTTCCATCTGTGATTTTCTGAAAATAGAAAGTCTTTACATCAACAGAAACTCAATGCTTTGTAGTGGTAGTCAGTCACAGTGCTGATTGGGACAGAGGCATGAAATGAGAGGTAGAGAGACAGAATTCTGTTGTCCAACTTTAAGTATACAGTACAGTTTTGAGTCTTTGTTCCAGAAGGAATGTATAAAAATACTTTGACTTTTTAGAAATCTCTCAGCATGCGTCGCAGACTTCTCCTTTGATTCCTAAGTTCTACTGGTACATAAATGCAGGTCTGCCTTGGTAGACAAGACCCTGAGGCAGTTTTTTGTAGTTCCGAAGATGTATTAGAATTACCTACTGATAAGGAGAAAACAACAATGAATAGTTTATGGGTATTATAGGTGTACATTTTTAATGCTAATGCCCTTCAATTGGTTATCTTATGCTTCATTGTCTTTTTTCATTCCAAGTAAATGGAATTAACAATAGAAGACTGGATATTGTTAAAAAAATTCTTTAACTGCAGAATTCCTTTGAGAAAGAAATTGAAGATATTTTTAAAAGTAAGTCTCACTTACAGTCACTTTTAAACAAGTATGCTCAGTATATTTATTTCCGAAGGAAGTGGAAAGTAATAGAAAACCCTCCAATATTCAAGAAAATCTTTTCCTTAGAAAATTTGCTTTGGCTAATTGAGAGGCATCTTCTTTTTCTGAAATTCAGGTCTTCATATTGCCAGTCTGGAGGGAAAATGAAAACCCTCTTCAAATTCTATTTATAAGAATATATTCTCATCCAGAAAAAAAGTCAAATGTCCTACCTTTCGTTATGTATCCTGTTTCTCTTCCTTTTTTCATAGAAGAAAGAAATGTTACTTTCATAGATAACATTGGACTGATGTCTTAACAAACCACTTGCAAAATCGTTAAGAGGTGAACTTTCAATGATAGAAAATGTTGCAGAAAACTAACATTGGCAAAACCCACATAATATAAACACTAAAATGTCCTTCTAGAATTTAAAAAAATCATTTTACTTTCCATATCACATGAATTTTTAATATGTATTATTTTAAAACCACCTGACAAATGTAGGGAGACAACTTTGTTGTCAAAAAAGTGGCTAGCAATTGGTAAATTCATATAGCATGTGGAAGAACTAGTTTTTACTTTGGAAACAGATTAATGAAGACACCATACTTAACAAACATAGTTTGGAGAAAATAGATAAGCAAAAAAAAAAAGTGTTCTTGAGTCTGGAAGCAAGAAGTGAGCAGCTCTCCTTAGACCTAATAATGTAACTAAGAAAAAATAAAGCAGAATAGGACACCTACTATATTGAAACTTTCTTCTTAGCCACAGTGCTAAGGATCACCATTACCACTCCCCATAGTGAATGGAAACTGGGTTCTATGCCTTACTTTTTACAGTTAGTTATATGACTACGTATACTAATTGAATGTATAGGTCTCTACACACTACATGAGTTCTATATTCTCAGTGAGATTTTGACAATAATATTCATTTTAAGGCAAGAGAGGAGATAAATTTAAGGCACTGGGAGGAAGAGAGATTTAACTAATTGTAACATACATGTATGTGTGTGCATAAATGTGTTCAATTTGTATCAGAATATGTGTAAACAACTTTGCAGCATTTATGATTTGATTTTAATAGCATTGAGATGAGAAAATTACTGTTACTACCCTTTATTCATGGCTGGAGTGGAAGTGCTGGGAGGTTAAATAACTTGCCCATGTCATAGTGTAGTGAGTCCAAGGGGCCAAAACAGGCATTCTGGAATCAGAGTCTATTAACTTAAACACTCTGTTGTTGGGCCCATATTAAAATTATACATGTAGAAATAATTTTAGGGATATCTGGTGATACAAGGATCCAAGGCATGACTTTTCAAAATAAGATTCCACTATCTAGAATAGAATGAACATATAAAGCATTAACATTTGGGGATCTTTTCCTTCCTGAGTTTTGCTAATGAGGAGGTGTAACATGGCATTTATACACATGTTTCCATATATGTAATGTTTTCAACTTCTCTACTCTTTTTTAATACTTAATTGGATGTGTTTCCCTTTAGGAAATATTATAAAGATATGATAGACTCACATACCTTCAAACTAATAGGTATAAACATGACTGCAATTTAATCATTTGTTGAATTAGCAAAGGCAAATCAGCATTTTATTTCAGTCTTTGGCCAAATATGACCAGTCTGTGTTTCCCAAATATAATATTCTTTTCTTTCAACAAAGTAATCTCTGGTGAAGGCCCATGTCATTATTGACTACTAAAATGTCTTTTTAATCAGTTTTTTTTTTTTTGTGGTAAGCCTCATTTTCCTTCAGTCAGTTCAGACATTCCCCATTTTAATACAAATTCAAAACTGTAGTGTTCAAGTCCATTTTCTAATATAGCTACTCATCAAATTATTTTCATATCACAGCTTTCTTTATGTATGTACTACTTGCATTACTGTAAATTTACCACTAGGTTCCATCTGAAGTAATACCTTCTGCTAGACTATAGGTTCTGTTAAATATCCACCAACTACCAAGTCCAAAACAAACCTTATTTTGAATCATACCCTTCATAAAAGGTGGTTAAAGGGTAAAACATTCTAAAATATTGCTTGTCTATTTTATACTTTCACATAAATTAAATTAATTGTACCCCATTCTTTCTTCAAGTAACTTACTATTGTTGCTCCATGTTGGTAACCTTACCTGAGATAGTTCTTAGAAAGATACTGTAAGAACATATTGCCTTTCTTCAGCAGAATATATTGAAGACAGTTAATAAACTGAGAAATGAGCAATGAGGAAATATGAGGGGATTTGTGGCCAGGCAGAGTTGACCTTCCTTCTATTCTTGACTTTGTAAATTAGTTGTTATACTATCAAATGTGGAAAAAAATCATTCTCATGGAATTTCTGTGAGGTTCAGAAATAATGTATATACTAAACCTATGAACTTTGTTTAATGAAAAAATATTTACTAACATAAATCCTACCCAAATATCATCATTATATCTATCTACCTTTCTATCTACTATCTATCTATCTATCTATCATCTATCTATCTATCATCTATTATTATCTATCATCTATCTGTCTATAGATCTGCATAGCATTCTGGCTTTCAACTAGGTAGCAAAATATAAATGTCTTTATTTTCTAACATGGAATTTTTCACATAACAGCCATATTTATGTTATAATGAAGCACATACATTTACTCACACTTGGCAGAGGTGCATACCAGGCCAACAATAGGAATAAGATCAACATTACCTATTCAACTGCAAAGAAAGTGTTCTAGCATCAAGGTACAGGTTTACATCATAAAATTTGAAACTTGATGTAAGTACCAACAAAACAAATTTTGGTTCTACAACTGTAATGCTAATTAATTTAAGTTGCTTTTATAAATGAATGAATCTATATACTTTTTATGTGTGATTAAGTCGTGAGTTCATATATATAAAATAACTCCCTAACATCCACATCATATGCATGGTATACTTTTATGTTAAAACATAATAGAGCATGAGAAATAAGTTTAATAAAATAAATAACATACATATACAACCTGCTATTTTTATTCACTTTGATAAATATATATTTAAAATATATGACAATATAAAATAATTAATGTCCGTGGGGAAGGTGGGAAGTGATTTAGCATTTATTGAGCTCCTAGTACCTGCTGGGTTTCTTTTTCTACATTAATTATTCAGATTCTCAGAACTACTGAGGCAGACAGCTTTTCCGACCAGAGGAAAGGAGCTCTGTTAGGTGAAGAAAGACAGTGTCCTCTGTCAATGTGGGTGGTGAGTGGCGTGGCTGAAACTCACTCTCATCTGCTTGACTCCATTGCACAACTTGACTCTCCTCTCCTGTGGGAGTTGGGATTCACTTTCATGACATAAAATTTTGCTTCTAATTTATTATGGTCTTGAAAGAAAATACTTTCTAAATTATCAACATAATACCAATAAATAAAAGAGCACTATATATATATAACTCTATTAAAAGACTAAGTTATTTAGCTTACTCTCCAAAAACATTATATAAATGAAAGAAGATAGACAAGTAACAAAAGCAACATAGAAATGTCACATACACTTTCTACTATTTTCTCATTTATTTGAAATAATAGATTATATATAAATGTAACTCAGAAGGTAGTTTACAGTTGACTTCATGAGGCCTGTATCTACAACCTCCTGAGTGATTTGAAGTGATCCAACACGTTTTTATTTAGAGACTCTGAATGGTTATGTAAATGTCCAATCAAGAGGAAATTCTGTTCCTTGCATGGCTAAGAATAAGTTTCAATTCCTCACAACTACTAAATGAGTACTCCTTTCGGCCATTGCTTGATGGAACCAATTTATCCCTTTAAAGTGAAGAAGCTTCAATATTCCTGTTATGCCCTTTCAAAAATCATCTTCTAGACCCAAAATAATACTCATTTATTTTATTCACACTTTATCCTAAACTATACAGTTTGTAAGTTATATATTGAAATCCCAAACTTTTTGTCAATAACTTTTAAACTCCTCAATTATCACAAATAAAATAGGTTGTATAAAGAAAAAATAACTTTGTGATATAAACAATATGGTGTATTAATTCATATTACTACCGTTTATAGGAGATGATTGTTGCAAAACCCGAAGAAAATGATCAGAAGCAGGCAGATGTCTACACAAAAGCCTAGCCTTAAAAAAAAGAGGGGGTCAGAAATGTTACACTATTTCTTACTCTGAATCAGATAACTGCACTTTTATACTTCCACCCTGTCTTTCTTTCTAACATTCTCAAAAGAACATGTTAAATGCTTGATCATTCATCCAGATAAAATCTTATATCTGCAGGTTTTACTTTTCATTTACATTATGTTCAAATTTCAAAATTTACAGTAAAATTATTGGCTTTCTTCTATCAAAGCTTTAACAAGAATGTTTTCTGGAGGTTATGAGATTAACAGTTTTAATAAATAATTACTTTTCTACTAAAAATAGCAAATTTTAAAATTTATTACAGGGAGAGTTCATGTTTTTCTAATTCTATTATTTCCAAAGCATGAAATAATGTAACTGCATTAGTTCCTATTGTTATATAACAAGTTACCACAAACTTAGGGCTGTGCAACTACACCAGTATGTAGGTAGGAAGCAAATTCATGGCATGACTGATTTCTCTGCTCCAAATAACACAAAACTGAAGTCAAGGCACCTGCTGATCTAAGTTCTCATATGAAGGCTGTTGGAATAAATCTGCTCCTTAGTTCATTCTAGTCATTGATAGAATCACCTTCCCTGTACTTACCCAATTGAGGTCTCTGTCTTTGGCTGTGGCCAGCTGGAAGCCACTCTCAACTCCTCAAAGCTGCCTCCATTTTTTGCCACATGGCCCTCTCTATTTTCAAGCCAGCAATAGTTCTGAGAATATCTTAATATCTATTGCTTAACATCTAAGACTTCCTCTTCTGTCCCCAGATGAAGAAAACGTCTCACTTTTTTTTTTCTTAAGAGTTCATGTAACTAGGTCAGGCCCACCTGGATTACTTCCCTATCTGAAAATCAACTGCGCCTTTTAATGTTACCAAATCACAAATCATAAGGATAAAATTCATCATTCCCACAGCCCCAGGTATTACATGGCACCAGTACAACAAAGGGATAGACATCTTTGAGGGCATTTCAGAATCCTTTGTCTGAGAGTGAGTCATGAAGTTTCTAGAACTGTCAAATTTTACAGCTTCTCAAAAATGATCTCAGTAATGAAGCCATTGTAAACATAAAAACTAGTATGAATCATTCATAAAAATGCATCAGTTTGGGAACTCTGAAAATTCCAAATGGAAATAATGTGTATATCTCTAGTTTTAGCTTCACATGAATTTTTATTCACCATGAAAAAGCAAATAATTAAAAACAAAGTACACATTTGTTTTGTTTTGAAACTGAGTGTTTGAGTAAAATTAAAACAGACAAAAACTAGTAACTTTTTCTTCTTTTTCTACTCCGGTAGATCTTTTTCCCCCTAAGAATAAGTGTGATTCTAGAAACAGAAGAATAAGGATACTGGTGTCCTTAAACAATTACTGATTGATGGATTTTTGGTTTTACTCCAAGAACTCCATTTATTCTCTGAATTCATAAGCCTGTACTCTAACAAGGGGCATGATAAACTTTTGGGTCAAGCTCTTCCAGAACAACAGGAAGCTCCAGGCAAAAGTGGCCATCAAAGAAGCCCCATGTTGGTTAGAAATGTCTAGGCCCTATATAAATGCCTTGTTCTGTCACTGGCTGAGGGTAATCCAAGAACAGCGTGATTTCAGCTCAAAGGATGATATGAACTCTTGAGCTGCTAATAGCTAGAGGCTGTCAGCTAACCCTACTCCTTGAAAAGAGTTCTGAGAGGACATCTCAGTCAGTGCTATTAGTATAGAATGAAGAATCTAACTTCCATATACAGTGTTTACCCCAAGGCTATCTTCACAGAAGCACATGGAAAGAAATTTTACCAGGTATCTGTCAAGGCACTGACATTATCATAAGATATATACATCTGGTTGCTGTAGTTTTTCTAGGATGTGCCAAAGTGTATTTGCTTTAGGATCAACTGAAAATTACCATTGTAGTTTATGGAAGGTAAGCAGCAATTGTTGCCCATGTTACATTGTGAAGAAAGTGAAAAGTAGTATTGGATCAAGAGAAAATAGGCTGAGCTGTGTTGATATAGGTAATAATAGTGATTAAGGACATAAGGAATTTGGACATACTGAGATGTAACTGGCTTATAGCAGACATGGGGCTATTTATTCACATACCAATGTAAGTTGCCTAGTATCAGGAATCAGTGAGTAAACCTTACAAAATATACTAAATAACCTGAACCAATGTAACTTTTGTGTGCCAGATACACCTGCATAAACACATGGAAAATACAGTCATAAAAAGGTTATGCAAATATTTTCAAATGAAGGGGCTGACCTGATATAATCGCGTTTGCTCTGTCAGAAGGAGTTTTGCTAGCAGTGGGAAGACACAGCTAAATAGAAATTCTAAAACTGGTATTTAAATCATTAATTCCCTTAATGCAGATGGCATAAGTGTCTATGTATGTTTCCTTTAATTAAAAAAAAAATTACATTAGCCCAAGAGAGTCATGAAAAGACCTCAATTCTATCAGTATTGCTACCTGTGCATGAACTGCCTGAGTTTATTCATAGATTTATAGATGAAATAGTTCTGCAGTTCTGTGAGCTGCTCTGATCTTTATTTATTCTGGTTTTTGTTGGACTTAATTTTATCTGTAAAAGAAAGGTTGCTACAGTTAAGTTACTATGATGATAATCAACACAAAGACCCAGGATTCTTCAACCTATAATAGAAAGAGAAAAGAGGCTTGGGAAAATAATGGTTTAAAATGTTTGTGTATTAACAAGACTTAGAAGGGGCCGGTGTCATCACAGATGTCTGGGTATGGCATCATGCATAACAGATTGGCACATCTAAATTGGCAGGTAACAAAAGAAGTAAGAGTTCCCCAGTGACTTGGTGCAATTTCTCAGAGCACTAGGGAGTTAGTTAACTACCTCACTTATACCTAATAAAGTGAGACCTCAGTTTCACCCCTGCTGGGTCCTCTGCTCCTGTTTCTATTTTCTTTAATTGGGAAGTCAGTTAGTGACACTGCTCATGGAGGAAATCCAGGTTGTTCATGCATAATCTATTTTGTGTTTTTCAAAAGATACAATGAAAGAACAACAAAAAACCTAGGGAAACAACCCTTGAGGGTATTTAACCTTTACTTGTGGAGAAATAAGATTAGGATGATTACTTAAGGCAAATGATATTTCAAACACACAATTTACAAATATCCTTGCAGAGAAGTAATTGACATTTAAAAATGTGTTATGGAAGTGTATGTTAAGACACTATACAAGAGAGATGGAGTAAATTCACTTTCTACCAATAAACTAGACAGGCAGAGTTCATCTATTCCACAGCAAATGGAGGGTCCAACATCTGTAATAAAGAAGGGTGGCATGCGAGAGTGTGGGTAGCTGATATTAAGAGAGGGAAAGAAAGACAGGGACACAATCAACCTATCAATTTGCACAATGGAATCCTTGTTTTCTAAATGCTAGCCTGGGAATACAGCCCTTTCCCTCTTTTGTAGATTTTTTTAGAAGACTGTCACTTATGGATTCTTAAGGAAAGAAGATGTGAATGCAGTGCCTAAAAACATTTAATAAATCAAAATGTGCCTGTGTGTGTATACACACACACATTGGTATATATGTACAAAATGTGTATATGTACATACATATATGTGTATATATGTATATACACACATATATACATACATGTATATATAATTTCAAAAACAGAGGAAACCAATGAATGTCTCAGACAACAGATTCTATTAAGATCTCAAAAGAGCAAGATCTTTTGTAGTAGGAATGGACACGATTGATTTTACAGAGAAGGTAAGGATAAAACTAGCCTTAAAGAGATAATAGAAAATTCCAATAAGCAGAGATCAAAGAAATGGTTAGTGGTAAGCAGAATAATGACCTCCCCAAAATGTCCAAGTCCTAATCTCCCAGTTATCCACCAAATATTCATGTAAAGTGTAGTGCTGCTACTGTTTGCTTAGGTGTGTCATTGTTTCCCTCCACACCAAACCAGCCGGATGACTATAGTAGATATGGAATCAAGATTTGGATAGTTTACTATCTATAAGGTTCAAAGTCAATACTTGAACCTAAATGTGTATCCTCAATCTTAATATTTTGCTGCTGGATTACCTTCAGCTGAATGATCCAGTCCACCCTATATCAGATGTTTGAATAGTTTAGTTTGTTTAGACTTATACACTTTTGTATTTCTGTTCGCTGTTTGGTATAAAATATTAAATGCCTTATTTTGGAATGGTGGAACCAAATAAGAAGTCAGAAAAAATATTTTTGCAATACATCGATAAACATCTGTTTCTACCAACAACCAGGTCCTTTACATTCTGCCATGCCACTGGCTAACCATGTAGATAAGCCTTTCAGTTCACATAAAGACTAATCTATTTCATTAATGTTAATAATGCTTAGAAAATTGAAATGTAGCTGTGTAGACTGTCCTTGATTTATAGAAATTACTTTCTATTAACGTAAATTATTGGCTATGAAATTCTAAGTACTTCATGGTGACTAGATGTTATTCCAGTGAAAATGTAAATATATAGCCCTGGCTGGCATAGCTCAGTGGATTGAGTGCGGGCTGTGAACCAAAGTGTCACAGGTTCGATTCCCAGTCAGGGCACATGTTTGAATTGCAGGCCATGACCCCCAGCAACTGCACATTGATATCTCTCTCTCTCTCTCTCTCTCCCTTCCCTATCTAAAAATAAATAAATAAAATCTTTAAAAAATGTAAATATATAAATGCAATGTCAAATTTTATGTATATTTACTTAAAATCCTCTGATCATGGAGTGGTGCACTGTAAAAGAAAAACCTCACACAAATTCTCAGAAATAACAAAAAATGGAAAAGAAGGACTTCCTTTAAAACAGATGGTTACAGAAACAGATGTGTGGTATCATTTCTGAAGTGTGTTAGACACATATGTAGATGGAAATATGGAGTGTATAGGCAGAAAATCTTGTGACTGTATATGAAAATAATAAACTGATGGAGTTCTGGCCTTTCTACTATAAGGTTAAAACATGAGAAACAGATACTTAACATTAGTCTAAGTTTCCTAAAAACAAAACCAAGGGCAAAGATTACTCTTACATAAATTTAAAAAACCCATTGTAGTAAATTTCTTTTTTTTCCTGTTTATTTAAAATCATTGTATTATCTGAATTATTTTTCTGGAAATTCTCACATATATTTCAAATCTACAGTGTTTTAGATTCAGAGTTAGCAATGGTTAACTTTATGTGTTGACCGTGGTGTGTCCAGACATTGGCTTAGAGATTATTTACAAATGCGCCTGTAAAGATGTTTCTAGAAGCAGTTAATGTCTGAATTGATGGACTGAGTAAAGCAGACTGTCCTCCTCAATGTAGGTGGACCTCATCCAAACCATTGAAGGTCTAAATAGAATATAAGATTAAATAAAAAAGAGTGTTTTTTTTTCTCTCTCTGCTCAATTGTTTTGAGCTGGGGTATGGGTCCCTTCTGCCTTCAGATTCGGATGTGTGCCAGAACTGTATCATCAACTCTCCTGGGTCTGGATTTCTTTGCCTCCACAACCATGTGAACCAGTTTCTTACAATGAATAATTTTACATTCACATGTGGATACACATACACGCGTGCACGCACGCACACACACACACACACAGACATGTTATTGGTTCTGTTTCTCTGGAAAACCCTAATACACGGTTCATCGAGTATGCATGTCCTCCTACTCCCTCCGTGGACTTCGTATTAAATCATGTAAAGTGAAAAAGATTAATTTAAATGACCAGTGAATGTAAGTGTACTAATTGCATCCACATGGAAACTTTAAAATCCATCATATGACTGGCCATAGTTTCTTTTTTCAGTCTCAGCAGTCGGACAAGTATGTCAGAAGAACCTCTGCCATCCTGGGTTCCTCAGTGACTAAAATGAGTACAAAGCTGCTGCCAGTCCATGTTAGACGTGCAGGGTTAATCAGATGTAAACTTGCATAGTGCTAGCCACTGAATGGGGGAGATTTGTTACCACTGCATAGACTAGCCCATGCTGACTACTTCATTCATACCATGCTTATGCAATCTATTATGTGCTAAATTTTAACATTGTTTATTTAAATAATAACAAGCCAGGTACTATATTTATAGTAGTTTTGCAGATGGTAGAACTCATAATATAGTTTTTTTTTTTTTAAATCAAATGAATCTTCAAAGTATTAAGCAACTTATGGAAGGTGACAAGGCTGAGGACCAATTCAGGTGTGTCTAATGCCCTTTCTAATTTGCCCCAATAACTATTCTTTGCTGTTTTTGCTTTTGCTCCTGGTTTCCTTTTACAACAGGAAAGACAGCACGTTGTGGTTGAATATTTTATTTTTGTGGCTGTAGTTATATTTTCTTGAGGCTTGAGAGATGAACAGTATTTAGTCACTGACCCTCAGGGCAGGATATTGGGAAGTCATTAAGTCATTTGACAAAGTCATTCATAAAATTGTTATGAACATAGCAGAGACATCTGGACTTAAGTAGTGTGATAGACTAAATGTACAACTCTTTACAAAGGTAGGTTCAAAATTGCTGGTCCACAATTTTCTCCCCATTAAGTTCATAAGCTTTAGTGTCAAACAGCCAGGGATGGAAAAAATTACCTTTGTATATCAGCCTTTTTGTTTGCAAAATAACAAAAAAGTACCTTGTCTACTGGTTGTAAGAATTAAAATAATATAGGTAAATTATTCAGCTTGGCAGAAAATATCCCCCAATAATTTTTAAAATGATAGCTTAGCAAGAAGAGAAAAGGAGAAGGAGGAAAAGGAACCTGACTTTTGGCTGCCTTATTCTAAGCCTTAAAAAGACTAGAAAGAATCCTTAAGGGTGTGGCTCACTGTTTTTAGGTGATTCACAAATATACACATGTGCAACTTTAAAAGAAGTCAATATGTTTATTGATTGTAGAGAGAGAGGAAGGGAGAGTGAGAGAAAGATAGATTGGTAATGAGAGAGACAGAGAAGCACCGATGTGAGACAGGAACAGTCACTGTGCCTACCCTGACTGGGGAGGGAACTCACTACATAGGCACGTGCCCTCACCGAGAATCTCCCTCTCCACCTTTTGGTGCACAGGATGATGGCCCAACCAACCAAGCCATACAGACCAGGGAAACATATGTGCAACTTTAAAAATAGAAGTTTCTTTAGGTATTCAGCTTAACAGGGATCCACATGGGGGATGTGACTCAGATAAATACACAAAGCACTATTATAACGAAACCAAATGAAAACAAGAATTAAATAGATGCAGCCTGAAAGCATTAAAGAGACCCAGAGGCAGAAAAACAAAAGGCACTCATACTGGGCTTCTAAACAAACAACTAAAATACTGTGTCACTGAAGCATGTTGTGCTTGAAGAGGGCTTTGAATCTGAAAGCAAGCAGGTGCATAGTGTTTTGGAATTTGTCATGAAAAAGAAAGCAAAGATGTTTCATTTCAGAATAAAGACAAGCTTCAGGATGGGCATAAATGTCTTCTTGCAATATAAGAAGGAGATCCTGAAGAAAAGGTTCTGTTTTTAGCTTCAATAAACAAACAATTTAGAGAGCAGTGTTTGCTGCTCATTCAAAGAAAACATTTCTTAAATGTCAGAATTATCTAAATAGAATCCCAGCAACTAGTCATCATGAAATATGTTGCCTCCTGGAGTGGTAAATTCCTTGTCAAAGGTTGGTTCAGAGGTTGCTATTCTGTCCTCTTCTGAAAGCAAAAGGAGAAATCAGTATCCACAGGGATACTGGCAAGTTGATCTCAAAGGATCCTTCAAACTATGAAGTAAGATGATTACCTTTCTCTGTATCTCTGTTTAATTTTATTCAGGGATACTTCCAGTATTTATTCAGTACTTACTACAAGGGTGACATTATGAGCTGGTGTTATACATTCATCTCTGCATTTAACTCATGAGAAAGTTAACATTGTCTTTAAAAAAAAAAATAGGAAAGTGAGATATAAAGAAGTCAAATAGAGTGAGTACTAAATGGTATAAGAACACCAGTAACAAGATTCTAAAATTTGGGTTTTCACTTCTGGTCAAGGTGGAGGCATAGGTAAACACAGCTCACTTACTAGCATAATCACAGCCAAAAGTTAATAACTAAACTACAAAAAACTATCACCCAGAATCATCGGAAGATTGAGCTGTACAGAAGCCCCCAAATCAAGGAATTAAAGAAGTCACATTCCTTCAATCAGTAAGAGCAGCAGAAACACAGAGCTGTAGAGACACAGAATGGAAGGTCCCACACCTATGTGTGATGGATAAAAACTGGGAGGGATATCTGGGGAGCAAGGGATCGAAGTCCCACACCAGATTACCCAGCCCAGGGTTCCTGTGTCAGGACGATAAATCCCCATAACTTCTGGCTATAAAGACTAGTGGGGGGTTGGAGTGGTGGAAGAAACTGTGGGATTCTCATGCACCTCCTCTTAAATGGCCTGCAATGGATTTAGGACTTAAGTAGACGCACTCCTTCTGGGTTCCAGCATGGGGGCAGCAGCTAGAAGGGCACTAGTAGCATATGAGGAGAAACCAAAGTGTCTGGCATCAGGGCAAGTGACAAAAGGCAGCTTCCTCCTGAATAAAACTTCAGAGGCCAGGCAGTGGCCATTGTCCCTTTTCTGAGCCCTCCCCCACACAGAGCCATAAAGTAGACATGCCATATCTAAGACTCCATCAACCCAATTCACAGGAGTTGCCCCATGCTGGTAATTACCTAAGGTTCCACTCCATGCAACTTATGCTACTACATTAGGCCATGCCACCAAGAGAGGGGGTCAAAGCAGTTCTACCTAATATAATATACAGAAGCCAATACAGGAGGCTGGTAAAACTGTAAGACAAAGAATATGGCCCACATGAAAGGACAGACCAAAACTCTGGGAAAAGAACTAAATGAAATGGAGATAGCAATCTATCAGATGCAAAGTTTAAAGTTATTTGGCTGCTCAAGGAACTCATTGGGTACCTCTACTGCATAAAAAATAGCCAAGCAGAAGTAAAGGCTACACTAGCTGAAGTAAAGAAAAATTTACAGGGGATGGAACAGTGGAATGGATGAAGCGAAGAATCAAATCGATGATTTGAAACACAAAAAAGAAAAAAGTCAATCATACAGCATGAAGAAAAAAGAATAAAAAAAGGAAAGAAAAACAACCATGGACAGGGTAAAGAGTCTCTGGGGCAATTTCAAATGTGCCAATATTCAAATTATAGGGGTGCCAGAAGTAGATGAGGAAGAGCAAGAAATTAAAAACTTATTTAAAAAATAATGAAAGAAAACTTCTATAATTTGGTGAAGGGAATAGACATGCAAGTACAGGCAATCCCAAATAAGATGTACTCAAAGAGGACAACATCAAGACACATCATAATTAAAATACCACAGGTTAAAGATAGAGAATCTTAAAAGCAACTGGAGAAAAGCAGATAGTTACCTGCAAAGGAGTTCTCATAAGACTGTCCGCTGATTTCTCAAAGGAAATTTTGCAGGCTAGAAAGGACTGGCAAGAAGTATTCAAAGTGCTGAAAAGCAAGGATCTACATCCAGGATTACTCTATCCAGCAAAGCTAGCATTTAGAATGCAAGGGCAGATACAGTGTTTCCCAGACAAGTTAAAGTTAAAGGAGTTCATCATCACCAAGTCATTCTCATATGAAATGTTAAAGGGACTAATTTAAGAAAGAGAAGATTGAAATTATGAACATTAAAATGCCAACACATTCACAACTATCAACAATCGTACCAAAAAAAAAGTAAGCAAACAAGCAGAACAGGAACAGAATCATAGATGTGGAACTTATTTGGACGGTTACCAGTTGGGAGGGAGAAGCAGGAGAGTGGGGGGAAAGATGGAAGGATTACGTACAAATGGGTAGGGACAGAATAGGCAGGGGGATGTGAAGAACAGAACAGGAAATGGAGTAGCCATAGAGTTTATACGCATGACCCATGGACACGAACTATGGGCAGAATTGCCAGAGGGGATGAAGGATACTGGGTGGAGGGGAGCAAAGACAGAAAAACTGGGACAACTGTAATAGAATAATCAATAAAATACATCAGAAAAAATAAGAAAACATGCACTTCTTTATCAGAGACCCTTGGCTGTACCAAATGTTTTTTTAAAAAGTAAAAATTAAAAAAAAATTGGGATCTCCAAATCTTTTTATTTTAAACTGCAAACAGTGTATAAACCTTTCAATGTTTCTCATGATGGCATGCATTTTTGTAGGATCATAATATGCTGATACTACATTTTATTTCTTGAGTCATCATTGCATGATATGCACTAGGATACACTGCACATCTTTGATTGTATAGCTTCATTCTTATATTTTATTGTCTTTCTTTTTACCTTTACAAAAGTTAAGTATAGACACTTGATTTGCAAATCCAGCCTAGGGTTTAGGAGAGTTTATTTTATTTTATTTTATTTTATTGATTTTATTTATTTATTTTTGGAGAGGGAAGGAAGAGAGACAGAGAGAGAGAGAGAGAGAGAGAGAGAGAAACACCAATGTGCGGTTGCTGGGGGTTATGGCCTGCAACCCAGGAGTGTATCCTGACTGGGAATTGAACCTGTGACACTTTGGTTCACAAGCCTGTGCTCAATCCACTGAGCTATGCCAGCCAGGGCAAGAGACTTTATTTTAGATGTTATTAGTTGTGTCTTACAGGCTGCTAACATCTCATACTTCATTTGTCTCCTCTAATTAAATGACTGAGCAAAATAAACTTTGCTTTTTGCAATGACTAAACACCTCAGGGTGTGGTTTTCTTTCCCCTTTATGAGGTAAAAAAGAAAAATATATGTGAAGTGCTTGGTTTATGTGATAAAACAATGGAGGCGATGTTTACAAGGGAAGGCGTGCAGTGGAAGTGTGAGGGTGATGGCCAGATAGCCCCAGTGTTGGCCTTGGCACTTTTGTACTATTTAAATGCCCTTTTAAATGTTTGGATAAACTAATTATTTTCTTTTAAAAAGCAAATCTCTCTTAAACTGCTGGCATAATGCTTTCATATTTTTCCTGATGAGTTAGCAGTTTGCAATGCCAGTATATTAAACAGCATTTTGGTGATGAAAGAGGCAGAATAATAGTTCTGTTGAACATAACAAAGTAGCATTACTTGGTAACAGATCATTTATGTTATTTAGAATGGAGGATTCTAAAACTGTAATCCTACATATATCACCTTTGCCATTTAAACAGTAAGAAGTATGCTATGCTTTATGAAATGCAAGTACAGATACTTAGAACTCCCTGGAGATACATTTATGGATGTATCACCTGCATTTATATGAGTGTAGTTATGAGCGGTGTCAGCCAAAGTTCAAGGCACAGAAATACTCCTCACACTTCTCTGTTCTAAAGCAAAATGATGCTCCCTCCAGACAAAATTTCCTTTTCTGCTTAATGAATCTGGATGAGGAATATCCTTTCACTGTGAATAAAATTTGGAATCAACCTGAACTATTTAAGCTTATTTTCCACACAACTTTTATTTTAACATTTGTTGTGTGTGTGTGTGTGTGTGTGTGTGTGTGTGTGTATATATATATATATATATATATATATATATATAGCTGAGACTGAATATCTTTGCAGAGCATCCTCTCACTTCCATTATTTGAACTTCAGAGTGTCAATAAAGATGTTCCAGTTGCAATTCAGTACAAAAAAAAAACCAAAAAACATGAATGGATCAAGATAACAAGGGAAACTTCTGGGGTTTAGAGTTCTTATTTGCAGAGCAATCTTAGAAAGTATCATGTATCAAATCAGATAAAATCTGTTATTTTTGAGAAAAAAAAAGCTGGGAACTAAGAAACCTGTGGCTGTTTGTTTTTGTTTTCACATAAACACATTATATGGCAGCTAATTGAGTAGCATAAAACAATGGCTAAAAGAACAAAATAATTAATTTTTGGGAAAAACAATAGATTGGACAAAATTTGATAGCGCCATCTCCTTTCAGTAAATCTTCATTCCTTCCTGACATTTTACTCTCTTTGTAAACACAGTATGCATTCATTTAGACTAGAGTATGATTTCTCAGCCTTGGCACTACTACCAGGTTAATTCTTTAATGTAAGAAGGTGCCCTATTCATTCTGGGCAGTTTAGCAGTATGTCTGGCCTTTATGTACTAGATGCCACTACAGACCCTCATTCATGATGATCAGAGGTCTGCAGGTATTACCAAGTTCACCTGGGAGTGAGATTCTCTCTGGTTGAGAACCGCTGTTATAAGCCCAGCATGTACTTGCCCTCCTCATGATAGCTGAGATTTTTCCTTTTGTCTTTTTTCTAGTGACTTTCTTCCTTGTTCTTTTTGCTTTCATTATAGTTTAACTCTCATTTCTTTACCTCTGTGGGAATACCAATTTTTTTTTCTTCAGGGAATGATTTAATAGCTCCCTTTCTCCTGCTACTATGGCTCCATACCAGGACACCGAGTTGGGGAGGGAATGGAAACTGGATTTCTGCCATGGGTCACCCATTGAACAAGGCACAGCCGAGCTGTGTACTAACAGTACAAACTTCCCTTATGCTCTGCTTATAATAGAATACAACACTTGTAAATGGGTTGTATAGAAGTCAGAGATTATGTCTCCACAGTGACAACATAAAATATGTGGCTGTGTTCTCAAGCCTTTCTTCAAAAGTCAATTTATCCATAAACTAGTTGAAGTCTCTTAATGGTACTGTCTTGAACTCTGAGGTCTAGTCACAGAAATGCACACTGTACAATTTCAAAAGAGGAAATAAAACAGAAAGACAGCTAACTTTCTTTCCTCTCACTTAGCATGATAAAAATATTTTAAACCAAAATATATCAGCTTATATATCTATGCCATTTTGTCAATGCCCTAAAACTTACACTTACAAAAGTCCTCTGAAGTTGTCCCATGCTAATGCTCCACACATGAAAAAATAAATGCCTTTAGAGACACCCAACTGGGACAAATGCCAGGTAGCAAGTGAAAGAAGTGATTTATAGACTCCAGTTCCTTGTATATAATAATTATTAGTTAATAAATATATTAATAAATGCCTGTTTGTTGACTGAAGACTTTCACAATCACTTATATTTTTATAACCTAAGATTGTCTTATTGTCTTTAAAAAAGGAGTATCACACTAAAAGCCTGTTTAGATACAATTCAACACATCAGGTGTGGTGGTGAACACACCACTGACCCAGACATGACCCATGCCCTTTGGAGTTTTTAAATTTGGAGAAGAATTGAGAGAAATACTATAGGAGTAAAAAAAGTTAACTGGTGAAGGTTCTTTATTAAGACACGCCCTGTGAATAATTATAATAGACATGAATAGTTATGTATCTCTTTTTCACCTCCTGTAGACATTGTAAGTGTGACTGACCTAATTATACACTGTTCACCCATGTATTTAGTTCTCATATGCTAATTATGCAAAAACAGACTTGAGAAGATTAGTTTAACCAAAGAGAAATGAAGCATTTAAGCATTACAGTAACTTATTAACCCTCTCTAAAAATTACAAATAGTCTTCTTGGCATTATATTATGGTGAAGAGCCTTACCTTGAAAACGCTCAGACTGAGTCAGAGGAAAACCTTCAATTGGATTTATTTCTCTATCCCTGTAACTCAATGCTATGGGCTGTATGTTTTCCTCTTCTATAATTTTTACAGGAAGCAAGTATAACAGAATTGTTTCTTTTTTGGAATTCATTCTAAAATAGTTGGCTTATTTTAATTATGAAAATTAAGAGCCATATCACAGAAATCTACACTTTTAGATTCTTATTACACAGTGACTCACAATGTAAATATATTCTATTAGAAAAATAAATACCTAGGTTACAGGAAATTTCTCTAGTTCACTTCATATTATTCCTTGCTTTGCTACAGGCTAGTCTAAAGTGATACTGGTGGGGGAAATATTTATTGTTTTGTTTTTTTTACATGATGTTTATATTTTTATTAAATACGTCAGAAAAAAAAGAAACAACTTTTATCTGAAATGTCCAGAAATTGACTAATTTGCCAAATCCTGAGACTTTCTCTAATATTAGGGAAAATTAATCTACTTAGATTTTTTTTTTTAATAAAAGTTAGGGTGTAGGGTAGATATTGCCAGATTGCCTATCATTTCCCGATAGCTATGCACACTGTATTTTCTTTTATTCTTTTTTTATTAGCTAAATAGATGGCTCCTAAAAATACAGATATTGTCCATACTCCCATCAAGCTATGTGTGCCCAAAAGAACACTCCTGGGTAAGGATTCTTAAGTATAAACAGTATATGCACCTATCCTGTATGAGAGGGTGTGGTATCTCTTCTTAAACCTCTCTCCTTCGTCCTGGCTAGGAGGGATGGCTGGAACACTCTCCAGCACTGTTGACTGGTAACTTCTACAGTTCTCAGCCCAGATGTAGAAGCTGTGTGCTAGGCTGGGAATGGGAACGTGGTCCATAACACTAGGACCACAATATCCCCATCAGCCTGATGAACTCTGTGCCATTTTTACTTGAGATAAAGAGTCTGTTTAAAATTGAGGGTTTTGGTTATTTCAAGAGATATGTAATCATAAATAATACAGGCAGTTTTGCTAGTCATAAAAAGCAGGAATCCGGAAGAGAATCATTTCAAATTCTAAAGATCATCTTTGGCTTAAGGCTATCAACATGTCCCTGGAGTGAGGGAAGTGCTCGGTTCATGGAGAAGGTTATTACTGTCATGTGTGTGTATACTTTTGCTCAATGACTCAAGTGTTTGATCTGAAAATTTTGGAAAAACACCTGTGAATGCAATAGCTTCATACAGCCTATGTATTCATTAATAGTAAACTTAACTGTAGAACTTTTGTTGTAGCAGTTATGGTACCCTGAAATCCTTCAACAAAGATAATTCGAATTCCATAGATAAAACAAATAAAAAGGCTTTGAGTAAGCTGTCAAATAATGATGACAAAGAGAACACCTTGAATTCACTGAATCCCCCTGAAATTCCTTTCTCTGTACTAGCCAATGCCGATGATATTCTCTGTATCATTAATGTTTTATACCCTTTACCCACTGAGCAATCACTTAAGTGTAGGATCCCTGTTTAACAGAAGAAGAAACAGCATTTTCGAAAAAGGTCCGTTAGCTGGATTCACATAAGCAGTGAAAATGAAGAGCCAAACTCAAGTCAGAGCATCTGATTCGACACTCCAACTGAACTTTGCTGTCTTCTGTGTCTACGACCCTCTCCTCCTTCCCTTTATACCTCGTTCTGCCCTCACAAAGGCTTGAGTAGATATTGATAAATTAATACACTGTAGATATCTTCCTCTCTATTTTTACAACATACTCCAGACATTACTTGTTCTATAAAAAATGATACATGTACACTTTTAATATTTGATCAATTTCTTTCTTATTCCAAATATTCTCCCATCTTATTAATCTATCAAAGAGTTCAGTGGTTACCCAAGAGCTTAGTGGGGGCTGTCAAGACTTCCTCTATCAGAGTTGGCCCATCCCCTGCTATACACTTTCTTAATATTATATGACGATATTGTTATTTTTCTATGTTCTGTCATTGTCCTATTTAGCAGAGGGTTATTTTATATTAACGTGATAAGATTATATGACCATTTTAAAGAGAACTATTATAAAATACTTTGCTAAACTAAAGAAGTCCCAACATGTCTGCTGATTGTTCAAGGTACCATCCCCAGCTGTTGCTGGAGCAGGTGATTTTCGTTATTGGGCTTTTCAGTGCTTTTCATATCATGGTCATCAGTGTCTGTCCAACTGCCACATAGAGGTTTCACCAGAAAGAGCAGACATAAGAAAGGTAACATCCAGCAATTCCCAGGGAAGACTGCAAATATACCCTTATGCATTTATACATTCTGAATTCAAGTGTACAGTGCTGATTATGACAAGGTTGTGCTGTAGATCAAAAAACAGGCCCTTTTTCCAAGATATGGTCACTTCTTCTTTAAAGGAAGTTAAGTTCAGGGCAAAAATAGGAAACTTAAAGCATTTATTAGTGAAGATTATTTAAGATCTAGATTTCATTATGCTTATACACATCTAGGTGATTGATGTTTTTTGTAGTAGGAACTTCCTAATTTACCTGTTCTAATAATATCAATAGTTCCTGTAGGTAAATAATATATCTTTAAAAGGACATTAATCCTTCCTGTTTAATCCAACCTTGAGTTATCTTTAAATACAATATCATAATCTGAAAATCTTTAATACCTCAAACTTAAAAATATTTTTCAGCATTCACAATTACCAAATACTTCCTCCATGTGACCTGCACACAAACCTCCCTTTCTCTAATATATCTCTAGATAGAATCACAAAAATTACTCATTTATAATTAATTTAACAGATAATTAGTGAGATGGTCTCTAATAGCATATAGCTCATTTTCTAATATTGGGAGTTAAATAAACCCAAATGTGTATGTCTATATACACATATACATTACATATATACATATATATATTCATATGTCTTAAAAACATATGTAGTCCTGTAGCTACCATGAAAAACAAAAACAAAGAGAGCAACAGATTAGACTAAGAATAGTGTTTTTTTAGGTAATATTACCAGGATCATTTCACTTGAGAAGAAGATAATTGTACAGAGAAGCTATAAAAAGCAAAGGAGCCAGCTGTGTGGGGAAGAAGAATTAAACCAGAATGAACAGAGAATGTTAGGCCCTAAGGTAGAGACATCCTCAGTATCTCAATGGAAAATTAAGGAAGTCAGAGTGGCTGGGGTGGGACATCCTGAGCAGTGGGAATACAAGATGGGAAGGCAGGTTGTAGGCCACTGTAGCCATTTAAGGGCATTGGATTTGGTGTACAGTAAGAAGGATTTTGATGGCCCTAAACAAGGAATGGGTATAATTTCATTCATTTTTTTAAAGATTGCTCTGGTTACTATGTGAATTGTAGACCAGTTAGGAGAGAGATGAAAAGGGTACAAAGGCTAACATGCTATTTTAAAAGTTCTGGGTAGAAATCATAATAACTTGAATGTAGGGGATAGCTGCAGTGATGGCAAGAAGCAGTCAGAATCTGAAAATATTTTGAAGATAGAGCCAGTGGGACTTATTGATATATTAATGCGAAGGGTGAAAGAAATCCAGAAGTTCATGATGACCCGGTATTTTTTGGCTTTAGTAACTGGAAACAAATGGGAGTTTGCTGTATTAAAATTACTCTGCCCACTGCAACAAATGTTCTTAATATGATTCTTCAATATTATTCTAAATCTATAGTGTTATAAATGTACTGCATTTACTGAGAAGAGGAGCACTTGGGAAGAAGCCTGTCAGGCATGGGTGCAATAAATAATTTAAGTTTTAAACACACCAATTTTGACTTCCCTGTGGTGATATCTAAGATGATTGGTGCAAACACCTAGTAGAGGTGTTTGGGTCATAGATAAACATCACCATGTATTTGGACACCAAGCATTTCTAAACATGAATTTCAAAAAAGATATGTAGGAAAGACTGAGAAAATTAGCCAGTGATGTGGGAAGAGAATGTCTCAGAGGACGAGTAAAAAAGAATAAAGGATGAGGAAGCAACCCATATGCCAAATGTCTATAATAAGTAAAGATGGTAATGATGAAGACTTGACTGGTGAATTTTAAGAGACTTTTGGTAGATTCCTGGAAACAAATACCTGAGGGCCACTTGTTCAAAAAGGAGTAGAACACAATGATAGAAGACAATGAGGAACAACTCTTTCAAGGAATTTTGCTATGAGGAAGAGTGGGAGGAAAATGGAGCCCAGGGTGAAGGAGGATATGAAAAAAATAAAATTTTAAAATGGTAGATATGACAGCGTGTTTATACGTTGATGAGAATGATATGCTAAACAAGCAAGAAGTGAAAAAAGGCAAGAAGGACCAAAAGTTGATAGAATTATGTTCAACCAACGAAACAAATAGAATGGTAGACAACATACATGGGGATGCATGTATGCTGGTAGACTTTGTGGTAAAAATGATCTGATGGACTTCTATAGTCCTTAAGGAAAAATAATTCAGCATAAATGCATGTTTTACATAGGAAATGATACATAACCACTGGATGACACATGTAAAAGTATTATTTAAACTTTAAAGCACCTTAGCACTATTTTCATTATTACATACAAAAACAGAAAATAGCCATAGTTGGAAGAGAATCCTTGGAATAGGTGAGACAAGTATTATGCTTTTAAATTGCATAGTAAACTGCAACATGTTGGAAACAAAGGTTTGCAGTCTTATTAACTCAAATCCAAAGCAATTTAAAATAGAACCATAGCACTGAAGTGAGCAAATGTTTGCTTTTAGATAGTCTATTATAAATGTTTGAAAAGTGCAATCTCTTCAAACTGATTTTGAGTCTGCTCCTCAATACAGAAAAGCAATTAGGAAGCAGAGAATTAGCAAATATCACTCAGAAAATAAATATTTACTGTCAACCTTACAGATGTGAAAAGTCCCATTTCCACATATAGTTCTAATTAGATTTAAATGGCTTCCTAAGTATTCTATTAAGTATTTGATATACTTTGAATAAACTGTGGCACCACGTTATTTCTTTTAGCTTTAAAAATCATCGTGTGCATTTTAGGGCACTCGTTATATAAAACTAACTAGCATGTTTAGGAAAACTTTGTCCCAGGGTCCCTTGCAGTATTAAGTGATTTTAATGCATTATTCATGAAACATTTTTTGACTCTGTGGACAGTAACAGCTTACATGTGACTAGCATAATTTTTACTATTCTTAAGGAATTTCATATAATTTTAAAGTTTTAATGAAAAGTAATCATTATTGACAATTTTATCTAGAAGTTTTATTAAATTTTACTCAATATTTTTAAGTAGGCTAAAATAACTGGGTATGACAAAATTGAACATTAAGGTATGAATCTATGTCCTTTTCAGCATCTGAAACTATGTTATATTTTTAGTACATTATTTGCTAAAGAAGGAACCAGTCAAATGAATTAATACTTTCTCTCCTGATGCACTCAAAGTGCTTACACATGAATTAGTATACATCATAAAACCAGTCTGAGGGATGCTGCTTCATTAATTGCCTAGATTTTAAGAAAGTGTTTGGCATCATGGTAGAAGTAATTACTATTAAGTAATAAGAGCATTTGACATAAATTTTGAGTTCCTACTATGCACTACCATTTATTTGATCATTTATAAGTCTTATCAGAGTTAGAATTCACTATAAGCTAAAATTATAGATATTATTGCACTCATATTTTTAGAAGTGGAATCTGAGTCACATAGAGTTTGTAAAGTAACTTGGCAAGAATTTTCAAGCAGTAATTAAGTGACTGAGAATCTGAACTTTATTTGACTCTTCTTTTTACATAAATTCCTCAGTTACTCAGAGGCAATTATGTGATAAAGAATATACAGAATTTCAAATTTCCAGTTCTTACTGTTTGTTGGTCCATAACAGTTAAGTAAGAAATAAAACTCCTGAATTACTGCCATAAAATACTTAGCATCCCCTCTACATAAAGGATGGCATGTCTATGCCCTTGCAAGCTCCTTATTACATTTGTAAATATTTAGTTTTCTTTTTCACCAGTTCCTTTAAAATACAACATGGTTACCACTAGGACAAAATTTCAGAAGCAAAATTGATTTAAGAAAGTTGTCTGTAATATCTGCATTTTCCATGCAAGGGATTCATATTGTTTTAATGAAAATATAATTCATGTAGTTTATTTGACAGTAAAGCGTAAATTACTCAAAGCATTGCTGAAAACTGTATTTGTTATTTCATTGCACCTGTACTGTGAGTTGATAATTATCAACTACATATATTTAACAAGTGACGGATATAGTATAATGAAACCAAAAAATGATAAAATAAAATGATAAAGATAGCTAAAAGGCAGTCACGAAATACCATGGAGCAGAGAGTTCCTAAAATGCCTGCTGGAAATCAGGGCATCAAAGAGCTTTAAAGATGTCCTGGAGTCTCAACAAGGCAATAAAGCAATAAGAACCTCTAAGCACTATGTAAGAGCCTTGCAAAAAATAAATGATTCAAATACAAAAACTCAAGAAATGCTAAAATATAGCAAAGTTTAGAGTAAGTGATGACTGCTATAAAAAATAACACATTCAATGTTGGGCTAAGAACAGTCTCCTCTGAGCAGCATGCCTGCTTTTTGGCTCCATGTGATATCTTTTTCTTTTCTTTTAAAACAGGGTAAAGAGGGAGAAAGAGAGGGAGAGAAATATCTATGTGAGACAGCAACATCAATTGGTTGCCTCTCATACACACCCCGACCAACCTGGGATCCAGCTTGCAACCCAGGCATGTGCCCTGAGGGAATCAAAGCCGCAACCTTTCAGTTTGTGGAACAATGCCCAATCAACTGAGCCACATTGGTCTGGGACTCATGCGATACTTTTAGAGCCATACTAATAGAGCTCAATGGAGTTCATCTGTCCCTATAAACCATGCATGAAACTTAATTCTGGAAAAATGGAAATGTTCTCAATCTTGACATTGTAATAGGAAACCTAAAGTTTACAGAACAGAATTGGATAGAAAGTCAGTATTGACATGCTCAAATTATAAGACATCAAGAGAAGAGATACTGTCAAAACGTTAGGAATGAGATCAACAAATTTCATTATGTTCACTAAATTATGTTCATTAAAAACAAAACTAAGAAAAAACAAAAATGGTGACAATGATTAAAACCATGAGATTGAGGAAAGGTGAGTTTAGAGTATAAGCTGACTTTTTCCCTATCAAATCAGGAAGTAAATAAGTAATAAGTAAAGTTGATTAAGTAAAAATAGTGCCATAAAATTTCTTCTTCCCAGATGTAAAAGTAACCAAACTTGTACCCCCATGTCAGATATTAGTGTTACCTCTGCGAAACTTGCTGCTTAGGGATCTTTTCCTTCTAAGAGTTACCATTGCATTTTGTCTTTAACATTTTTGCTTTGTTTCCTGAATGCTAAGTGCTCATTCTGTTACACAGCTCTTTTCATTTCTTTATGCCAACGTTAAGTAGCTGTGACACTTGTGTCCACCATAACTGGAAGAGCACACGCTATAACAAAGAGGCAGCATATGACTAGCAGCTCTACCAACTGTACACATGCCCTGCACTTCTGAACAGACAACTCTAATTGCCCTGTGTTAAGAGAGGATAATAACTCATTGGTTTACACACATTCTAGTTCATATTGCATTCTTGAAAAGTAAATGGATACATTTAGTACTTTAAATGAATCATTAAACACATTTATAATCTTTTATGAGGCAAATATTTTATAATTCAAATGTCAATTAATTTGACAGAGAATAATATTTTTTGTGCACACATAATAAAATACTTCAAGCTACTTCAGATTATTGTATTTTTCTCCTAAGGTCAGTGAGAAGGGCAATGCTTAGCCATAGTTAGTTCAAGTATGGCTGAAGTGTAAGTTAAGCAGAATAATGACAGTCTCTTAGTAAGCAAATTAACACAAAATAATTACTGATTCCCACCAAGGCAGTCTTATTTTTAACCTGTGAAAGTCAGGACATGGTCTGGCATTTAGCTCTTTGGAACCATGCCTGTGTTTTACTTCTTTCGGTAGCGCTGTCACGGACAAGGCTTTTGCTCTCTAGAGCTCACTCTCTTGCAATTTATAGTGATCTATATAATTCTAAAAGAGCTTGAGCCAGAAAAAGGCAACAGAGTTTTGCAATAAAAATGCACTTTCACTTTACCATGCTTGCTTATTATCTAGAAAAGAAAGATATGATAAAATGTATTATATATCTTCTATTAATTGTGGCCAATGTGACTTATAATTCATTACAGGAAGGTAAACATCTTTTTTTATATATACATTAGGGAATAAAGTTGTTTTCCTCTATGGGACTTAAGGCATAACTCAGCATTTTAATAATGAAAGTTATGTGATGAGCTGCTGAAAACTTCAAATCAGAACTATTCATGCTTTCTTATTATTTTTAGAGAGCCTACTGGAATGTGGAGATTCTCCAATGTAGTTCTGATGACAGCAAGGTCAGTTGTATGATATTCCTTTTATAATATTTCTATCATTGTAATTTTTCCTAAGATTTTCCTAGATAATTAAAAATATCTTGAGTTATGACTTTACTATGTTAAAATAAAGATATTTCTTTTTAAAAAATATTTTATTCATTTATTTTTAGAGAGGGAAGGGAGAGGGAGAGAGAGAGAGAAACATCAATGTGTGGTTGCTGGGGGTCATGGCCTGCAACCCATGCATGTACCCTGACTGGGAATCGAACCTGCGGCACTTTGGTTTGCAGCCTGTGCTCAATCCACTGAGCTACACCAGCCAGGGCAAAATAAAGATATTTCTAAGGAAAATTAGGAATGTAATTCTGAAGTGTTTTTAAAGATTCATTTTATTTCTTTAAAATATTTTAATGTTTTCCCTAAGGTCCCCAAAACAAGTCAAAATAACCTAGGCACCCCAATGTTCATTGCAGCACAATTGACAGTAGCCAAGTGTAAGAAGCAACATAAGTGTCCATCAGTAAATGAGGAGATCAAAAAACTGTGGTACATTTACACAATGGAATACTACATGGCAGAAAGAAAGGAGGAACTTCTACCATTTGTGACAGCATGGATGGAATTGGAGAGCATTATGCCAAGTGAAATAAACCAGGTGGTAAATGAGAAATACCACATGATCTCACCTACAAGTGGAACCTAATCAACAAAACAGAAAAGTGAGCAAAATAGAACCAGAGACATGGAAATAAAGAACAAACTGACAGTGACCAGAAGGGTGGGGGGAGGGGAGTAGCAGGGGAAAGAAGGGGGAAGAGGTCATCAAAGTACATGTATAATGGAGTCATGGACAAAGCCAAAGAGGGATTGGATTGAAGGTGAAAGTTGGGGGTGGATGGGAAGGGGAAGAGTGGTGGATGGAAATAGAAACACTATACTTGAAAAACAATAAAAATAAATAAATAAAATAGTTTAATGCTTTACTAATAAAAAATAATTTACAGGACTATGACTGAAATGAACTGCAAGTTTATGACTCAAACACCTGGATGTGCAGTTGTATAAGTTACCGAAACAGGGCATACACAGGCCAGGTATGGGGACAGGAGAATGATCCTATAAAGCATCATTACATCCATATAGATGCAAATATGTCAAAGAATACCTGAAGATATGTATGAATTTAAAAATAACTAGGATTCAAAAAATAGGTTTAGGAATAATCAACAGCTTTGGAAAAATTATTTTATCACAGGAGTAGAAAGGAGGGACATGATTGATGTTTCTGACAGAGAATGTATATGGTGTGAAACATCACTCCAATGCAGCAGAAAACACAAGTTCCATATTTTACCAACTAAAATGGTTACTATTTTCCCAAAATTTATTAGGGGAAAATGAGGATGGCCATTATACACAGGTAGGGTGAATTCCATGTATATATAAATGTCTTTAATTCTTTTATTTATGTGTATGCATTAAAAGTGTGTAACTCTAGAAATCAAAAATATCTGTATGCAAAATAATACCCTAGAATACAATAATCAGTTTTGTTTCTAAAAATAATAATTGAATTAAAAATTAAAATGAGATTTTTTTCCCTGAAATTTTGGGCCAGAATTATGTGTGAGCATTATACACAGCAAAATGTGATGAATGGGCCATAGAGAGATTCCAGATACATTTGGGCTCCTTGGTCTACCATGGCCTCAATCAGCTCTGAGTCCTGGATTTTCCATTAGGTAGGCCAATAACGAAGGGAAGATATTTGTTGATTGAACACAGAAATACAAGTTCCCAGGTTAAAGTGAATTGAATGATGAAGAACTTTTGTCCAAAAGTCCATGCCCGAGTCTCTGAGAGGTGGACAGTTGGACAGAGCTAAATAGGCTTGTGTATGGAACAGCAACTGCAGCCCACACAGACTGAAACCTTGTCTAACTTCCACATTTTTTACCTGGAACGATAGACAAGTGGTGTCTCAGAACTGCAGTGCAACCAGAGCCATGCAGTGTCCATCAAGGGCAAAATGATGTTATTACTACAATTCAGTTTTAGTGTGACCCCTACATCATAGGTATTGATGCTGGAAAAAAAAATAGGTTCCAAAAGTTACAACATAATAAAATCCAGAGACTGCAGTTTGGGTGCAGCCAGTAGTATTTGTTTGGTGCTTCAGATATCATACGTTTTTATTTATGTTAAATATAAGATATATTAATAACAATGGTAGCAACATGGGTGTTGACACTCCTGTACTGAGTGTATATGATTTTTAATTCTACAGCCCTCACAAAATTCATTCTTTAGGTGATTAGGGAAGGGGTTTATTACTATCCAAAACCTAGGAAAAGCTATTGATGTGATCATATTTAAAGTTCATAATACCTCTTGCCTGATGATTTTCACAGGAAATCAATATGTCTCATTGAATGTGTTACTTGGATACGTGTAAGGTTTCTACATAACCACACACACACACACACACACACACACACACACACAGAAGTTTCCCATCATCCATGAGAAGACCCAGGGTTTAAAATCTTTAGTGATTACCATGGAGAAGACAATAATTTTGAAGGGGGCATACTAACAAAGATACTGTTTTGGGTGTGGGCTGAGGAGAAATACATATAATTTATGAATGGGTTTACCAGTAGTACATGATTTTTTTAAGAACAGTGCATTATATATAGGACTTTTAAATCTGTACATTACAGATTCCCACTGTCTCTAAGAATAAAAACTTGTGAAAAAATAAGGTGATATGGTCAACCAGAAAAGGATTTAAAACCCTTGGTTATTTTTAAACTGTTATTTCTAAGTTTGAGATATTTTAAATATGGGGAAAAATCTGTATTTCTCATTGATCACTCTTTAGCCTCTTTCTGGCTCTCTCTCTTTTTCTCCTTCCCTCTCTCTCTCACATTATCCCGTAATTGCTTGGTGAATTAACTGAGTCTGGTGGTTGAAATATCATCCACAGCAGAGGTGGCAAACACAAGGCCCGTGGACCAAATCCAGCCCTCCACCTGTTTCATCTGGCCCTCCACCTTGTTTCTACTAGGTGGCAGTGCTGAGCTCCTAGCCCCTCATTCAGGAGTAGTTACATTCATACAATCCTAAAATTACATTCCACCCTTTGAAGACAACCTCAAGGCTGATGTGGACTGTGGGTGAAACTGAGTTTGACACCCCTGATTTACAGGATAAACAGCCCCATCTTCGTCCTAATCTCCTGCAAATAACCTTACCTCTCCCCAGTTTGTCTATGTCAGTTAATGCTAATTGAATCCTTCCAGTTAATCAAATTGAGAATCTTGGAGTCAGCTTTGATGCCTTTCTTTTCCCTTTTCATCACAGATAATAAAATAAATATTACCTGTACTGCAAAAGGTACACATGATTTGACCGTGTCCTTCTAACCTCAAAACATAGATCTAATGCAAGACACCATCAACTCTTACCCAATCTTGCCATGAGCTATAACCAATTCTTATTGTCCTAATAGGTCTTTTGTCTCTACCCTTGACTTTTATCTCCTCCCCATCCATTTCATTCTCAACACTACCAGAAAGGTGATGCTATTACAATACGTTAAACTGTTTCACTCTTCTGCTCAAAAGCCTACAATGTTTCTATTTTAATTTAAATTCCTATTGCAGCCAACATTTATCCATTATCTACAGATACCCAACGAATTTCCCCCAGTTTCCCCTTTAATGTTATTTCCTAACACCGCCCTCCATCTTCTCTAGACAAACTAGCTTGTCATTGCTGGAACATGCCAGGTGTGTGTTTGCTCTGTCTGCTCCTTCTGCACAAAACTCCATCTAGCAATCCATCTAACACTCTCACCTAATTCAACTCTTTGCTCAAACATCACTTTCTCTGTTTTCTGTGTTTAAATTTCAAATAACCTGTTAATAATCTGGACTTCCCTTACCCAAATCTATCTTTGTGGCACTTATCAGACTGCAAAATACTGTCCTGGACTTCAGGGTGTGGCGTCCAGATCTCCCTGCAGCACTCAATCCCCCAGCTCTTCAGCTGTCAATAGCCCCCTGATGAGTTCTTCTCCAGCAACAGTCCTGAGCTGAAGAGAATACTCTCACTCCTGATCATTCTTCCTCCCAGGAGGCAGCCCGCATTCTATGTCAGGTCATGGTTCAAGTGAGGAAATAAAAGTCTGGGCACTTGCTTCGAGGTAGAACAATTACCCAAGAGACATTCAAGCCTAAAGCTCCTGCGAGACCCTTGGTAAGAGTTTGGTGCAATTCAACTCCTCTTTTTGCCCAATGCTACTTTCTTCCTTCCTCCGTGGGTGTGGAGCCCAAGGGGACACCAAAATACACTTTCTGCAGATGATTTTCCATATTAGAGGCTGTGGCCTGGAGAACTGAAACTAAGATATGGACTATATACTTTATGTGTTTAATACATTTATTACTTATTATGCATCATTCACCCCTAAAAATCTACTCCATAGTAATAGAAAGTTACATTTCCAAATATTGAAAACATAGTAGATGCCCAACAAATGGCTGTCACACAGGAGTGCTCAACATAGGAGGTAAATGAAAGAGTGAGGATGTTTCACCAAAGGATTAAAGAATTCAAATGTTCCACAAAAAATGGTATGCATGTAGCATTTACTATATCGATATGTCTTTCTCCTGTTTCTGTTGTATACCCTTTTTTTCTGTGTTAGAAACATGATCAGTTGTATGGTCATGCAGGTCTCAGAAACTTTAACATTATTTTGATCCAATGAAACTTTATTTCCTTGTGAGAAGTTCCTATATTAAGAGTGTGTATATTTATAGGCTTAGGGTCTTTTTATCTTACCAATTAAAGACCTTTTTCTTCTACTTTGTATCTCTCATCTCCCATATAATTTTTCCTGCCTCATAGCTGTGGTACACCCTTACTTGGGTATATGCATAGCATGGCTTGTTCATGGTTGTTTATGACCTCCTCTGACAGTGGCATACTTTAAAATACATACAGCATTTACTATGATCAGATTGTCTCAATTTCTCAATCCCTATATTCCTTGGGGAACAAGTAAGTTCATCCCTGGCTTTTTCATATTTTTATCAATTAGTTATATATGACCACTTTGAGTCTGGTACTTTGCTACATCTAATCTACTTTGGCAAGATGGCGCAAAATCAGGTGATATCTGCATAAACCATTTAAGTCTGAATCTGAAGTCAGAGTTTGAGAAAAGACAGGATCCCTGCAAAGAGGCTGCTAGTTTAGCAATGCTGGCAATGGACATGTGCAACATCACTTTTATTTCAAAAGATCTTCAAATGCCACACCATCATTTATGCTTCTGTGAAAGACAACCAACATAGAAAAGTCTGCTTCTTTCAAGTTTTAATATTCCCTGTAACCTAACAAAATTATGCTTTTATTTTACATAGCCAATTGTATTTTAAAATGTGAGAGAATAATGATTTTACAAACATGTTAAATATACATGTTTGTATATTTCTGCCTTATCAGCAATGAGAAATATACAATTCCCTTGGGATCAGCTCAAGGCCAGTGGCACATAAACTCAAGCACACAACGTTCTTCATTTATGAAATATCCTCATGTTCAAGTTTGGCAGGCACACCAACTGAGTTCTAAATTCTCAAATACTGAATTCCAAAAACACCTATCTTTCAGATGAGAGTTGCAAAATTGTGGAGTCAGCATATAAGTTTAAGCCAGGTAGAGAGAGTGTCTTAAAAGCAGGACTTGGTCAATAGGCAGATGAGGTAAGTTCTGCAGAGATGCTTGGAAACCCTCCACATCAGTGTTTCCAAACATAAGAAGCGTATGGTATATTTTACTTGCTCTAAGTATTCATATTCTTCACTCATGCTCAGAAAGCAGGCTAGGTGTGCCTTTATAAAATAAGTAAATAAAATAACCCAACGATTGGCTTTCAGGAAGGCCTACCTTCTTTCCGCTACTGCCGTTTCCGAGATGGGGGCCCTGTGACTGAAGAAAATGAAGTGAACATGCAGAACTGTGTGGAATTGTCCCCTAGTGAGACAACATACAGGTGCTTTTTTTTTTTTTTTTAAGGAATCTGGTGGTATTGGAATTGACATTTAGGCTTTCATTTTTATCACCTGATTTGAAACAGAATGTCCTTTATGCTAGTGACAGAAATGTACAAGTACCTGCTTCTTAAGATCGTTATAGCAATAGCCGCTGCTGGCTGGGGAAGAAAGGGACTGGATCTTTGCCAGCATTAAACGAGGCTTGCACATTGAAGCATTCAACTTATTGCTAAATTTAGAGTCTAAAGGGTTTTTACATGCTCTAAACTTATTCATATGTACTTTTACATGTAGGAATGGATGAGATGTTTTTAAGAAACAATCCTTTGCTCTCAATATAATTTCTACTTTATTTCTTTTTTGTTTTGTTTTGTTTTGTTTTGTTTTATGAGTCCCCGCTCATTTTGTCTAAGTAAATGTATTATGGGATCGTAATATGGGTAGTCTTCAATCCTCTTAGGAAGGAAGCTAAGAAAAGAACATCCTCTACCCAGAATTACTGAGACAAATCAGGAAGATAAAAAGGGTGGTTGAGTTCCATGTTCTCAAACAATGAAGTAGGGGCTACACTTGACTGTCGTTTCTTTGTATAAACCTAAGGTGCTACCCATAAGTAAATGACAGCCACTGGACTGAAATGTCTTCTTGAGGGTAAAAAAACAGCTTGTCTTATTAATGGCTATATCCTCTGTGTTTACCACAGAACCCACTAGGCATGAAAAGTAACAAAAACATGTATTTGGCATATGAGTTAAATTATAACTTATCACCATATCCTTTATCAATTCCTACCATATTCATGGTTCCACATGCCATCCTAAAAACTAAAAAAGAAAGATTATTAATTAATTCCAAACTTTGGAAAGAGCATAAATCATTTTCTTTAGTAGTATACTTTTTTTTATTGTTGCTCAAGTACAATTGTCTCCATTTTCACCTCATCACATCCCCTGCCCCACCCATCCCTGCCTCACACCCCCAAAACCACCCCCAAACCCACCCCCTTTGGCTTCATCCATGTGTCTTTTATACCTGTTTCTTGATGCCCCCCCCCTACTATTCCCTATCATCCCTCTCCCCACACTCTCTGGTTACTGTCAGGTTATTCTTTATTTCAATGTCTCTGATTTTACTCTGCTTGCTTGTTTGACTGATTAGGTTCCACTTATACATGAGATCACATGGTATTTGTCTTTCACTACCTGACTTATTTCACTTAACATAATGTTCTCCAGTTCCATCCATGCTGCTGTAAAGGGTAGGAGTTCCTTCTTTCTTTCTGCTGTGGAGTATTCTATTGTGTAAATATACTTTTTAAATTGCATATCAGGAATAATTTATGTAAAGTTCTATTCTACAATTTATATAGATTTCTTGTTTTAACTTATTATAACAAAATTATGAATTTACATATAAGAATCAATATATACCTTCTCTAATAACTTATTCATGTATCCACTCATCATTAAAGTATTTAAAAATATCTGTTAAATTAACAATTTCTTTGTTCTAAGCACTGTGCCAAATAAAGTTCTAGGCACTGAGGTTACAAACCCCTGGACAAAGGCTGCTACCATAAAATGGTGTTGGTCACATCTAATTACTTTTTCATAACACAGCTTTCATGTACATATGAATTACATCTTATGTCACATAAACAGACAGGCCACCTATATTGACTCCTTTATTCATTGAGAATGTGGAACTCAACTCTATTTATCTTCCTGATTTGTTTCAGCAATTCTGGGTAGATATTCTATTCTTAGCTTTCTTTAAATGATAAAGGTATGATATTTGTGTTCAGAATGTAATATGTTGAAACCACATTTGCTTACATTATATATATGTGTGTGTGTGTGTGTGTGTGTGTGCAATACTTTCAAGATTCTTAAGCATTTTAATTTTTTAATTATAGAGTTCTTATCACTGCCAGCAACTCTTGCAACACTGAATAAAAATGAAATGGTCTCATCTGTCAGTGAAAGCATATCCTTTCTTAAGTGGGTATATTGCTAAAAATGAAGTGAACATTGAATTAAAAGGACAAGACATTCTTCAAAATATGCTTATGTCAATTATAGTAGCATAATAATTATTAACAATAATACTTAGGTAAGGACATGTTTCAGATATATATATCTGAAATGAATGTAATATGATTAAAATAAGTAAAATTCAATGTTTTGTTTAAGGTTATTTAATGTGACTATTTTTTCAAACAGCATTTCTGAAGGCCATGCTATAAGAAACAGATTGAGAGGTTATTGTAACTCTGGCCTACACTTTGTTAACATAAGAAATATGCATCTTAAAAAAAAAAAACTTACTTAAATCAGAAATCTGTTGACCATAATGCCAATTTCTCTTAAATGATGTCTCTAATACACTTGCCTTGGTTATCATGCAAATGTCAGAAATGGATTTGTTGTACCCTAAAATAATATGGATGTTGAGTAATAACTAATTGTTTTAGAACTGTTTTTTTCTCACAACCAAGTTAATAAACAAATATACAACATTACAGTTGTATTTTTAAGTTTTAAGTCACTACTTCAAGGCATAACATAAGAAAAACAGGAAACGTTACATACCTGTTTGAACTAAGTTTACTACTCATGGATGTGACCTTCAACGAGACGGAGTGGCATCAGTTAACTCATGAGCACCAGAGTAAGAAAAAAAGAAACTCTCTAAATTTTATTGGGTTGGCCAAAAAGTCTGTAAGGTTTTTTCCATACAAAAAAACACAAACACATATTTTTCATTTTCACCAATAACTTTATTGATTTGGCTATTATGAGTATGTTGGTTATCTCCTGCTTTTGGCTGCAAGTGGGTAGAAGCCAGGGCTGCTGCTCAACATCTCTCGGTGCATGAGACAGCCTCACAACAAATAATTATTTGTCCAAAATATCAATAGTGCCAAGAAACTTTGAAAAATATTTCAAAAATATATATGGAACCAAAAACAACCTCAAATAGCCTCAGCAGTTTTCAGAAAGAAGAACAAAATAGGAGGGATCACTGATATCAAACTATACTACAAGGCCTCTATAATCAAAACAGTCTGGTACTGGCATAAGAACAGATACACAGACCAATGGAACAAAACACAGAGCCTAGAAATAAACCCATGTCTGTACGGTCAGTTAATATTTGGCAAAGTGGGCAGGAACATAAAATAGACTAAAAATAGCTTCCTCAATAAATGATGTTGGGAGATCTGGACAAATACATGCAAAACAATATAACTATATCATCAACTTACACCATACACCAAAATAAACTCAAGATGGATAAAGAATTAAATATAAGGTATGACACCATAGAAATCCTAGAGGAAAACCTAGGCAGGAAAATTTCAGATACCCCATGCAGCAGTAATTTCTAGGGCAAGGGATATGAAAGAAGGAATAAATGGGACTGCATTGAAATAAAAAACTTCTGCAAACCACTTTTGACATGTTCCATCAATCACAGCACCTTTTCCATACTCTGCACAAATATTTTTTTTTGCATTTGGGTTACATTTTTACTTTTCTTAAAATTAATAAACACAACATGTCAAAGATGTTGCATATTTTCTTGCATCTTAAATATTAAAATGGCTGCACAAAAATTCAACAATTTTGATGTTTTTTTAAATGCACACTAATATGAAAGGTGTCACAAATCAAACACAATTGTTTCAAATGAAGTTAAGGACAACTAAACACTACTAGAGCCATAGTACAGAAAAATTAAACAAACTTTTTGGCCAACTCAATAGACCTATGTAAGGGCCTCATAATGAAGTAGAAAAATTCATTTTTTTTCTTAGGAGAATTATTATTGAACTTTGCTTGAGATGTCTTATGACTTCAGGCTACATTTATGGAATGCAGAGAGTAAATATTTTTCCTCACTGTAATGACATTCTATTATATTATACCCAACTTTCCTGTCTTAAGTGAAGGATGATAGTATAAAACCAAACATCTCTTAAACATGCAAATCAAATATTCTTGAAGAGAATATGTTGTAAAGGATGGAAAGCAGGTCTTTTGTGAGCACATCAACATTTTTTATATTAATTAAAATATATGATGTAGCAAAGTCTAGTTCACAAGATCATGAGTTGATATACTCCAAAAGGGCTGTATTGGTTGTAACTATTTTAAAGATTGACCAGTTTTAACTTGGTAAGTTGTTATAACTCATATCAACAACCCCCCAAAATCACAATTAAAATAACATGAATTGGGAGAGCAGTTGATATTGGTGCAATAACTACATAGTTACACAAATATACCAGTTTATGCTATAAAATTTTTCATATTAACTATGAAATTCTGAAAAAATATGAAATGCATGATAGACATATAAACTCAGTATAGGCAAGCATGTGTTTTTAGCAAAATGAATTAGGTTTAAAACATAAAATGTTACTTTTAAAATTCAATTATCTTTTTGATATGAAAAGATACTGAGTTAGTCTACTTAAATCAAACTTATATCATTTAGTAGGAATTTAGGTTTTACCATCTGTGCTTAATTCTATATAAGTAAAAGCTACTCAAGTAACATTACATTATTTTAAACATATAATAAATGTTCACAGGAGCACAATTTACATAGCCAAGTGCTGGAAGCAACCTAAGTGCCCATCAGTAAATGAATGGATTGAAGAACTATGGTACACTTACACAATGGAATTCTACACAGCAAAAAGAAAAAGGAGCTCCTACCCTTTGTGATTGCATGGATGGAACTGGAGAGCATAATGTAAGTGAAATAAGCCAGGCAGTGAAAGACAAATACCATATGATCTCACCTTTAACAGGAACCTAGTCAAAACTAACAAGCAAGCAAAATATAACCAAAGACATTGATACTGAGAACAGGCTGACAATAACCAGAGGGGAGAGGGGAGGGAATAATGGGGGAAAAGGGTGAAGAGTTTACAGGAACAATTATAAAGGACACGTGGACAATAACAAGGGCAGGGGCTGAAAACAGGGGAAGGAGGGGGAGGGCTGGGGGTGGGGAGGAGTAGAGGGATAAGGCAGAAAACTACTTGAACAACAACTAAGAAGTTATTAAAAATAAATAAATAAATATTTAAAAATTAAATATGTAATACGTGTTTCTAAAAATATAAATACTGTGAAGAAGCATACTTTATGGAATAATTGGCAAAAATAACTTTTTCCTAAAGTTAACTTTGTTTTAGTAAAACAGAAAAAAATGAGTGCTTCAAAATAGAAAATTAATTCACATTTGTCATTAATTCAACACACGAAATTTTATTTCTAGGCTATTTTGTATATACACAGAGTTCTGGCAAATCTGTATTTGATAAGTATGAATTTGATATTATTCTGTTTCTCATTAAATGTGAAAAAGCATTTACTAATAATACATTTAAAAAATATGTACCTACATAACTCTTCAATACCTTGCCTTAAGTAGCATTGAAGTACACCCATGGTAAGTTATAAAAAAAAAAACCTCATGGATATGGACAACTATGTGGTGGTTGCTGGGGGGAGGGGGTTGGGGATGGTGGAGGAAGGTATGGGGGGATAAATGGTGACAAATGGAGACTTGACTTGGGTGGTGAACACACAATACAGTGTACAGATGATGTGTCATACAATTGTGCACCTGAAACCTGTATAATTTATTGACCAATGTCACTCCAATAAACTCAATAAAAAAATTGAATATGATTTCAGGAAAATATAGATAATATCATACATTTTGATAAAGCAAATAACACCCAACTTCAGATCACCTAAATATATAAAAGAAGTATTAACAGAATTGCAGGGAAGAATACATGACAATAAAATATTAGTAAGGGACTTCACTGCCCCACTGTTAATAATGGATAGATCATCCAGACAAAAAATCAATAAGGAAACATTAGATTTTAACTACACATTAGACCATTTAGACTTAACAGTTATTTACAGAACATTTCACTGAACAATGTCAAAATACACATTCTTTTCAAGTGCACATGGGACAGTCCCCAGGATAGATCATATATTAGACCACAAAAAATATATCGTTAAGTTTAAGAAAAAAATCTTTTTGAGTAAAAATTGTACTGAATCTTTTCTGTTACCATTTAGTCCCCTTATACCCTCTCCTCCCAGCAATCACCACACTGTTGTCCATGTCCATGAGTCCTTTTCCCTTTTTGCTCAATCCCTCCACTCTCTAACATTAAAAAAAAAAAATTACTTTAAGAAAATTTAAGTCAAATATCTTTTCTGCTCATAAAGTTCTGAATGTAAAAATCAATTACAAAAATTAAATTGGAAAATTTATAAATAATGGAGATTAAACATAGGCCTCTGGACAACCAGCAAGAAAAAAGGCAAAGAAGAAATCAAAAGAGAAACAAATAAACACACACACGTGTGTAATCTTGAGACAAATGAAAATATGAACAAAACATAGAAAAACTTATGGGAAGCCGCAAAATCAGTTCTAAGAAGAACATCATAGTGATACATGCTTACATTACAAAAAAAAAAAAAAAAGAAAAAAATGAGACCTCAAAAAACTTAACTAAGCAGTTCAAGAAACTGGAAAAAAAACAGAGAAAACTAAAGCCAAAATTAGCAGAAGGGAGGAAACAACAAAGACCAGAGAAGAAATAAATAAAATTGAGAATAGAGAATTTAAAAGATCAATGAAACTAAAAGCTTTTTTTTTTTTTTAAGATAAACGAACAGGCAAACCTTTAGCTACACTAACCAAAGAGAGAAACAGAGGCTGAGAGGGATTGTTCAAGTAAATAGAGTTTAGTCCTGGTACTCACTGCACCCAGGCCACTGCTCTAAGTCCATTAGGTGTGCTCACTAATTCAATCCTCACAATAACAATGATGGAGGCACTCTCACTGCCCCTATTACGCATGTGAGAAAACTGAGACCTGGGGGGCTAAATAAATTTCCTAATGTGATGTAGCTCAAAAAAAGTAAATCCAGCCTAAGCACACAAATAAAAATCAGTTCTCTTAATTACTGCCAAACACAAGTGCAGCAGCATCCTGGAAGATGCCTTAACAAATCAGTAATGAAATATACAAACAGGTTGGTTGTGAAGACATTTTATTTTATGCAACTTCCAGCATATGTGAAAATGTCTGTATGTTTTTGGCTTGTAAACTAATGAAAAGAACCTTGGTTTGCTTTTAGATCTAACCAAATGGGCCTTTAATGACATGGGGGCAATTGTCAAAAGGAGACAGAATGGTTTTCCTATTACCTTAAACATATGTCCTTAAGCATATTTATGACAAAGAGATATAGTGCACATCGACACATTCCAAATCCTTTCAAATACATTGGAATCAGACAGAATGCTCAGGCCAAATGCTCCAAACAATAAAATTATAGCTAAGCAAAATGTTATTTTGCAAAAGATTAAACACAACTGATCAATGTTCTCAGTTTATTGTTTTAAAACATTGTTCATTTAATATTCTACATTGATAAGTTTGTAGTACAAAGCTCATGGAATTTGGTCTAATACTATATCAAATAAGAATTTTTTATTTATGATTTTTCATCAAGGTATCATTGATCAGCATGTAAACATTGTGGATCAATTGCTTCATAAAATGTTTATTCAGTTATGCCAGAAAAAGATCATTCACTTATAAAAAATAAACATAACAGCCACAGTACTTTACTTTTCTTTATAATATTTTCATCTTATTAAATGATTCTGTAAATACTTTATTGTCTCTTCAGCAATAACACAGTGTATAAGCTCCATACATCAGGAATTAGCTATGGTGCTGGCAGACTGTAAGCAGGCTTTCGTGGGGTTAGCAGCCATTCTCTGCATCTCCATTTATTTATTATTATTACATATAATAATAGAAATTCCAAGGATCCAAAATTGTGATGTGAGCCACAAAGGAGAAATGTTTGATTGAGCCACATGGACAATGACAAGTACCATATTGTGCTAGTGAATTTTAATAACTAGTCTGATGCTCTACTTAGAAGTCACTTTGACCATTGTTTGAGGTGTCTTTCAAATATGCAATTGCATTGGTTAATTCTGTGTACCAGACACTGTGTGGTGGCTACATACTAATCAAGATACTAGAACTCCCTTTCTCCACCAGAACTAGACATTCTGACCCCTAAATATCCTTATATGAATGTACAACATACTCTCCCTTATATATCCCTTATATATCCTTCAACTGGCACAAAGCTATCCCCCGGTCAGCAATGAACACATGTTGCATATTCACTTGTCTGTCCCTATAACTGGACTTGGTGCTCTTCTAGGGTAAGTGTGATACTTTGCATAAAGTTCGGAGTCCAGTATACATATATAGTAAAGACGTAGCTGCAACAAACTAAAAGTTTTTAAGCATGCCTGTGATTTGTTAGGGCTCCTTCTTATATTGTATTAATTCTCAATAAACATAACTTAAAATAACATATTTACAGCTTAAGCATAGCTTTAATGTATTATTGTAAAAACAATAACTATTTACCATCATTATTTTAAACCTTTGTTTATAGCCTCAGAAACCACACTGCACAAAGGGTGGCAGTGGAAATCTCTACACTTCGTAAATTGAAAACAGATGGTTGAAAGTTACCTATTAAGTTTAGAAAGTAGCACAAATGCCTGATGGGATTTTTCCCAGTTGATATATGTACAAACTGAAGTGCAAGAGGTGAATTTATTTTATCAAGAAACGTTGGCAAATAAAATGGCTCATAGCTGCCATATATATAATTTTTATTGTTGACACTATTACAGATGTCCTCATTCCCCCCAGCCGTAGCCTGCCTCCACCCAGCCCCCTTCCCAACCTTCCCTCTGGCCATCACCACACTGTTGTCTGTTCTATGGGTTCTGCATATCTGTTCTGTAGCTGACCCCTTCATCTTCTTCCATCCAGTCCCCCATTGCCTGCTTCCCCTCTGACAGCTCTCAGTCTGTTCCATGTGCTCATGCCTCTGTTTCTATTTTGTCTGTTTATTTTGTTCATTAGATTCCACATATAAGTGAGATCAAATGGTATTTGTCTTTCTCTGACTGGCTGACTCACTTAGCATAATTTCTCCAGGTCCATCCAACCTGTTGCAAAAGGTAAGACATCCCTACCTTTTTATGGCTGCATAGTGTAAATGTACCACAGCTTTTTTATCCATTCATCTACTGATGGGCACTTGGGCTGTTTCCAGGTCTTGGCTATTATAAATAACATTGTTATGAACATAGGGACGCATTTATTCTTTCAAATTGGTGTTTCAGGATTCTTAGGGTATATTCCCAAAAGCGGGACTGGTAGGTCAAAAAGCAGTTCCATTTTTGTGTGTTTTGCTCTTAATCAGGGCTGTTGTTTTAGAGGCCAAGTTTTAACTTCTATATGAAACAACATGTTAACAACCTCAATTCAATTTATTATGAGTAAGAAATAAATCATTTCTCATTTTAAATTTCTGTGTGATTTAATTTTTATATTTATAGATGTAATTTACTTGAGAGAATTTTGTAAAATAAAAATTATCAGTTTTAGTATTTGATTTATTTTAGATAACTGTAGGAAAAATAGCACATGACCAAAGACCTTGATTCTTTTGCTCGCCTAAGGTTTACAGGTCTATAACCTTACAAAAGCCATTGAAACTCTGATTGTTAGTTTTTGTTAGAACCTATATAAATATATTTCACCTGCTAAGCTTAATGCATTGGGCTGCTGTGAGGATCAACAGGTAATTTCTACGAAAATATCTTTGCAAATTGTAAAATCTTCTACCCATACAAGGTATAATAACATATAACAAATCTCCTTGCAAATATAATATGCTTTTTATATTATATTTTTATATAACTAACTTTGGTACTTATGACATTTATGAGCAGAAGTCATTTTTTCATGTTCAGTTGTGTTTCTCTTTAAATTAGTCTTTCTAATTAAATTTTCCCTGAAGGCCTTGAAATAGACTCTGCAGATTGATTTTGAAACTTAGTTTACTTTCCATGTTAAACCCATGTCCCTACACTGTGATCCTGTTTCCACTGCCACTCCTTACTTCAACACTGTGAATGTCATCACGAAAATGACATAGTTTATTGTCCTGGCTATGCCTATGATGCTCTCTACCTGCAGGTTTATGACTTCCAAGTTTTTGTCAAAATATTGGGGGAACTTACACTCATCAGTATTTGAGTTGACTTCACATTTGTCTTTTTACTAAGTTAAAAATGAGTGTTAAAAAATTCTTAAGTGTCTTTGTTCATTAAAAAAAAGAAGTAACATGTGTGAGTATAATAACTTTTTACCTGGAGGATATAATGTGTGACGTTTCTTATTCCTATTTATGTTAAATAGATACAGTTGATTTAGTCTATAAATATAAGTGCAAAATAAAAAAAATAAGATGGCAAATACTTTAAATATGTAATTTAAAAATAGTGTTCTGGTCATTTCCTTAAACCAAAAATACAATGATATGCCAAATAACTTGCACAGTAGATTAGACATTTATAATTGTATTTTTTGAAAATGATGAAGGGTAATAAAATTTATTATATCTTCTTGAGGCTTTAAACAGAGGACATCTAATATAATGGCAATCCTTGCAGTACTTAACATGAATTTACTTATTAAAAAAAAAATATATATATATATCAAATAGCTACATGGAATTTACTGGAGGTGACTTTAAAATGAAGCTGTTTTACCGATTAAATTTTCAAAGTTTTATACATCATTATAAAAATATGTAAAAACTATGATGATGAATACTGGAAAACCAATATTACAAAACTGGCCAGGATGGATATTTCAACAAAATTTGCATCAACCGAGAATTAATTCTGAAAGGCCAAACTAAAGCGTAAATTATAATACTGCTCGAGTCCTGGGTCAGTATACATTTCTCTGGTAATCTTTAATCTGAGGCACATAAAGCCACTTTTTCGAAAGCAGAGTCTCAGGATCGCTATTTTTCTCAGGTTTGGAGTAGGGGCTATGGAGATCTTCCTTTCTCCCTCTCTTTTACCCTCTCCCTCCCTGTCTGCAGTTATGTAATGTCCAGCTTCAACTATTCATATAGACACTAGAGAAAATATTAAGCTTTAGCAATATCTAATTATTCAATCATGTAACATACATAACTTTCAGTTTGTTATTTTATATAATGTTTAATTACTGCTCATGCCTCAGAATAAATGAGGGATGAGACAAGCCCAAAGTAAATGTATTCACCCAGACAGGCTTATATTCGAGGGTCTTTTTCATTAAGATCGTTGGTGTAATTCAGCTTCTATAGAACACAAGGAAACACCCTCTATGGAATGCAAATTTGATCTAAAATGTAATTTTGTTTTTTTGTTTTTTTTAGCAATATGTCCAATGACTTAAACATGGTGTTATATTTTTCATATTTTTTAAAAGCAACAGCAAAAACTGTAACTGTATAGAGCTGGCAAATGAAGAAAGAGATAATATCTGAGATTCTCACTCCAAGTTTTCTGATTTTACTGGTGTCAAAAAATGCGACAATATTAACAGTCAAATATGAAAAAAATATTATAAACTCTGATACTCTCAAATTAAATTTGGCAGTTTATACCAACATTGTCCATCAAAAAACTTTGATGGTTACATTTACATGTAATTGTACCCTAAGATATTCAGAAGCATTTCAGTTACAGTGACATTGAGATCATATTTTGAACATTATTTTTAATTCCTTTGGCAAGAAAGGAGCAATGTGATATCTAACTAAATATCTGAATTTATATTAGATACCTTTCAGGCACTTTAAACTTTCCCCAACCCAACAGTTATTTTTTTTCCTGACTTACATGGTGTGTTTTGAAAGTATCATTAAATATAATTACAACAAAAATAAAGGGAAAAATCTCACCATCAAACACAATTCTTATCCAAGGAGATATAGCAGAAAATATTGCTAAGAGAAATGACAAAGAGTTTACTACCAATCTTTTCTTCTTGGAGTTTTGTTTTTTCGAGTCTTATATTTAATAAGTCTTTCATCTATCTTTAGTTTATTCCTATTTATGGTGTAAGAAAGTGATCTCATTTCATTTTTTGTATGCATCTGTCTAATTTCCCCAACCCATTTATTGACTAGACTATCTTTACTCCATTGTCTGTGTTTGTCCCCTTTTTCATATATTAATCAACCATATGGGCATGGGTTTATTTCTGGGCTCTCTAGTCTGTTGCATCGATCTATGTGTCTGTTTTTATCTCAGTACTGTGCTGTTTTGATTACTATGGCCTGTAGTATAGAGTGAAGAGAAGAGACCCTCATGCACCTGAAAGAAATGCAAACTAGTCCACTGTGGAAAACAGTAAGAATGTTCCTCAAAAAGAAAAAAAAAGGAACTATCTCTGACCCAGCAATTCCACTTCTAAGTAAAAATGAAAAGAAACCCAAATGCTATTTTGAAAAGGTATATGCACCCCTATATCCACTGCAGTGTTATTTACAATATCCAAGACAGGGAAGGAACCCATCCATACACAAGTGGATAAAAACCTGCAGTACATATACACAATGGTATATTAGTCATCCATAAAAAAGTATGAAATCTTATTATTTGCAACAGCATGGATGGATCCAGAGACTATTATGCTAAGTGAAATAAGCAGACAGAGAAAGACAGATACCACACAATTTCACTCATATGTCGAATCTAAAGAACAAAACAAAAAAAGCAAAAATATGCCCTGGCTGGTGTAGCTCAGTGGATTGAGCACGGGCTGGGAACCAAAGTGTCACAGGTTTGATTCCCAGCAAGGGTACATGCCTGGGTTGCAGGCCATAACCCCCAGCAACCACACATTGATGTTTCTCTCTCTCTCTCTATCTCTCTCTCTCCCTTCCCTCTCTAAGAATAAGTAAATAAAATCTTAAAAAAAAAATAGACTCATAGGCAAAAAGGACAAACTAGTTGCCAGAGGGGAGGGGGTTTAAGGGACTGTGTAAAAAATGCTGAAGAGATTAAGAAGTACAGATTGGAAGTTACAAAACAGCCACAGGGTGTAAAGTACAGCATAAGGAATCAAGTCAATAATTATTTATGGTACTAACTATTTATGATACCAGGTGGGTACTTAAAATATCAGGGGGATAACTTTATAAATTATATGATTATCTAACTACTATGCTCTATATCTAAAACTAATATAAAATAATATTATCAACTGTGATGGTAAAAAAATATTAGAATCAGTATCAAAAATTATTAACACTATCCATGTGGCATAATATAATAAACATACTTTTATCTGTGTGTGAACTTTTGGGTAACATTCAGCTAATGACCGATAATCCTTAAACAAACTTGTTAGTATATTGATACTATATACTTGTTTTTAGTACCAAACTAATTATGAATTCAGACTCACAATGTATTATGGGGTAGCTGCTCAGGCCATTAGTGATTTTAATTAAACGAAAGTCTTCCTGTGATCAAGGGCTAATTAATTTTTAACCTGCCTATAAATTAAATAAAATATACTCATTAATGATTTATATTCCCATTTTATCATTATATCAACACACACATATATATATTATGTATTTTGTTTCTAAGTAAATAAGAAATGAACTAGAGATGGTAGATGTTATTTTTGCACAGCTTCCTCTTATTTTTTGTTTTCTTTTCTGATATGTTTTGTCCTTTTCACTACCATTAGAAACTGAAGAAAATAAACTGTAGGTTTATTTCCAGGACTGCACTATGACTAACAAAATAGGAGCCTTGTCCCTCTCAAAGTGTTTATCTGGTTTGAAAACATTTTATTATAATTTGAGCTCTTGTTTCTTACACACTTTCAAAGTAGAATCCAAGCTAAGTTCTTACTTGTATTCTCTGAGAAGAATTAATGTGCTGTGACATAAAAGAAGTGCTTTTTTTTTTTTACCAACATGTTTTGCAGTAAAATGCATATAACATCTAACACCTTAACAGTATACTGCTCAGTGGGACTAAATACATGCATACTGTTGTGCTACAATCACCATTATCCATCTCTGAACTTTTTTTTTATCTTACACAATTGAAACTCTATAACCATTAAAAAGTAACTTCTGGCCTGGCTGGCCTAGCTCAGTGGATTGAGTGTGGTCTGTGAACCAAAGTGTCACAGGTTCGATTCCCAGCCAGGGCACATGCCTGGGTTGCAGGTCATGGCCCCCAGCAACCGCACATGGGTGTTTCTATCTCTCTTTCTCCCTCCCTTTCCTCTCTAAAAATAAAAATAATTAAAAAAAATAACTTCTCATTTGTTCCTTCTCTCCAGCTCCTTTCAACCACCCTTGTACTTCCTGTTCCTATCATTTTGACTATTCTATGTAAGGTATATAAGTAGAGTCACACAGTATCTATCCTTTAGTGCCTTGCTTTTTTCACTTAGCATAATGTCTTCAAGTTTCATCCATATTGTAGTATATGTCAGAATTTTTGTCTTTTTTAAGGATTGATAATATTGCAAAAAATAACAATAAAAATGGGCAAAGACTCTGCATAACCCTTTTTCTTAAAAGAACCTATAATACTGCTATATGAAAAAGTGTTCAACATCATGAATAATCAGGGAAATTAAAAAAAAACTATGAGATATCACTGCATATTCATGAGATGGCTACTGTTAAAACATTTTAACAAGTAAGTTCTGGTTAAGATGTGGAGAAAATAGAACCCTTGTGCACTGCTGGTAGGAATGTAAACTGGTACAGCTGCTATATAAAACAGTATGGAGGTCCCTCAGGAAATTAAAAACAAAACTGCCACACAATCTGTCAATCCCACTTCCGGTTACATGTCCAAAGGAAATGAAATCAGATTTCATAGTGATATCTATATGCACATGTTTATCAGTACATTATTCCCAATAGGCAAGGTAAGGAAATAACCTATGTGTCCACGGACAGATAAATGAATGAAGAAAACGTGGTGGGGGAGGTGCATGAGGTATGAATGTGTGCACATATCCCCCATATAAAATGCAATATTGTTCATCCTTGATAATGAAAGAAATATTTAATTTGTGACATGGATGAACTTGGAGGGCATTATGCTAAGTGAAATAAGCCAAACAGAAAATGCTTCATGATCTCACTTTTAAGTTGTGACATTTGAAAAAAAAAGTCACACTTCTAGAAAGAGCAGAAAGGTGATTGCCAGAGCCTTTGGGGTTGAGGGAAATAAGGAGAAGTTGGTAAAAAAAAAATAAACTTCCAGTTATAAGATCTAAGAATCTTATATGCAACATGGTGACTATAGTTGATAATGTATTGTATAGTTAAAATTTGTTAGGACAGTAGCATTTAAGTTTTCACCAGAAATAAATACAGGTAAATATACTACAATGATAAATGTGTTAATTAACTCGGGTAGAAATCTATTCACAATGTATATGTATATCGAATCATCACATTGTACACTTTAAATGTAATTATATGTGTTTATTATAACTCAATAACATGAATAAAAGTAGAATAGAAGAACATAGGGGGAAAGAAGAGGATAATTAAAATGAATTGAACACAACCATATGTTAGGTACCACTTATTTGTTCTATATTGGTTACTTCATTTCAGCTTCTCAGCAACCCTGAAACTTGGTTTTCTTGCCTTTCTTTTTTTTTTCCAATTGAAAAGGCATACAATGTCAGTTTCCTGGTTTTGATGATGTACTGTAGTTATACAAGATCTTTTGGGGGACTCTGGATGATGGGTACATAGGACCTTACTATTTTCACAAATACCATGTGTATAATTATTCAAGATAAAATGTTAAAAATATTTAAAAGATTACATCATTTGCAAACAGATAATTTTAGGTCTGCCTTTCTATTGATAATTTGGATAACTTTTATTATTATTATTATTTGTTGCCTGATTACCTTACCTAGAATAGAAGTGGTGAACTTGGAAATCCTCTTTGTCCCTAGTCTTATAGGAAAAGCTTTGCATTTCACCATTGGTTATTATTTTTGCTGTGGGATTTTCATACATGGATTTTAGTATATTGAGGTACTTTCCTTCTATTCCTCATTTAAATATTTTTATCGTGAAAGAATTCTGGATTTTTGTTAAAAGGTTTTCTGTATCCATTGAGACAATTGCATGTGTGTGTTTCCTTCATTTTGTTAAATTGTCTATTGCATTGGTCGATTTTCATATGCTGCTTTATCCTTACAAACCAGGAGTATGTCCCGATTAGTCAATGTGTATAATCCTTTCAATAAGTTGCTGAATTTGTTTGGCTAGTATTTTGTTAAAGATTTAACATCAATATTCTTAAGAGATGATGGTCTATTATTTTTCTTGCATTATCCCTTTCTGGCTTTGGTATCAGCATCTATCTGTCCTCAAAGAATGAGTTAGGACCAGTTTCCTCATCTTCAACTTTTGAAATTGTTTAAGAATCGGTGTTACTTCTTCTTTCAATGTTTGATACAATTGGTGTTAGTTCTCCTTTCAATGTTTGATAAATAGTGAAGGCATCAGGTCAAGAGTTTTTCATTATGAATAGATTTTTGGTTACTAATTCAAACTCCCTACTAGTTATAGGTCTATTCAGATATCTATATTTTTCATAATTTCATCTTGGTACATTATATGTTTCTAAAAAATTGTCCATGTCAGCTGGGTTATTGAATTTATTGGTATATAATTTTTCATACTCCTTTTACATACTCCTTTTTATTTCTGTAGGATTATAAGATCTCCACCTTCATCTCTGATTTTTGGGGCTTGAGTGTTCACTTTTTCTTGGTCTGTCAAGGTTGTGCAACCTGTCGCCCGCAGGCTGTATGCAGCCCAGGATGGCTATGAATGAGGCCCAACACAAAATTGTAAATTTATTTAAAACATGGATTTTTTTTTGTTTTTGTTAGTGTTTGTGTATTTAATGTGTGACCCAAGACAAATCTTCTTCTTCCAGTGTTACTCAGAGATGCAAAAAGTTTGGGCACCCCTGATCTAGCTTAAGGTTTGTCAGTTTTGTTAATCTTCTCAGCAAACAAACTTTTGCTTGACTGATACATTCTATAGTTTTTCTACCCTCTATTTAATATAGCTGTGCTTTAATCTTTATTATTCCCTGTATTCTACTAGTTTTGGTTTAGATTGTTCTTCTTATTCTAGTTACTTAAGTTGTAAAGTTCGGCTCTTGATTTAGTACTTTTCTTTGTTTTAGTGTGTTTATAGCTATACAATGCTCCCTATGCACTGCTTTCACTGTGTTCTATGCATTTTAATAAGTTGTATTTTCATTTTTATTTATATCCAAGGGGTTTTTAATGAATTTTTCCTATAATTTCTTAATTCATTGGTTGTTAAATATGTGTTTAATTTCCACAGATGTTTGGGTTTTCCTTTCTCCTACTGTTACTGATTTCTAACTTTAGCCCACTGTTTCTGTAATTGTCCTTATAAATATGAGAAATCCTCTGATAATTTCACTAAGGATCCCTTATAAGTAATGAGTAGCTTCTCACTTGCTGCTTTCAAGATTCTGTCATCTTTTAAAAGTTTGATTATAACTCGTGTCAAGGTGATTTTATGTGAGTTTATTTCATTTGGAGACTGTTGAGATTCTTGAATGTTGATTTTTTACATTTCCCATCAAATGCTGGAGGCGTCAGTCATTATTCCCTCAAACATTCTCTGCCTCTTTTCCCTGTTTCCTCTGGGATTTCCGCAGTGCACATGCAGGTTTATTTGCTGGTGTCTCCCACAGCTCCCTCAGGTTCTATTCACGCTCCATCAATCATTCCTCCCCTCTTTCTCAAACAAACATTTTCTCGTCCTCTCTCTCAAACTGCAGATTGTTTCTTCTGTCCACTCAAGTCTGCCTTCGAATCTTTCAAGTGATTTTTTTTATTCAGCAGTTGTACCGTTCAGTTGTACTGTTTAGTTCTAGAATTTAATTCTGTTACCTTTTAATGTTTTCTATGTCTTTATTCATATTTCTACTTTGTTCATTTGTCATTTTATTAATTTTATCTACACCTTTCTTTAGTTTTTTTGAGCATCTTTTAGACTCATTTTAAACACATTATCTAGTAGATGCAGCATCAGGTCTGTTTAAGGGACAGTTTTAGTTGATTTATTTTTCTCTACTGAACATTCGATACTTCATTTTTTTGTATGTTTTACACTATTTTTGTTAAAAAGTGAACATTTCAATCAAATAACTATCTGACTCTGGAAATCAATTCTCCCCTCCCCTAGATTGTGATGTTTTTTCATTTTTATTTTTGATTGTTGCAGGCTTTCTCTCTGATGATGATTAGCTTGAGGTGTAAATTTAAGGTCTTCTCAGGTCTTCTTTGAGCCTGCGCATGTGTGGTGACTATCTAATTTCCACCGCATATACAGTTGTTTTACAATGTTTGGCTCTTTAATATTTAATGTTTTAATGTTTGGCTTCCAAAAGAGAAGGTGAGAAAAATGAAGGGAGAAAATGAGTGGTGGTTCTTTAAATCCTCTGGAAGTCATTTCAACCAGAGTGGGAGGGGCTTGTAACTATGGGAAGAGGTACAACTGCAAGGGGTGCATGCCTCCTTGTCAGTGTCACCTAAGGTCTAAAGCAGCAGTCAGTTGTCAGCACACTCATCTCAAGTATTTGGAGGACAGTGTCTTGTGTACCCACCCTGCCACCCACAATCTGTGACAATGTGTTTGCGGAAACATGTGCACAGCTGTCTGCCTTGGACTGGTGGTGAGGGATGTTTGGGTGCTAATGGGCTAAGAGTTGAAATTGAGCTGGATTAATTGAAATGTACATTGCACGTGTCCTTTTGGAAGTTTCAAGTGTTCAGTAAAATCCAGAATCCCAACACAGTTACATCGTAGGATTCTGCCAGTGTAGTTAACTGTGTAGGTGGTGAGACAGATCTCCAGTGCTTTCCATATGGCCAAGTTCCCCTAAAGCAGTGTTTTTGTCCTAAAGGATGTTGCTTTTGAGACATCATTCTTTACAATAAACTTTCTGCAAAGTTTCAGTACTGTGTTATGGGTCATATAAAACAGAGTACATATTACTCAAGTTGAAAAGCACTGAAGTCTATGGAAAAGGGCAGAGGTTAAGAAATAAAAATAAAAAAACAATATTGCATACTGTTGCTGGGTAAAACATGTTATAGAGACATAAAACCATGCCCAGCAATAAAAAATACAGCTTCGAATAATGATTTCTTTGAAGAAAGGCCAAGAAAGTGATAGACAAAAAAAGGCAGAGGAATAGAATCTGGCTTTATCTATATTATTTATTTTTCCAAAAGAGAGATCTATAGGATATCTGGAAAATACTTCTTTTTGTCTCAGAAGTGATAATTGGTTATTAACTACACTATTTTGTAACTTTGTATGTTTATAATATTGTTATAATTAAAAGCAAAAGATGTATAATAAAGAATACTAAAATATTTTACATATCTATTACCAAAGATAAGAGAATGTTGGGGAAATTACTTCGACTTGCTGATCAAGTTGTTGATTACACAACTATTTTTCAAATCAGTATATTTTTGATAGAGCAGCACATCATCAAAATAATTAAAATTGTAAGCCACAAATGGAATGCTTTTGACAGTCTAATAACTCATTAAAAATAGTAGTTAATTGATTTGATTGATGGTTTAGTGCTAAACCATGATACTGAAGAAATAAAACCAAGCTCACTAAACAAACTTCATCACTCTGATCAATTCGGACTCAAAATCTCTTTTCAATACTTAATTGCCCCACCAAGTCTCCTGAACTATTACACTGAATTGAGACTTTGAGCTAGTTAATAGAAAACAAAAGGAACTTTTGCTTTCTAGTTGCAGTCATCCTGTCCATCAGTATTGCTTTAAATTTTACTGCTGCAAGGGGTTATAGAACAATAATTCGAAATCTGGTTGTCATTCTAAAAACAGGCACATAGAAATGTTATCCCAAACATACCAAGTTTGACCCTACGTCAGGACCTTTGTACATGCTATACTTCTAAGAGTTTATTATTCCTAGTACTCTTGTATTAGGTCACTTCTAACATCTGAGATTTAAGTGTCACTTTCTCAAAAAAGCCTGTTGTTTATTCTATGTGAAGTTCTCTACTTTTCTCACACTCTACCCACTACTTTTTTTATTATCTTGATAGCATATGCTATTTAAAATTAAGTGCATATTTATATGTTTGTTGTAACTTTTATCTCCCTCATTTGAAAATAAAATGAATAGGACAGGGAAACTTATCTTTTTTGTTTCAGTGTTCTAAAACTAAGTATGATATACAGCAGTTACAAAAAAATCTGTTCAAAGATGCAAATCTGCTAACATCAGCCAATGTTTTTAGAATGAAAAGGATATAGCAGAAAGAAAAAAAAGGAAGAAGGGAGGGAGAAAGGGAGGGAGAAAGATGTGAAGTTAGAGAAAGATTGTTTTGTAGCTTTCTGATAATGTTGGTTATACCATACCATCCACCAAAATAACAAATATCAGAGTCAGAGAAACTTTGAGGAAGTACATTAGCAATTTTTATCAGGTTTGATGTCAGGAAAAAAATGAAAATTTATAAGCCATATATATTTGCAAGTGTTTATCTGCAATCCTTCAAGTTATTTAAGGGTAGGGATTAAAGTATTGGAGATCCTCAAATGCAGAAGTCAGTGCAAGCTGTGGGAACGAATGTGATCACTCAGGGATAGCACAGCTAGGAAGAGAGGTGGTCAAGGGCAGAGCTTTGAAGTGTATTAGAAAATTGAGGTGGGAAATTAAACTGAGGAGTAGGAAGGTAAGAAATAAATTGACGTTCTGCTAGAGAAAGTAAAAGACTAGTTTAAGGATATACCGTAAGTCAGTTTAGAGGAGAACGAAAATGAGGCTATTGTATTGGGGAAATAGATGGTCATTGACCACAAAAGAAAACTGATCTGGAATCTTAATCAGAATGATATTAATGAATACAAAACTAAAACAAGTGCTAAGAAATGAACAAACATTTGATAGGCTCCTATCTCTGATTACTTTGATAGAAGGGAAAGAGAGAAGTACATGATTGCACCATTTGCTGACAGGCGACTAAATTCAGATGCAGTAAATTCTGGTGAGTGAATAGTTTGCAGGGATTGTAAACACTGAGCAAGACACTTGAAAACACTGTAATATTACTTTTATTTATATCCCATTAAACCTCTTTAAATTTTATAGGTGGTCAAAAGACACATGAAAAGATGCTCCACATCACAAATTATAAAGGAAATGCAGATCAGAACCATGATAAGATATCACCTAGCACCTGTCAGAATGGCTATTACCAAAAAGACAATAAATACTAAGTGTTGGTGAAGATGTGGAGAACAGGGAATCCTTGTGCATTGATGGTGAGATTTTACGTTAGTGCAGTGACTATGGAAAACAGTGTGAAGACTCCTCAAAAAACAGAAAAATAGAACTACTGCATGATTCAGCAATTCCACATCTGGGTATTTACCTGAAGCAAACAAAAACAATAATTTGAAAAGATATATGCACCCCTACTTACATTGCAGCATTGTTATAATAGCCAAGGTACCGCAGTGGCCTAGGTGTGCATCAACACATGGGTGAGTAAAGAGGAGGTGGTACATATTTAGAATGTAATGTTACTAAGTCATAAAAAAGGAATTTTGACATTTGAAACAACAGGATAGACGTAGAGAGTATTATATTGAGTTAAATAAATCAGCCAGAGAATGACAAGTATTGTACATGTGGAATCTAAAAAAAAGATACAATGAAACTCATAGATACAGAGGACGAACTGGTAATTGCTAGAGGAGAGGAAAGTGGGGAGGTTAGGTGGAAAATGAGAAGGGCATTAAGAAGTACAAACTTCCAGTTACAAAATAAATCATGTGAATATAATGTACAGCATAGGGAATAGAGTCAATAATATCTTAATAACTGTGTATAGTGATGATAGTTACACAATTTACAGTGGCAACTGCTTTGTAAGGTATATAAATGTTAAATCACTCTATTATACATCTGCAACTAATAATATATTGTATGCCAACTATAATTAAAAAAAGTTTAAAAAACAAAATTCAGAGCCCTGGCTGGCATAGCTCAGTGGACTGAGCGTGGGCTGCGAACCAAAGTGTCACAGGTTCGATTCCCAGTTAGGGCACGTGCCTGGGTTGCAGGCCATGGCCCCCAGCGACCGCACATTGATGTTTCTCTCTCTCTCTTTCTCCCGCCCTTCTCTCTCTAAAAATAAATAAATAAAATTTTTAAAAATTCTATAATTTAAGATCTTGAAAGAAATGGAGTTAGAACACCTAAAAACATGTAACAAGTATAAATTAACATAATTATTTCATCAATTTTTGGTCTAGGAGTTAATACTAGCTTCTAATAAAACATCACTCACAAGCTCTTACAATGGTCTAGGAGTTAATACTAACTTCTAATAAAACATCACTCACAAGCTCTTACAATGAATGGTATTAAAGCAGCGATTATCAACTAGTGAGCCACAAGAACTTTTAAATCATGTGGTACTGATTATTTACTCATGGGCACTGACCTCTTTTCCTGTAGGTTATCAAATAAAAAAAAAATGACCACAGACATCTGGTATGAATGAAATGAAATTATACCTATTTTTGTCAGGTCAGCAAAAAAAATGTATCTTTGGTATGCTGCAGAATGTTAATAATTAGTTCATGTACGCCATGAGATGAGATGGTTGAAAATTGCTATATTACAGAGATCCTTTACCCATTTTCCTAAAATCTTAGTAAATAAATGTAATGGACTCATTCGTCCTGGTTTGTCTAGAGAATAAAGGTATAATAATTTTTTGAGGCTATGTAAACACATCCAAAATGGAATTGAGATTTAAAATTAAGGTGCAAATCACTGGTCTCAGTCATTTAAATATATCCGATGAAATCTGCCCTTTAAAATAGACTGAGGAGTTACAGACAAATTGGAATATCAGATCTGGAAAATATCATTAAATTTGATGTAGTATATTATCTTTCTTCTCTGTTGCTATTTAATAATATTAAAAATCCTATTAATATTTAGTTAAAGATTTAAATCCCAAGCAATATTGTTCTGTATTCTTCCTTGGGGTGGTTGAGAGGACAATCCTTCTTCCCAAATTAGCAAGAGTAATAGTAAAATGACCTAAGCTAAACAAATGGTACTGAGATGAAAATGTGTTACTTATAATTTTGATATAACTCCCCCAAAATAATTGTATTTGTGCTCCCCACCCCACATTTTTAAATAAGCTTATGATTGAGGGTATATTGACGCAGCACTAGAAAACCATCTGATTAATTGATTTATAACCCACAATATATATTTATATGATTGAATTGCTATTTTCCTGTATTAACAAACACATCATATGCAATAAAACAAAATATATTACCTTTTCCTAATACTTTAATTATTACATTAAAAATCTAAGTGCCAGATAAATATTAATATGAAACTGCAAGAGAAAAAATATGCAGCCCTATTCCTGTAATCGCTTACAATCATTTGGAAAAAAATGAATGTTAAAAACTGATTTTGTAAATTGCATACACTTGTCATACATTCTTTTGAAATATCTCTCATACAAAGTAACATTTTAAACTATCAATGCTGTTTTTGACAGCATACCTCTAAGACTTTCAGGTTTTCATTTCACCCTCTCAGAATTTAGATACTTTTCTCCCTATTATATGCTAAAGAGGAGTCAACTGCCAACTTGAGGACAACAGCTTAGCTGTGAGTAGCCTTAGAAAATGAATCGTCAGCTAATATGTCTCCTTATTAAACTGATATTTTTCAGAAAACTAATACAGGTTACCTAACTTGGGACATAACAGGTTCCATACTTCTTACAACTACTCTTTTTTACTCTCACGATTTTACCTCAAGCACTCTGTCCCATCTTAGATCTTAATATGAACTGGGAACAATGAAGCAACAAGATCTTCAAGGAAAACTACCCAGTAAATGAGAACTGAGTTTGAGACATGGATATCAGGGAACTATTTGGAAGAATAGGAAGCTTTAGCCATATTAAATGACCCGCTCCATGAATTTGTTTTCCTGTGTTTCCCCCCCGCCCCAATTAAAAGGGCATTATTTTCTTCCACCATGTAATTGGGATTAAAATTGCTTGATACATTCAGTTACATTGACAGCAACTGCATGAGACTTTTAATAGAGTGAAAGATTAAGCATTCACACCTTTGAAATACTCCTTTAGATTACTCCAATTGTACTGAAAACTGAAATGGATTTCACAAGAACGGGGGCCTCAGAAACATTTAGAAAAGAAGAGACAATGGTATGATCATAGAGAAGTGAGACTTTAATCCATTCCAATGATCTTCAACCAAAGGAAACATTCCTTACAAATTCTACCATGAGGTTTGAGTGCATGTGCTATGCTAACCAATCCCAATTCTTCCGAATTGATCTGAAACTCCAGAAAATTCAACATGTCTTCAAAATTTAAACAGTATCATTCCTTGCAGCAAATAGGAAATATGGCAAATTGGTCTATGATTATTAAAAAGTAACATAATTCTGTATTTTTACTGAAATACATATTTCCATGAGATACTAGCAGAACTGATTTAAAATATTTTCATATTATCAGTGGACTTTTATGGCTGAAAGAGCATTAGAAGTCATCTGGATGCTCATTTCACAGATGATGGGTTGGAATGAGATGAATACTTTTGTTAATATGAGGATGACAGAAACTGGGTCATTAGCTCTTAAGCATATGTTTTCAAAGTTTTACATATTATTGAGGCTATTAGGAAAAATGTACATCAAAAGGCTTTAGAATCATTAGTTCTAAAGTTATCAACTTTAGAATGCTCAAAAAATTAAGAACAAGCAAAATCATTATTTAAATTAAGAATTTTTAGATGGGACCAGATCAAAACATCAGTGTTTACCAGTTCATACCTATTTGGTTCTTGCGCTGTGGGTTCTGGCAATACTGAATATGTATGATTCCTTTCATGCATTTACATTTGCATGGATAATTTTGATATGTCTTCCTTTTGAAATGTCAGTTGAGACTTTTCTTAAATCTATCCTAGCATGAAATTTATACACACAGTCATCTGAAATTTGAGAAAAATATTCTTAGGTGAAACTAACATTTTTACATTTTGCTAATTGCAAAACATATTTTGAGATCTGACCTAATAGTCCATGCTCTTCTAAAAATAATTTATTTCTCTTTCTATTCTTTGCCCCTTTTTTCCTACCATATCCTGTAGTACCATATCCTGCTCTGCATATCAAAAAAGCCCTTATATAAATTTCATTATAAATGTACTTTCCCCTTGAGGACAATTCAAAGTATTCTCAATGCAAAATTTAACTGCAGTTTAAAGCAAAACTTTTTCATTTTTTAATAAAGGGAATTTCCTTACGTTGCTGAGTCATAGGGATCAAGCTTCATAATCAGGTGATTATGTAAATCTCCTTGATTAATTATAAGATTTAGAAATGTCCAGAGCAAGGGAGAGAAGCCAGTGTATGCTAGAATAAGATAGCTATATTTGCCACCAAAATACGTGTATCGGAGTATTCCATGTTTCTCATATACATTTGTTGCAAACAGAAAAATAAAAATGATACAAAAATGACAGAAAAAAATGAAAAGGTACTGAGAAAAATAATTCGATTGACAAATTTGTTTTTCTCATGCTTTGCCTACTGAAATGGAATTATTCTGAGATTCAGTGGATGCTTGAGTAATCTTATCTTTTATACTGCAAAAGTATCATCATATGTATTGTAAAGCCAATTTCTTTACTCTAGTAGAGACATCATTCTTAATCTATTTTTGGGATTGATCATTGATGTTGGGTTGAATTCACCATTTAGAAACCAGAAACAGTCTGAACCTTAAATTCTGCCTCAAATAATACAGTTTTCTTTGTTTTGAGTAAATCGTATTAAAATAGTCAGAGTCTGAGACCTGGCTATCAGCTTATCAGGCCTTCTTTTTAAATAATGACTTAAATATAAGAGTAGTAATAATAATAATGGCAATGATTCATACACACACACACACACACATACACACACACACAGATACACGGTTGGGAATATGGGTCACGCACCCTATTCTATTTCTGTATTAAAAGTCTTTGATCTTTCTAATGTGAATTTCCCTCTGTTACTAACAATTCATGTAATATCATAATTGAAAAATCTACTATTACTTTTTATATTAAAATTTTACCTTTTTATATAATGTACAATTAAAAATATATTAGTAGGCAATAAAATCAATCAATATCTTGAAATAGATTCCAGAATAACTGAGTTGGACCAAGCTGTAGAAGCACGTGCAATAACTAAGCATTGTGATTAATTAAATATATGTGTTACATATGAAGGTGCATAGTTTCAGGCTTGCTCAAACACATACATGGTTTGAAATATACTAGGTCTTCACTACTGAGAATAATGGAACCCTAGTCCTGTGCCTTTGACACTGAAGTTGATATCAACACTCTATTGCACCCCCTAGTTCATTAAAATAATATTAAGCAATCTTGTAAAATGGTTATGTAGGCACCTGCTATGGTCCAGCAGGTGCTTCAGAGTTTCTCTATGAAACAGAGGTAGAAGCTACCTTACAAAGCAATTCCTGAGGTTAAGGTTTGTTTTCCACTTATCTAAACCTTGGCATGTTACACCTGTCAGAAAAACTTCATAACTTAACAGTAACCTTTTGCTATCCTCGATGTGGTGTTGTCCTGACAAATTGTTGTGCTGTTCAGCCGAACAAGATTGATGACACAGCCAGCTGCCAGTGCAGAGCTTGGGAGAACATACCCCTTCAGTGAACTTCAGGTCACTCCAAATCAGTTCCCTGGGGTGGAATGGCGGTAGTCCCTCAAGGATTTTGATTTACAGGCTGTGGATTACCAAAGACACAACTCCAAACATGAAAGAATGTGTCAAAGGAAAAAAAAAAAAAAAACACCTTTTCTTCCAAATTTAGTTTAGTGGCAGTTGGTGGGAAGGATGGGTTGTTTTTAAAAATGTGAGGGAAAAATTAGAACTGTGGCAGCTTTTTACATCTACTAAAGTAAATTTTATTTACAAAAGCTCTTATTAAATGGAAATGTGTTTGAATTGGGGCGTTTAGTAATGTTATATTTTATCACCATGCTGGACATGATTGTTAGTTATTTTTAAATAGCCTTCAAATATTTGGATATTTATCCCCTCCCCCCAAAATCAAGACACAAAACAAAAAAGCACTGTCACTACATTTTTTTCTTTGATTATTTAATTTTATATGGGATGTAAACTGCTTCAACAGTTTAAAATAGTAGGCTTTATTAGGTTGAAATTTTATTCTGGTCATTAAAAGTTGCCCTGTGCAGGAGAACTTACAGTAATTTATATGTTTGTGAGTAGATTTTTATTAGGGCTCAAAACTTAAAATCTTCCACTTCTTTGTATTTTGTCAACCATTTGGAGGACCTGAAAGACTGACCTAATCACAACACTTCTGCTCAGGCAGCTTCACCAGCCTCCCTGTGGAAGGTGAGGGAGCAGGTGATGATGGAAGAAAGGCAATAAGATGATAGCAACCAGACTGGCCCATGTTATTCAATTTAGCGGTGTTACAATGCTGTAATGCTGCCTTCTGTGTAGTCAAAGTGGCCACATATGAAGGGCTCATTGTGAGAAAGGAACATATTTGTTGGAGAAGAAACTAATAGTCTGAAAATGTTTGTCAGATGTTCTGTAACGTTGTCCAACAAGTTGTTAAGAGCCAACATGGGTTGGTGCATGTATATATGCATATTATCTAATGAATGAAATATATATAACATACGTAATATTATATATATATATATATATATATATATATATATTTGCTGTACAATCACACATAGCCTTTAGATTCTCCTCTAAATCATGGCCTTTATTTCATTTTATTATATAAATAATTACTAATATTAGGCCATTAAGCCACTGATTATGTTCTCTTTATTTTAAACTTCCTTGAAATAGAAATGTTGAAAGTGGATTTAAAATGGTTTTTTTCTTGAATAATCAAAGCATCCTGTGATTAACTGTGAAGTAATCTAATTTGGTAGTAGTCTGCAAAATTTCATTAAGCTAACTTATCAGAACTCGGCACTTGCATAGCTCTGGAGATTACACAAATATAGTTTACTGAACTGTATGACTAGGGTACTAACACAGGTCCAAATGTTGTGAGGGGGTAGCTCAAAGGTAAATGGAAGTGCAGTGATTTCACCACAGTCTCTCCTAGCTTAGGCTACCGATAAAGTGTTAAGATTTTTTTTTTAAATTTCATTTACTTATTTTTAGAGAGAGAGGAAGGGAGGGAGAAAGACAGGGAGAGACAGATCAATGCATGGTTGCCTCTCATGGGCCCCCAACTGGGGACCTGGCCCACAACACAGACATGACTGGGAATCCAACCAGTGACCTTTTGGTTCATAGGCAGGCTCTCAATCCACTGAGTCACATCAGCCAGGACTAATTAAGACTTTTGAAAGCAATAAATGAAATTTCTTATGAAGATCACATATGCATTTTGGACTAAAATCATGAGTATATTAGTGTTTTTTTTTTTTTATAAAGTCCTATCTTTGAGATTTTATAAAAAGAAAACGAGGAGAGGAAAAAGGAAACGGTAAAACAGGAATAAAAACAATAAAGAAAAAGTATTACTATTCTTATTAGTCACTCCTTAAATCCACCCAAAAGATCACCACCTGTGGGCTAGTGGATGGCAGAGTTTGTCTCAGGTCAACCACACCAAAGTTCTGAGGCATTAAAGGCATTGGAAGTGGGGCACCCCATGTGGGGAGCAGGAGGCCAACAGAAAGTTCAGAGATCATTAAACATTAAAAAAATTAAATTTACTGGGGTGACATTGGTTAATAAGATTATATAGGTTTCAAGTGTGCGATTCTCTGATACATCATCTGTTTATCGCATTGTGTTCCCACCTCTGTGCCTCAAATAACCTTCTGTCACCATATATTTGTCCCCTTTTTTTCTTCACTACCCCCATTCCCTCTGGTAACCACAATACTGTTGTCTGTGTCTATATGAGTTTTTATTTGCTTATTTTTCTTGTTGGTTTATTTGCTACATTTAATTTTATATCTCTCATATGACTGAGATCATATGGCTCTTAGCTTTAGCTGACTGACTTATTTCACTTAGCATGATATTCCCAAGGTCCACCCACTGTTTTTATATGAATGAATGATAATAAAAGTAACAGAAACATTATCATTTATAGTTAATACCCCAAGTTGTGAAATCTTTCTTGAATCTGTTCAGGTAAATCAGAATTCTTCTCTTTTCTAGATCTCAACCAGATCAATGTCTTTAATGTTGCATTGATTGCATTGTATTTAAGATATATTTATATGTCATTCCCTCATGATAGAATATGAATTTCTTAAGAGGAACTTATTAATTGCTGGTGCCATATACTCTGTTTGCTGTAAACTGGAGGTCAGTAAGTATTTATTTGGTAAATAGTTAAACAGTTGACAGATTAGATAAATGTGTTACATGTCTTTCTTTAAGCATAGATCATGATTTGCATTTTAATCTACATTTAATGACATACAGTTTTAGTATATTTTTACTTTGAAGCAGTATCAGTGGTCTACAATCCATTTAATACTGTTACAGGGTACAGCCAAGAGGGGGGACCCCAAATGGGCATTTGAAATGCAGTCCAGAACTTAAGGTGTCCAGGAGATTTTAAGATGTCTCCATCCCCCACCCGAGGGTGTGGGTTGGGGGAAGGGACAAATGGAGCAGGGCCATTGACAGCTGTTTAGCATAGCAACAGCCTTGCAGCTAAGCTCTGGCATGGTCGTTTGGCATATCTATAACCTTTGACTGGTTGCATAGATAGATATGTTAAGTAGCTGTGATCAGCTCTAAGCCAGGGGAATGGAAGTAACTTCCCCACCCAGATGTAACTGTGGGGGCGGGTCCCCTGAGTTACAGCGCCTGCATGGGAGCTCAGAGAGGACTGGCTCCAGGACATGGGGCCACGCCTGCCCAGACTCATGATGGCAGCCCAGTAAAGCTGGAAGAATACGAGTTCTGGCATGTGAAGCTGAGTGTGGGAGGAGTCGGAAATGGGGCTGCAGAGGAATATTAGCCTTGGGGATTTAAAACCCAGATTTGGCAGCCATTGAGGAGGAGAACCATGCGCAGCCCTGAGGAGAGAACCACGCGTCTTTAGCAGAGAGGAGACTCCCGCATCCCAGAGAGAGGGAACCACGCGGCAGCCCTGGAGAAGAGAACCACGCGGCTGGCAGAGTGGGGACCCCCACAGCTTTAGAAGGAGGAACCACCACCTGGTTTTAGCAGAGATCCCGGTGACTCAGTGGAGGGTGCCGGGAACCCAGGGAGGTCTCCCAGTCGAGATGGAGTTCTAACTGGGAAGAACCAGAGGACTGCCTGAGCCATGGACTTCTATTTCCTTCCCTGAGATACGGTACTCTGGACTGGGCAAAGGGGGAAGGAAGGAAGGACTATGTGTGTTTGTGGGTGTTTTAAGGGACTTTGGGATTTTGGTAAAGACATTAGGTCACTACTTTAAGTTTGTATAGCATTAGATAAACGTTTCCTTTCCTTTTCACAAATCTCTGGCATTGAGAGACGTCTTTCCTAGGGTGGCGGACATAATGGACCCAGGGCCTTCTTTCAGTAATAGTATATCATCCCAGGCCCCCCTTGTTGTGTTCTGTAACAATACTATCAAATGTTTATTTTTGTATTTTTCTGCTGTTTATAAAGACGTATCTCAAGTCTTGTCATTTAGACTTCACTTATTCTAGTTATGGCAACATGACTCTAAAAGCACTTAGGGAAACAAATTACTAGATTTATTCAACTAGTTGGCCATCTATGCAAAACATGTTTTGCCAAGACCAAGGAACATTAGCAATTTATGTCATATTCCGTGTGTGTGCACGCAAAGATACACTTATGAGCTTACAGAGATAATCTCTCACTTTGATTTTCAAATCACTAAATAATACTCTACAGTTAATATGAAATCACATTAACTGAATCAGATATTAAAATATTTTTGGAGGTGATTTCTTAAGGACAGAGTTTCATTTAGAGAATACAGAGGTGATGAAACAAAAAATAGCTGGAGCACTAAAAGGTGTCAAAAGTGGTGGGTTCAGAAACATTCCCAATGGATGCACCTATCCGACAATGGATCTGAACAGCCAAGAGCAACTGAATAGACTAAGAACAACTAGTGAAATTGAAGCAGGAATCAGAAAAACTCCTGGCACTCAAAAGCCCTGAGTTAGATGGCTTCAGAGGTAAATTTTACCAGACATTCAATGAAGAGCTAACTCCTATTCTTCTCAAACTATTCCAAAATATTCAAGAATAAAGACTCCCAAATTCTTTTTACAAGGACAGCATCATGTTAATTCCAAAACCAGGTAAAGATACAATATGAAAGAAAGCTACAAGCATATCACTGATCAACATGGATGCTAAAATCCTCAACAAAATATTGGTAATCCAGATCCAGCAACACATCGAAGAGATTATGTTGGGAACTGCCCTGCCTGGTATCAGAAGCTGTAACCCCCGCCAAAGCTAAGGCTGAAGGAATGACCTTGGACCATAAGCTACCAAGGAGACAAAAGCTCTCTGGCAGGAGCACCACTTCTGCTCCTTTTACTTCACCCTGCCTTGCCCCCAGTGCTTGGTCGGTTAGCCAATGACAGCCAAGAGAGATTCCCCAAGGGAGGAATGACCTAAGACAGGCACAATCACATGGGAGGGCCCCAAGGAAGGACTTAGGGGGCTACGGCAAAAGGGGGTGATGGACCCTCGCCCCTCCGCTTTGACATAGCCTGAGTCCTCATTGTCTGCAAGAAAATTTCCTAATCTCTTGGCTGCCTTACTTCCCTTGCTCCACCTAAGCCTGAAACAATGACAGAGGGTGGTGCAGCCCTATGCTGAAAAGGGCAGGTTTCCTGGGTGATCAGGCCCAAGAAAGAATATGTAAAATCCTGTGAAACCTGCTTTCTTTGGAATGCTCTCAATTAACTGATAAGGGACCAAGGAAGAAGTAAGTTTGTTCCTTAAAAAGTTTTTTACAGCTCTTTAGCTATTTGACCCTGATTCAAAATAGGCCCTCAGAGTTTCTTGTTATTTGATCCTTACTTCGTGGCAATGAGCTTTACCTGAATTCCTGTGTGAAGGAACCCAATAAAAGCCATTGAGGAAAAGGCTCTCTGTCCTTCTCCTTTGAGAGATTGGCCACCTTTCCTCCCCAAGCAGATCATTGTCTTGGTAGACTTATCCTCATCAATGGCAGATGGGGAGCTCTGCAGACAAAGCTCCCCCACAAGATTATATACCATGGTCAAGTACAATTCATTCCAGGGATACAAGGATGGTACAATATTTGCAAATCAATAAGTGTAATACATGATCATATCAATAGATTATGAAAAAAACACTTGATAAAATCTAGCACCCATTTATGATAAAACACTCAGTAAACTGGGAATAGAGAGAGCATACCTCAACATAGTAAATGCCATATACAAGAAACTTATAGCAAGCATAATACACAATGGTAAAAACTAAAATGTTTTCCTCTTTTAAAAAATATTTATTTATGTGTTTGTTTGTTTATTTATTTATTTTAGAGAGAGGGGAAGGGAGGGAGAAAGAGAGGGAAATAAGCACCAATGTGTGGTTGCTTTTCACGCCCCCTATTGGGGACCTGGCCTACAACCCAGGCATGTGCCCTGACTGGGAATCAAAAAGGTGACCCTTGGGTTCACAGGCTAGTGCTCAATCCACTGAGCCACACCATCCAGAGCTAAAAGCTTTCTTCTTAAGATCAGGAATAAGATAAGCATGTCTGTTTTCACCACTCATATTTTATGTAGTACTGGAAGTTCTAAATTCAATGATCAGACAAGAAAAATAAATAGAGACATCCAAATTGGAAAGGAGGACATAAAGCTTCCATTATTTGAAGGTGACTGATAGTAGACATAGAAAACCTTATAGTCTCCACCAAAAAACAACTTGACCAAATAAGTGAATTTGTCAAAAGAGCAAGATAAAAAGTCAATATTCAGAAATTGAGGGCATTTTTGTACACCAACAATGAAATATCAGAAACAGAAATCAAGAAAAAATTCCATTTGCTATAGCAACAAGAAAAATAAAGTACCTAGGGATACACTTAATCAAGAAGATAAAAGTTCTATAAAAGATCATGTTCTATAGATTCCATGCAATTCCTATTAAAATATAAATTATGCATTTTATAGATATAGAATATTTAAAAAATGTATATGGAACCAAAAAAGACACCCAGTAGTCTCAGCAATCTTGAGAAACTAGAAAAAAGTAAGAGGTTTCACAGTACCTGATATCAAATTATACTACAAGCTCAGTGTAATCAGAACAGTTTGGTACTAGCATAAGAACAGACACATAGATCAATGGGACAGCATAAAGAACCCAGAAATAAACTCATGTCTCTGTGGTTGGTCAAATTAATATTTGACAAAGGGTGTAGGAGCATACAAAGGAGTAAAAAATAGCCTCTTCAATAAATGCCATTGGGAGAACTGGACTGGTACATGCAAAAAAATAAACCTAGACCACCAATTTACACTTTACACCAGAATAAATTCAAAATGAATAAAAGACAAATATTTAGTGACACCATAAAAGTCCTAGAGGGAAACACAGTAAAATTTCAGATATCCTACATACCAATAGTTTTGATGATATATCTCCTAGAAGGGAAATAAAAGAAAAAATAAACAAATGAGACTGCATCAAATTAAAAAGCTTCTGCACAGTTACAGAAACCTTCACCAAAATGAAAAGGGAACTGATTGTATGGGAGAACATATTTGCCAATGATACCATGGACAAGATTTTGATCTCCAAAATATATAAGCCATATGATTCAACACTAGAAAAACAAGTAACCTAATTTAATAAAGGACAAAGGACCTGAATAGACACTTCTCCAAGGAGGACACATAGGTGGTCCATAGACGTATGAAAGATTCCCAATGTCACTAGCCATCAGAGACATGTAAATTAAAACCACAATGAGATAGCACCTCACATTGGTCAGAATGGCCATCATAAACAAATCAACAAACAAGTGCTGGCGAGGCTGTAGAGAAAAGGGAACCTTAGTATACTATTGGAGAGTATATAGACTGGCACAGCCTCTGTAGGAAAACATTATGGAATTTCCTCAAAAAACTAAAAACAGAACTGCCTTTTGACCCAGTGATTCCACTGCTGGAAATATACCATAGGAATCCAGAATCACCAATTCAAAAGAACTTACGCACCCTATGTTTATAGCAGTGCTATTTACAGTAGCCAAGTGTTTAAAGCAGCCTGTGCCCATCAGTAACTGAGTAGACCAAAAAACTGTGGTATATTTATACAATGGAATATTATGCAGTGGAAAGAAAGAAGGAATTCCTACCTTTCATGATAGCATGGAAGGAACTGGTGATTATTATGCTAAATGAAATAAGCCAGGTGGTAAAAGACAAATACCATATGATCTCACCAATAACAGGAACCTAAAGAACAAAAATAAACTAATGAACAAAATAGAATGAAAGGCATGTAAAAATGGGACCGATTCACAATGACCAGAAGGAAGCAGGGAGGGAGATAGTGGTGGAAAGCAGAGGAAGGGACTAGCCAAAGTATATGTATGAATGACCCATGGACATGGACAACAGTGTGGGATTGACTGTGGGAGTGGGGGTGGGCTGGGCAAAGGAGGGCAAAGGGGGGAAAACTGGGACAAATGTAATAGAACTAAAAAATTTTAATATATAAAAATAAAAAATAAAGATGAATACATGTTGCAGTTTCTAGCACCATTCATTTCAATTTTAAGGCTAGTTGTCTATATATTGTTACCTATTTTTCATAAACTTATGCTATGAGATAATATACAATATGTCAAATTCAGTAGTTCAAGTTTTTACCTTTTAACTTAAATAGTTGTCCCCTATTGTAAATTGAATTCTACTCCCCCCCAAAAAAATGTATTTGAGGGGAGGAAAGTATTTGTAAGCAGAACACAGAGGATTTTTAAAGCAGTGAAAATATTTTGTTTGGTACTATAACTGTGGATATGTATTATAAATTTGTCCAAACCTATAGAATGTCCAACACCAGGGCTGACCCCTTATGTAAATTACGGATTTGTGGTAATAATGATATGTCAATAACACAGGTTCATCATTTGTAATGCATTTATCACTCTGGTGGGGTATTTGGATAATGGAGGACTCCATGCATGTGTGAGGACAGGGGGTATATGAGAAATCTCTGTACCTTATGCTCAAACTTGCTGTGAACCTAAGCCTGCTCTTGAAAAAACTCTATATAGATACATATAACAAGTTGATAACTGCCAGTAGGGATGGCTAGCATGGGTAAAAAAGGTGAAAGAAATTAAAAAGAACACATTGCCAGTTACTAACATAGTCCCGAGGATGCAAAGTACAGCATGGGGAATATGGTCAATTATATTGTAATAACTCTGTATGCTCTCAGCTGGGTACTAGACTTAAGGGGGCGATCAGTTCATAAGGTATATAAATGTACTGTTGTGCACCTGAAACTAACATAATATTGTATGTCAACTTTAACTGAAAAATAAAATTTAAAAACTCCAGTTTAAAAAAAAGATATAGTATTGGAATCTAACCCCTAGTACCTCAGAATGTGATATTGTTTGGAAACAGGGCTTTTCCAGAGGTAATCCAGTTAAAATGAGGTCATGAGGGTTAGTTCTAATGCAATACATTTAGTGTCTTTATTAAAACAATCAAATTGCCAGACCTAATCAACAAAACAAACAAGCAAGCAAAATGTAACCAGAGTCATTGAATAAAGAACAAAATGACAGTAACCAGAGGGAAGCGGGGAGAGGGATAACGGGGAAAATAGGGGAAAGTCCATTAAGGAACACATGGACAAAGCCACAGGGGGTATGTTCAGGGGTGGGAAGCGGGGATGAGTGGGGTGGGGGATCATGGGGTGCTGAAAATGGAGACAACTCTACTTGAGCAACAATAAAAACATTTAAATTGAATGTAAAGAGAGATGCACATAGAGAAGAGACCGAGTGTCGACATTGGGAAAACACCATCTATCAGCCAGCGAATGCAAGAAGCTACCAGAAGCTAGGAGAAAGCTGTGGAATAGATTCTTCCTCACAGCCCTTAGAAGGAACTACCCCTGCCAAACCTTGATTTCTGACTTACAGCCTCCAGAAATGTGAGACAATATACTTCTGTTGTTTTAGGCACCTAGTTCTCTGTACTTCATGCAGCAGTTCAACTAATACACCCCCTTTGTCAGAACTTGGTAAATAAATCAAATTGATTTGTAAAGCATATCATAAATTTCTAAGCAGATACAATTATAAAGCAATTAATGAGCAAAGAAAAGGCAGGGCTCACATTATTTAAACAAGGATTGAGTGCATGCTCAATGAGCACATAGAGATGAAATGGTCCAATTACAAGCTGCTTATTTGGGTGGGCATTTAAGGCAAAGAAGAAAGTTACAGAGAGGGGAAAGCAATAATGCCTATGAGGGTCAATTAAGCTAAAGTTGGAAAGTAAAGCCCTTATAGGTCATGAACATCTTAGAATGAAGGACAGACTCCTGTAAACAGGATAGTGGTCTTTTTCATAAAAGTTCATACAGTTTAGGTGCCCTAAATATAAGTATGAGGAGCAAAGAGTCTATGTATATAATCTGCCACAATAATAAAATGAGCCTGGAATTTGGCAAAGTTACAGATATCACAACTAGATTGGTTTAATATATGGGAAAGTAAATATAACTAAAAGAGTGAAGGTTTGCAAATAACTCAGATAGATGAAAAATATAGTTCAACTAATAGTGAATAGACACCATGGCCATTATCCTTCTCACTCCTAGCACCACTGAATGTGTTGAACACCTATTTTATAGCATGCACTAAACTTGGCAAATTATAAATGTTATTTAATTTGATAATTATTAAAATATTGACTCTGTACTATCCATTTTGAACTGACAAAAAGACAGGTACGGCTGATACCATGGTGTTCTAGTCCCTTCCAGCAACTTGTTCTAGAATGGTTATGTGACTCAGTCCTGGTGAAAATCTGCAACAATGGGTGTTGGTACAGATTTCCTGAAATATACTTTCCCAACCTTAAAGAGTAAACCCAGAAAAACAGATAATTTCTTTCTTGATGGCTATGACTAAGGAAGCATTGGAGGGTCCTGGCCAGGAACTCCTGTCCATGAGAGAAGCCAGGCTGAGTTGCTTTCCCAGCACATAGAAGAGCATCAGAACAGGGGAGTTAGACAGGAACAGGGCCAGCATGCAGATTGGCTTGAAGCAGGAGTCTGGACTATCCCCAACTCCCTCTTGTGTGAGTTAATAAAGTCCCTTACTGTTAAAGCTTTTTCGGCTGGCTTCTCTATAACTTTTAGCTGAAAGCATAAACTATTTCAATTTTATACATGAACAAAGCACATTCAAAAGGTGAGTTAAATTGCCCATGATCACAATGCTAGAAGTTGGTCTATTGTCTTTAATCCCAGTCTTGCATGGCTCACTACTTATCCTTTGCTCCTTTCTAAAAAGATCTAAAGTAGTCCTGAATCCAACACTGAGAAATGCAGATTATGATTCGGTTCACCTCTTGGCTTTTGAGTAAAAATAGTTGACAAAAACCCAGCTTATATTGCTGGCATTTGGGTAACCTTGTAAGATAAAAACATAGAAGAAAGAGAAACTACTATATATTTCTGAAAATTGTAGAGATGTATAAAAAGATGTCCAAACCTATTATGCTTATTATTTTATCTTAAATTTTACAGCCATAATATATTGAAGAATATTACCAAGTAATCATTTAGTCCTGAATATACTAGGTAAAACAAGCCTAACAGTGGGATTAAAACAATTTCGAGTATAAAATACAATATGGTACCATGTTAAAATAGAACATTTTAATTGTCTCTGTAGACTTTCCTGAATCTCTCTATCTTGTTTTTCAAACCAAACACTAACCGTGTGATCTAATGACAAATGGCAAAATTTTTAGTCTACTTGTGGAAGGAACACTTGGAAAATTACCTCACTCATTTTCTTCTCAGCTTGGCTCTTATCTTAGTAGTTGAAAAATCTATACAAATATTTCTCTTTCATATAAATATTAGTGTTTTTTGAGATCAACAAATCAAAGGCCAGGAAAAAGAATGCACTTTAGTTTGCAAATATTGTATTTTAATTTAGAGTAAATATTTCATTCTAACATATGGAATGATTTCTATTTACCTAGATAAATATTAAAAATGAAAACTCAGAGAAGTATCTTATTTCAATCTGGTTCTTATTTTTAAAATTATCAAGAATTTGAGATAAACAATAGAGAGAACCATCATTATCTGCCACTGTATTACTTTATGGCAATATTATTATTATAAAACTTTCCTAGAGCAGAACAGTGGCCAAATATCCTTGATTGGATCCTAAATAATGTACTTAGGGTAATTAAACTTTGCTGCCTGTAAAATACTTTATTTTATTATCATTTAAAAATTAAATCAGTGTTTCAACATTACTTGTTACTAGTTTCACCAGGACTTGGAGCAATTAACAGACAGTCATAAAGAGATATTATTTCTCCAATGTTCCTTTTAATACTTAAACGAAGTGACCTGAATAGTATCAAAACTTTTGTAACTGGTGAACAATAATCCTTTGGAATATATACTTAAAAGATTTGAATTGTCTATGCATTAAATATAGTCCTTAGGTACAACTGTTGGTGATAGTGAGTGTGGCAGTTTGAGAACATCTATATATGGAAACAGGAAATACTAAAGGATTACTTTTAAAGGGATCTGTGATAAAAGGATACAACAATGTGAGCTTCATTTAGATCTTTGGAAGAAGCAATTTGTCTTTATTAAATGATTGTATTTGGAAAGTAGATAAAAATAATCTTGGTGAATATAGAAAATAGTGAGTATTACACCGTAAGAAACTGTGAGAGGACTGAAACACATGCTATGTTTGAATTGTTTAAGGAGACCAATTCCAAAACGAAGTATGTAGACCAAAAATGAATGAACTTCCCTTTTAAACTCATGAATCTGTGCCATGAGTCAATTCTAAAGTAAAATAAAGTAAAAAACTGAAAGATATTCATAACCTTCAATAATTCAGGAATCGTAATATAAATACAAAGATGAAAGCAAAATAACTTTTAAAAGTTAAATTATAATATGGAAAAAATATATAAAGTAAAGGCTTAAAAATGACTGTTTAAAGTCATTACTGCTTAGCTAAAACTATCTTTGAGCTGTTTTTTCTTAATTCTGGACCTCCTTTTTTATGTAATTGCTAATTTACTTAAATTATGAGACTGCCAGTGGCTTTTTTATTCATTTATTACCATCAGGTAGTTCTATGTTTTGTTAGATTCACCTTGTAAAGATTATTTTATAAATCAGTAATAATCCTCTGTTTTGTGTTTTTATAAAACTTATATGTTGATTATTTTTGCTTAAAATCAAGACAGGAGGGGATTCTTTTTAAAATTAAAACTTTTCAATAGAAGTAACATTAAGCATCACAGTTCCTTGGAGACATTAAGCACAAGACCAAGAGCTGAAGTTTCAGTGATTATGGGAAAGGACATAGTCAAATCAAGAAGTTGTGTTCTGCTGCTGCACCATGTAATTCTGGAACTACAGGTAAAGAAGATATTGGCTACTGTACTTGATTGACATACTCGTACTGTTAAAGGTTTTTTTAGTAAGGTGGTTGCATTTCTATTTCAGTGCAAGTTGCTGCATCTATGTAAAATACCACAGGAATATGTCAACAGGGGCATAAAGAATGTAGCAATGTTCAGATAGCTGAAAAACATATTGCCCAATTGACCTTGTGTTGTAGATTGTCACTCTTCATGACTCTACTGGGTGCAAAATTAGCCTTCTCTGATTGTGGGAAAAATAACACATCCCTTGAAATTGACATAAAATTGTTTCCCATGTAGTTTTATAGACTTCGGAATTTGTGTTTTGCTGAACCAAGAAAATAGACCAAAAGGCACTATCATTGAAGAGTAAATGGAGGAGAAAGTCTTTCAACATTTTAGCTGAAATTGTGAACTAATAAAAATGGCCTACAAAGAAAATATTTTGAATTTCAAAATGTCCTGTTACTAATACATCTCTAAATACATTTTAAATGTTTGAGCACTTAATAAAATAATTCAAATATTTTTATACCATTATTGAAGGTAAATAGTTCTCTCTGTATTAAAATTTGAATTATCATGAAAATATTTAGGTTTTCTTTCAAGGTCCATCTCATTTATGATTTCCCCCACAGATACTTTCTCTGAATTATTTATAACAAATTATTTTAATTTTCATTTTGCTTACTATATTTGGCAAATAACAATTTAATTTACTCTTGGCATTTCTTGATGAATCATATAGCATTTTTAATATCTAGGTCCAAATGTGTGAAGAAAGTAAATTAATATTTATGAAACTAAAGTGGAAAGAATGACTTATCTAATATGCTCACAGATGTTAACTCTGACTGAGATGCATTCACCGTGGAGAATCTTCAAATAAGATCCAGTACAAAGTGTGAAATAATATCATTTCACATTTAATTTCTTGACTACTGACTTAAATCTGTATTTTTTATTGTAGTACAATATCTATAACACTATGCTCCCCTTGAAACTGACTGAGCAATCCTATTTTCCCTTGGGTTTCTCAGTAGTAACTTAACAAATATCCCATGTTCTCAGTTGAGACTTCATGGTCTACAGACTAGAAACAGACAAGCCAAGATGCAAATTCAGTATTATAAGAACTACAGCCCTGCCTGGAATTTGAATAGTCAGTACCAGATCGGATTAAAGTAGTGAGTCTCCAGTTTAGGTGAATATTAGAAAGGTTTGGTTAGTAAATATTCACTAGAAAGAAGTATTATTCATTACTTATGTAATTTTTCAAAAATTCCAGAACAAGAGAATTTACAGACAATAGAATCAGATCTACATAGAACTATGATATTGAAGTTATTAGTAATAGACTTTAATTAACTGTGACTAATATGCTGATCCTTTTTGAAAGGATGTAGAATTTTAAAGAATCTTCTTTAAGAAGGAGAAACAACAAGAATACAGTTAAAAGAATAAAATAGCAATAAATAAATACCTATCAAAATTACTTTAAATATGTCTTAAATGATCCAATAGAAAGACATAGGATAGCTGAACTCATTAGAAAACATGACTGATATACATGTATACTCTCTAGAAGAGACTGACCTCAGAATGAAAGATACAAGTAGACTAAAAGTAAAGGAATGGAAATGATATTTTATGAAAATAAAAATTTAAAAAAGCTGGGATAGCAATACTTGTATCTGACAAAATAGACTTTAAAACAAAGGCTATAATAAGAGACCAAAAGCACACTACATATTTATAAAGGGCGCAATTCAAAAAGTGGATAAAACTGTTGTAAGCATCTGTGCATTCAACAAAGGAGCACCTAACTACATAAAGCAAATCTTAATAGACATAGAGGGAAAAATAGATAACAATAAAGTCATAGTAGGGAATTTTAACACCCCATTAACATCAATAGATATATCTTCCAGACAGAGTGTCAGCAAGGAAACCCAGCCTTAAATTACACACTAGACCAGATAGGTTTAATTTAATTAATATCTTCAGAGAATTTTACCCCAAGCAGCAGAAAGTGCATTCTTTTCAAGTACACATGGAACAGTTTCTAGGATAGACAACCTGTTAGAACGTAAACCAAGTTTCAACAAATTTAAGAAAACAAAAATTGCATCAAACATCTTCTCTGACCATAATGGTATTAAACTAGAAATCAATCACAAGAGAAAAAAAAAAACAAAACTGAACACCACATGAAGACATGAAGGTTATACAACATGTTACTAAACAGTAACTAGGTGAACAATGAGATCAAGGAAGAAATCAAAAGGTATCTTAAAACAAATGAAAGTAAGAACACAGAAACCCAAAATCTGTGGGACATACTAAAAGCAGGCCTAAGAGGGAAATTCATAGCATCAGAGGCCTACCTCAAGAAATGAGAAAAATCTCGAATAAACAATCTAACTTTACAATTAAAGGCACTAGAAAAAGAATAATAAAACCCAAAGTGAGCAGAAGAAATAATAAAGACCAGAGCAGAAATGAATAAAATATAGTTTAAAAAAATACAAAGATAAATAAAACCAAAAGCTGGTTCTTTAAAAAGAAAAACAGGATTGACAAACCTTTAAACAGACTTGTGAAGAAAAAAGAGAGAAAGAGAGGTCCCCAATAAATAAAATCAGAAATGAAAGAGAAATAACAACCAACAGCAAAGTAACATAAAGGACTGTAAAGAAATATTATGAAAAACTATATGCAAAAAAAAAAAAAAATAGGACAATCTGGGTGAAATGGATAAATTCCTAGAAACATACAATCTTCAAAACGGAATCAGGAAGAATCAGAAAACCTAAATAGACTGATTGCAGTAATAAAATTAAAGCAGTAATTAAACACTCCCAACAAACAAAAGTCCTGAACTAGATGGCATCACAGAATTTTCCCAAACATTCATAGAAGAACTAGCACCTATTTTTCTTAAACTATTACCAAAAGTTGAAGAGAAGAAAAGACACCCAAAATCATTTCATGAAGATAGCATTATTCTGATTCCAAAACCAGATAAAGAAAACCAAAGAAAATTATAGGCCAATATCCCTAATGAACATAGATGTTAAAATTCTCAACCAAATATTAGGAAAATGGATCCAGCAGTACATTGAAAAGATCACACACCATGATCAAGTGAAACTTATTCTGGGAAAGCTAGGTTGGTACAATATCTGTAAATAAAAAAAATGTGACTCACCACATAAACAAAATGAAGGATAACAATCACATCATATTAATAGATGCAATTTTTTTATAAAATCCAGCACCTATTTAAGATAAAAAATAAAAAAAAACTATAATAAAAGCCATATATGAAAAACCCACAGTCAACTTCATACTCAATAGGCAAAAACTAAGTGTTTCCCTTAAGATTGGAAAGAAGATAGGGATGTTCGCTTTCACTACTCATATTCAACATAGTATTCAATGTCCTAACTGCAGCAATTAGTCAAGAAAAAGAAATAAAAGGCATCCAAATTGAAAATGATGCCTTTTCATTTTCAATAAAACTGTATTTGCAGATGAAATGATACTATATCAAAAACCCTGAAAAACTAAAATTTATAAATGAATTCAGTAAAATAGCAGGATACAAAATAAATATCCCGAAAACAATTCCACAGAGAGAATTAAAATCATTACAATGTACATACACCCCAAAGCAATCTATAGATTCAAAATAATTTCTAACAGAGGTACTAATGGACCTCTAGTTCTGTATTTCACAGAACTAGAACAAATATTCCATACATTTACATGGAGCCACAGAAGACCTTGACTAGCCACAGCAATCTTGGGAAAGAAGAACAAAGTTAGAAGAATCACACTACTTGATATCAAACTATACTAATCAAAAGCCATGGTAATCAAAACAGCATGCTTCTGACATAAAAAGACATATAGATCAATGGAATAGAATAGAGCCTTGAAATAAACCCATGCCTTTATAGCCAGTTGTGAAAAGGAAGAAAGGAGGAAAGAACATACAATGGGGTAAAAATAGTTTATTCAATAAATGGTGTTGAGAAAACTGTACAGATGTGTGCAGAAAAATAAAACTAGACCACCTTCTTATACCATATGATAATAAATTACAAATGAAATTAAGATTTAAATATTAGACTCAAAACAATAAAATCTTAGAAGAAAACATCACAGTAAAATCTCAGACATTTTTCACAGCACGATAGATATGGATAGATATACATATAGATGTATAGATATATCTTCTTGGGCAAGGGCAATGAAAGAAAAAATAAACAAATGGGAATATATCAAACTAAAAGGTTTTGTACAGCAAAGGAAGCCATCAACAAAATGAAAAGACATCTCATTGATTGGGCAAAAATATTCACCAATAATATATGTCATAGGGAGTTTATATGCAACATCTATAAAGAACTTAAACAACTCAACACCAAAACAACAAACAATCCAATTAAAAAGTGGGCAAAGAACCTGAACAGTTACTTCTCCAAAGAGGACACACAGATGTCCAATGAACATATGAAAAGATGCTCAATGTCACTAATCATTAGAGAAATGCAAATTAAGAACACACTGAGATATCACCTCACATCTGTCAAAATGACTGTCGCTAATAAATCAACAAAGAACAAGAGCTGGCGAGGATGTGGAGAAAAGAATCCTCTTGCGCTGTCGGTGGGAATGCAGACTGGTGCAGCCACTGTGGAAAGTAGTATGGAGTTCCCTCAAAAAATTAAAAATGGAACTACATTATGACCCAGAGATTCCACTTGTGGAAGTATATCCAAAGAAACCCAAATGCTAATTTTAAAGAATATACACACCTCCTATATTCATTGTATTGTTATTTACAATAGTCAAGATTTGGAAGCTTCCTAAGTGCCTATCAGTAGATGAGTGGATCAAAAAGCTGTGGTATCTTTACACAGTGAAATGCAAAAAGAAGAAAAAACAGAAAATAGAAGAAATTCTTACCTTTTGCGACAGCATGGAAGGACCTAGAGAGCATTATTGTAAGTGAAATAAGCCAGTCGGAGAGACGAATACTGTCTGGTTTCAATTATATGTGTAATCTAATGAACAAAATAAAAACAGATTCATAAATAAAGAGAACAATAAACTGAAAGATTTCAGAGTGGAGAGAGTTGAGGGGCTGGGTGGAAAAGATGAAGGAATTAAGCAAAACAAACAAACAAAAACTCCTAGACAGATAACAGTATGGTGATCACCAGAAGGAAGAAGGGGAATGAGGAAGTAGAAGAGCGTAAAGGGGAGATAAATGGTGATGGAAAGAGACTTGACTTGGCGTGGTGAACACACAACACAATACACAGATGATGTATTTTAGAATTGTACACTTGAAACCTATATAATTTAAGGAACCAATGCCACATCAATAAATTCAATAAAAATCAGAAACAAAAATAATTTATTTTTTTAATTAAAATAAAATGCACAGGCTAAAAAACAAGAGGAAAAAAAGAGGAAAAACAATTTTTAAAAGTGAAGAGATCAAAATAATTATATTGGAATCCAGGACAAAAGGGGGTAAACTATAAAAGATGCAATAACTGAAGTAAAAATAGCTGGGACTCTTCAAAACTGTTCAAAGTTATCCAGCCATCAAGCTGTATCTTAGTTACACAATTCAAACCCTAAGCAATGTACAAGTTTAAGAAAACCACATCTAGGCACATCATATATATATGAAAAAATATATATATTTTTTTGGATTTTCAGAAAAGTCATATTTCTTCAAAAGAACCATAAAACAAAAAACTGAATACAGACCAAAAATTTCTTTAAATTGCTTTAAAAAATAACTGCCAATATACTTTTATTTCCAACATAGATATTTTTGATTGTTAAATGGAATATAGATGTTTTGCATAATAAAAGTAGCTATTACTAGCCCTGGCTGGCGTAGCTCGGTGGATTGAGCACGGGCTGGGAACCAAAGTGTCCCAGGTTCGATTCCCAGCCAGGGTACATTCCTGGGTTGCAGGCCATAACCCCCAGCAACCGCACATTGATGTTTCTCTCTCTCTCTCTCTCCCTCTCTCTCTCTCTCTCCCTCCCTCCCTCCCTTCCCTCTCTAAAAATAAATAAATAAAATCTTAAAAAAAAAAAAAGAAAAAAAAAAGTAGCTATTACTATAAAGAATAAGGGAATTTCCTTGGATCAAGAAAAAGTGTACCAAAAGGAAGTAGAGATACAAAATAATAAATGAAATGAAAAACATAAATATATATAAAAATATAAATAAATTTATATTATATAAAACTATCAGACTACAATGAGATTAAAATATACAGATAATCAAAAGGCTTGAAAGTCACTAAAGAGAATAAATTGTTTAAATACATCAGTATTTTCTTGAAAATGATATATATAATAACTGTAAGAAGTTATTTATTTTGGCATCTCCAGTTTAACCAGTAGAAAATATTTTTCCTTTACCAAAACTGACCTAATATTGAAATAATAAAAGGACAAGAAATATAGTTATTTTGAAAGAAGGCAAAAATAGTACAGAAAAAACACATAAATCAATGAAACAAATGACATAATATCACAAAATATAAAGCTTACTATCCTTACTTGAGGACATGTTTTTTAATGTGTAATAAAACACATAAAACCAAAATTAGCAATTACTTTACATGTAAGTGGCATGTATCTATTGATTAAAAATAAATTAATCAGCCCTGGCTGGTGTAGCTCAATGGATTAAGTACCAAACTGAGAAGCAAAGGGTAGCCAGTTTGATTCTAAGTCAAGGCACATGCCTGGGGGTGGGCCCGGTCCCCAGTAGGGAACACACAAAAGGCAACCACACATGGATGTTTCTCTCCCCTTCTTTTACCCTCTCTTTCCCACTTTCTAAAAATAAATAAACACAATCTTTTAACAAAATTAATCATAGTTGATAAAAAAATCAAGCATATGCTGATTACTAAAGTTGCTTTAAATGTAAGGAGCTCTTATGTATTATAGATGGCAGTTCATTTTCAATCTCATGTATGACAGTCATGTTACCAACTTAATATCATTTTTCAGTAGTATAAATGGTGATATAATAATTTTAAATATTCATATATGCATATGAATATATATACATACATGTATAAAACTTTTACTGATGACATCCTGGTTCCTTAGTCCTAATTTTAGGACTAAGCACAGACTCTTCCTCCTAGATTCTCCAGCATCATTTTTGTTTTAAGTTTTGTGTTAATGTGTAAGCATGCAAACTTCTAGACGGATAGTCTATTTTCAAGTTTTATTATACAATTTATCCATTTTCACCAAACAAAAATGGCTTTTATCTTATATGCAATTATGTATATTATAATAAAGTTTTTGATATTCTATTGTTTCATTGCTTTATCTGTGTGATTTTTACCAAGATAGTACACATTTCATTAAGGTGGATTTTTAGAATGTTTCAATAACTAATAAAACAAAACTCCTGATTGACATTCTTCTTTTTAAGTTTTCTGGGTTATTTTCAAATACTCACCATTTGACATATTTAAGATTATCTTGTTTAAAGAGAAAAATGCTGTTTTAATTCTATTGAAAATGTATATTAAGTTGGGGAGAGACTTTTATGATAGTAAGCTTTATATTTTTTGATACTGCCTAGTTACTTTTCACTTACTCTGATGAAGTGTTTCTTTTTTAAAATTTTTTGTCACATTATATAGTTTTATATGGATTTTATCTCAACTAGTTAACTACAGTTTATTTTGTTTCTACATAAATGTGATGGCATATATATTCCATTTTCATGGTTTAAGTTAAATTATAATAGATATAAAATTGTTTTATGCAGCTAACACATTAAATTTTTCTATATTCTAAAGTGTTCTATTCGACATGCATGATAAATCATAATATCTTCAGCAAAATATATTTTCTTTCATTTTGAAATTTTTACATTAAATAAGTTATTTTATTTTACTATTCCAATCAGTAGAACTTCAAAGAATGTGCTACACAGTAATGAGACTAACAGGTAGTCTCTTGGTCCCTCATAAAATTTCTCATTTTAATTATAATGATCTTAGAGTTTAGTGGTTTTTTTTTAATCCTCACTTGAGGGCATGTTTTTTTAAGAGATTTTATAGAGAGAGAGAAACAGAGAGAAACATTGATGCAAGGGAGAAACATCAATGGGTTTCCTCTGATATGTGCCCTGACCAGGGATTGAACCCATAAACTTTTGGGGTACATGACAATGCTCCAACCACCTGAGCCACCCAGCCAGAGCAGGGTTGTTTTACCGAGGAAAAGTTAAAGGGCATTTCTTGTATAAGGCAGAGGTCCTTGTTACACTTGATATTAAATACCACATATGATTTTTTTATATGACCTTTTTATTCATAAATGATTAGCCACAATATGAATGTTGGCCAACATTATTTTACTTTCTTCCCATTCTAAAATTCCATCCTATATTTACTCTCTTTTTCCAAAAGAGACAATATCCTAACTTTGGAAAGCTAGAGTGAAAAATAACTTCAAAGATAATGGGGACACAGAATATATATTTTGTAGCTAAAACTAAATTTCATCAAATATTTTGAGTGAAACAAAATACAATCAACATTTAGATATGTAGAAAGATGTTAATTATTTGCTAAAATGTTCAGTCTTTATCCAGATGTCTGGCAGCATATAAGAAAACAAAACGCTCTGTGAATAAACATAATCTCAATTATACCAAAATGACATTTTCCTCTGATTTTCAATTTTTTGAAGAGAGAATATAATGACAGGTTGGATGATTATAGAGATTAACAATTATGGCTTTGACAGATTTATACAGTGTATCCAATCGTCATTTCAATGCCTATGCCATTTTAACAAAGTCTGACTTAGGTGACAGCAGAACTTTTAACAGTTGTGCCTGTAATTTTGACATGACCCATTGCAAAGACAACAACCTACTGAGGGCTTTTTCACTCCTGATAAGAAAGTATTCTTTTAAAATTAATTTTATTTTCAGGAGGGAATTGTTTTTCTATCTGCATAAATTGTATACCTACTTGGAAGTACATTAACCTTCATGAAACATTTTTCTAATATCAGGGAAAATGATGGCCCATAGGAAATTGAGATAGATAAACAGGGCCAGCTGGATATATTTTTCATTTCATCTTCTTACATCTGTATAACTATGTTTACAAAAGATTTTCCTTCTGGGAATTTATTATTTGTCACCACTGAGTATACTGATTTTAGTAAACACTGTTTCCTCACGTGTAGCGTGATGAGTTTTGCTTAAGTGTTTATGTCAGAACATAATTTCATAGCATCTAAAATTAGCCCTAGGCTCTGTACACCTGGCCTACATTTCTTGATTCCTTTTCTCCAGTTACTATCCATTCCCCAGCTTTCAAAGTTACTTAATACACTAATGTACTTCATGCTCCTCTCACACCACCACAAATATTTGCACTGAGATAAAAAAAAGTATGTGTGGATATCTGTCATTTATTTGTTAGTATGGATTTTATTCTATGCTTTAATACATTTAGATTAGAACTGATTACTTACTTTACTATAATTCTAATTCAGTAAGTATAACTAATATTTATACGATTATGACCATTTATATAAATCTGAGGATGTCTCTGACTGTAAAATGGTTGGTATCATTAAAGGATAAAATTCCAGATGTCTGCAACCAATAAGAATTCTTGTCAAGCAATTCAGGAAGGACTCAGAGATAACCGTTTGGTGTAGCGTGAAAGATACTCTCATTTAGTAAACCTGGTGGTAATTTGCAAACTTCCAGAGCACCAACAAATTATAATTTTAAAAAGAAATCAATCTATCAGTAAATTTAGGCACCTGCCCCACGCCAACCTGAAAAGGACATATGAGACCTTCCTAATTTCCACTGTTGTTATAATCCATAAAGCAACAAACTAGGAAAACGGTAAACTGAAGCCATGAAAACGTAGGCCATAATGACTGTTACGAGTGTGGAATTTCAATCATTGAAAACAAGACTGAGAAGTTTCTGCAGTCCTTATCCCAATGGCCAAGCAGGTAAAAACAGCTGAGCTGGTTCAATTTAAGACACAAATGAAGATCAAGGAGGAATAGACGAGGAGCCAATATGAGGAGAGAAGAGCTGGATCACCAACAGAACAGCTGAACCTCCACTTCGTATTGATAACATTTTACATCAATCTTGTAAATGGGATTAGAAGTTAGTAAAACAGGAAACAGATACAGACCAGCCTTAAAAATTCCCTGAGCACACAAAACCAGTTTAGTCATGCAAGCAAAGCTTAATCAAGCTTCTTGACCTGGGTTAATTCTTGTTTATGCCTCTGGAAATCATAAGAGAAACTTAAATTGCTTCCCAGAACTGATTGCAGGTAACTACTAACCAATTCCCTCTGGTTTAAGAAAATTTTAATATTATAAGCAATTACTGTGAAGAATACAGTCATTCACTGCCTCCTTACTATAAGATGCATTAAAACAATATACTCCTCAGCCTCTTTCCACGTTTTGGTTGAGATGCTCCTGGCTTGCAAATCGTCTTTGTGGTATGTGCACAATACATTTTACTCATTACTACTTCATGATTCATTGGTTTTACTTCCATTATTTACGAACTTTTGACAAAGTAAACATAAGAACTATGCTGGAATTGTACTCAGGCATTATCTGTAGTGTGTGTGTGTGTTGATATTTAAGGTGGATGTAAGACTTGTGGCAATAACTTAAGTATTGAATATGTGGTGTTTCCCCTTGAAGCTCTTGTACTGTGGTTCCCAAGGACTTACCTTTTCCCCCTGACTTCTAAAAGGCTTCTCAGCAAAATCAATGGACGCCTCAACAGAGATTACGGCATCATCACCCACTGGAGTCCAGCAGCAGAAAAGGTAGTGTCTTCTGTGGATCGGGCAGTGACGTGTTGAGCTGAGGGCTTGAGAACCAGAAGGTCTGCAAGTTAGCACGCGTGTGAGACTCGTACAGAAACAGGAATATAACAGGTTTGTGTCAGCAGCAAATGCCCAGCACCTGAATCTAACTGAGGCTGATACTCCTCTGCTGTTTCACGTGATTTACAACTTAATTGCTCTCACTTTGGACTCTCTGCAGACACAAATTGGTGGATTTTCAGAGACTAGAAAGACCAAAATAGAACAAGGGAGGATGGAAGGCCATGGGGAAAGCATTGAGAATGGGAAACGGTTTGTGAACACTTACAGGGGTCAAAATGCTTTAAATGTGCTGAAAGGAGAGATTATATTATAAAACACCTGTGACAAGCATAATAAAAGGGGGCAAGATTAAGAACAGGTTTCTACAAAAAGCACTCACTCATTGGTTCTTACTATAAGATTTTCTTAGTGTTGTGGAATACAGCACACATCAGCATAAACCTCTGCTTGTGTCTGAAAACTGTCTCACTAACTGTTACTAGGTAATATTTTCCATCCAAATTCTAGAACCCAGACTGAACATCCCAGGAACTGGGTTAGAAATGGCCTTTTGAAACAAATCCCGTTTCTGTGTTGCTAAACCATGTGTCCACTCAATACAGACAAGAGCCTGGACAACAGCCATTGCCATCCTGTTGGAAAGCATTGGACTGAAACTTATCTATCATTTTAGTCTTCTCTGTTTTTGTAGCAGTTGATTGCAGTGCTTTCAGAACTGACAATTTGCCCAAAATACTTTAAAATATGCCCTTGAAAAGTAATTCAGACTCAAATATCATTGGCCTAAAGGATTTATAAAAGCAACATTTATGATTGCATTTTCAAAGAACACACAAAAAAATAAATAGGAAGTAGGTGAAAGAAACTTCAACTGAGGTATTAATAAATATGAGGTTTCCTATATTTTAATGAAGAAGTTATTATGGTAACTATGCACATATGAGCCAAAAGAAAGAAAACTTGGACAAATAAATATTAACATAATTAAACATTTCATTGGAGAGAGAAAACTAATTTGAATACAGCTATCTCTGTTTTGGTTCCCAAAGCCTCAGCCTTTATTCTTCTATCTTTGTTCTCCCAGGTGAGTATTTACAACCCTATGCACAAATTGGAATGATCTGGCTCACCTTAAAGTATACAATACTCAGATCTCACTCTTAGATAATGTTCATATATGTATATTCATACAGGTAAGTCTGGAAGTACGATACACACATATACACACCAATGGAGTGTTAATGTTTACTCAAATATATCTCAACATTTTTATATACATAGTTATAATCTTTCTATAGATACAAATATCTATATATGAATACAAAGTAAGCATATACAATGTGTGTACATATTAGCAAATGTGGGTTACATACATATGCACACACACGCACATGTAGATAGATGGATAGAATAGGCATAGACCTAAATATAGATTTAGGTATATAGATAGATTTAAAATCATGTTTCCTGTTAATTTCATGAGGCAAGTTAAATTACATTAACTGCTTGACATAGTCATAATCAATAAAAAATTACCTTCATTGAACAACTGCTATGTATAAACTCCTCTGAGTGTGTAATGAGCAAAAATAATATGGGATATACTGTGTAGGCATGACCCAGAAAACATGAGCGCCGACCCTGGTCTGTTACCAGCTTTATAGCGACACATATTAACATTCCTGGACCGTGATACAAACATTTGTAAAGAAGGATGCAAGGATATACCATCAGTGGGTTTCCAATTGTTTTCTCTTGCAATATGACTCTACTCCAAATAATTTCCCATTTCTTTCAGAGTAAAAGAAAAGAAAACAAAAACAGGTGTTTTTAAAATGTTCTAAAGATGCCATGTGTTCTAGGTCCCCATTACGTTTCTAACTTTACCACCTCTCTCCTTCAACGGCACTGTGCACAGTCCTCCCTGTCCCCAGAGCCATTAACCAGCTGCTGCAATGCCTGGGACAAACTCTTCTCAGGTGTTGAACAGGTCATTGAGAGCGCATGGCACAGTTGACCCCCGAGCTGGACCCCGGTAGTCAGAGGCTCCTCACCTCCCTCCCCTGCCCTGGGAAAGTGGGTTCTGCCCACTATTCCCAAAGTGGGAGCCCCTTCAAGGACTCAGCCCTCAGAGAGCAGTATGATATTGAAACCATCTAGACAGTACATGTGATTGAACCCAGTTTACAGCCTAAATTCTTTGGATTCTGGTATGGAGATCTACTCATCTGAGGCTGCCCAAGACTGCCTTGTGCTTAAGTACCCCTGCTTATCAATACTGCCAATTTGAAGGGGCCCACCTCTTTCTCCCATCTTTATTTGCCCTCCCTGTGAGAATCAAATTTTACCTAACCCAGGGAACTCCTGAGGGTGGGAACCAACATCAGACCTCTGAACAGCTTACCTGGGTATTCTAGTAAAATTTCAGCCCCTCCCCTGACACCCACATTGTGCGTGTGCGTACACACATGCACTTTACAAAAAACAGCTTTATTGAGTTTCCTCAAGATTTATCTTCATCTTATTGTTTTGTGATCTGCTTTCCCCATTTGAAGTAACATTTTCAAGGGGAGACTTTTTTTTTCATTGTGGTATTTTACATATGAAATTTACCAATTTAACCATTTTTAAATGTACAATTTAGTGGCATTAAGCAGGTATGCAATGTCGCACAACCATCGCCATCTATCTCCCGAACTTTTTTATCAGCCCAAACAGAAATTCTGTACTCATTAAATACTAGTTCCACATCTTCCCCTCTCCCCAGCTTCTAGTAACCTTTGTTCTACTTTGTCTCTATGAACTTGCCTACTTTAGGTCCCTCATATAACTGGCATTATGCAATGTTCATACTTTAGTGTCTGGCTTATTTCACCTGGCATAATGTTTTCATGGTGCATGTTGTAGCATTTATCAGCATATTATTTCTTTAAGGCTGAATAATTTTCCATTGTTTGCATATACCACCTTGTGTTGATCCACTTATCTGTTGATGAACATTTGAATGGTTTCCCTCTTATGGCTACTACGAATAATACTTCAATAAGCATTGGTGTAAAGGAACCTGTTTGAGTCTGACTTTTATCTGATTAATTTGCTAGGTCTACAGGGCTTATAATAATGCCTGGAACACAATAAATAAGGGGTTGTACTTTTTTTTCCTTCATTTCCCTATTTCTGCTCTGTTCTGAGTCCCAGAAGAGAGACATCTATGGATGACATAACAAAATATCATCGATATGGCGGTTTAAACAACAGAAGCTTATTTTCTTAATGTTCTGAAGGCTGGAAGTCCAAGATCAAGGTACTGGCAGGTTTAGTCTTTTTCTGGGTCCTCTCCACTTCATGTGTAGATGGCTGCCTTTTGGCTTTGTCCTCACATGGTCTTCCTTCTGTGTGTGTCTGTGTCCTACATTCCTCTTCACATAAAGACACCAGTCATATTGGACTAGAACCTGCGCATGCCACCTCATTATATGCTAATAACCATTTTAAAGGCCTGTCTCCAAATACAGACATATTCTGAAAAATTAGGGGTTAAGATTCCAACACAAGAATATTGGTAAGATGCAATTTAGCCTAAAACATCCCCTCCTCCCCATGCCAAAGCAGTCACTGAATCTTCTCAATTCCCTTTTCAAAAACTTTCTCTTAAATGCATAAACTCATCCCTGATCCCCCTCTCACAATCCAGACCACAATCATCCTTGACTTTAGTCTCTATCTCTAGTACTAACCTCGCCCGGTTGATCCTGATCCCTTAAAAAGCATTTCCCCAGGGCGCTATTCCCTATGAGATTCTGTATGGTTCCTTCTGTTAGTGACTTTCATAAATCCCTGCCTTCTTCCTTTATTACCTTTATCACACATCCCAGTTTTCAGGTGATACTCTAGTCTTCTCTGGTTGATAGAGTCAGACTACTAGGGTTTAAAACCACTCAGTAGATATCAAACCTTAAGAAAGTTACTCAAATACTCTGTCTCAGGTTCCTCGTTTGTAAAGGAAATTAATCTCAAATGTGAGGGTAAGCAGAATTTGTCACCCTAGGGTATTTAAGGGGGGGAGGATAGTGATTATTTTAAGTGGGTTTATTTTTAAGAGACAAAAGTTGTAGAAACTCTGACCTTCCTCCAACTTCTTCAAATAATTTTAGATAAAGTGCTCCAAGAAAGAAGCTATTGTTGCAGATAACCGTAGTTTGATATCAACTGGTGTGATAGGGAAGAACCTCACACTGCTTGTCTGATCCAAGTCCTCTCAATGCCCCATTGAAAGGAGGCCCAGCCAGCATTTACTTACCAAACATTTGTGTTCCTATCTCCATATGAATTGACTCTCATGGGCAGGAACAAACCTTCCTCTATCCTCAAGGTTTTTCTGACTGGTCTAATAATCAAATAGACGTGAGGCACATTAGTAAGAGAAAATAACTAAATGCAGTCCATATATATATATATATGTATATATATATATTTATATATGGGAATATTGCATGCAAGAGAGAGTCAGAGATGCAATGGCAGGAGAGGTTCAGAGATAGAAAGGAGGATTGTGGTATATAAGACATCTGGAGCTAGGGATGAGGTAATGTGCCTCAGGGGCTTCCAAGGGCCATAGCAAGATGATTAGGACAGAACTTTACTGATGGAAGTTTGCCCTGCCCTATAGATAAGTCAAAAGAGGTCATCTCTGATGATCTCTTACTATGGACAAAGCCCCTAATTCACTTCTTCTGGGTAGTTAAAGGGAGGGGCAGATGCTTCTCTTGAACCTGAAGCTAAAATTGCCTTTGGCTCAAAGTAATCTGCATACCACAGAGACACATCTTGGGATGGCTGGATCTGAACCTTTCTGCCCTTTGAGTTCCCAACCACCACCTCCCTTCTAAGTCCAGATGACAGCATACAAGCCTTAATTGTCTGATCTGTCCTCAGGCCTCAGATTTGTATAGAAATACCCTATGAAGATATGTAATAAATTTGGGCATTTTCTCCTATTTATCTCTCATGTTTATTTGATTATTAGTCTAGCCACAAGAATTTGAAAGTGGTAGGAGGAAAAATAATTTTTTTTCCTAGCCCACAAATGTATGTAATGAGAATGAAATTAGATAAACTATACTAGTTGTTTAGAACTGTGTCTGGCACTTAGTAAGTTGTGAGTGTTAACTGTTATGACTCATTTCATCTTCCACCTACAGCCACAGACTTTATATAAAGTCCAGAAGTGAGTTTGCCGTGCTCACTGATATATCCCTAATGCCCTACACAGGGCTTATATGCATGCAATATGTATCCAGTATATATGTTTGTAATGAATAACGACATGGACATAGAACAATTTGGCCTCTTATGACTGGGATTGAAATAATTATTGAGACTAGCCCTAAAAACAACATTGAAGAAAGAGTTCAGGTGTAGATGTTAGAAGTCGACATCTCTTGACTAAAGAGGGTTCCTACAGACAAATAATCTGTGGGGATAGGTATAGTAACAGTATTTAAATGCAAAACAAAACATTTATTTGTAACTCAGCTCTAACAGGCACACTAGCAAGAAGAGCAAAGATTTAAGTATGAAGAAGAGCTGAATTGGTAAAGACTATGTATTTGAAACGACAGACTGCAATTTCCACACAATATGAACAGAAACAGTCAGGTGAGGCTGAAGGAAGAGGTGAGTGCCAGAGCCAAACCAGCAGCCAAAGCAGCTGGCAGACTTGGCAAGTGGCCCCTCACCTGGCAGCTTGTCTGCAGAGGTCCTCGAGCAAGCCAGCCTTGATCTGAGTCCTTCTGTACAATTTCTAAAGGCTAGGGTTGCACAACTTCTGACTTTTTCTTATTTCTTAGTATGATAATTTAGAAAGCAGTCACTTTAGTGTTTTGATTTTGCAACAATGGATTATTTTCTTGAAGACTTGATTATTCCCTTACTGCTTTGTTCTTTTCTAACTCCAAGAAGTTTTTGGATACCTAAGAAAAAATTGAGAATAAAATAAAGACTTTTGGTTAAGGCTTTTCTTTCTTTCTCCCTCCCTTCCTCCCTTCCTCCCTCCCTCCTTTCCTTCCTCCCTTCCTCCCTTCCTCCTTCCTTCCTTCCTTCCTTCCTTCTTTCCTTCCTTCCTTCCTTCCTTCCTTCCTCCCTCCCTCCCTCCCTCCCTTCCTTCTTTCCCTCCTTCCTTTAATTTAGAAATTTAAAGTAGGTCCCTCAAAACTAGACACCTGTGTTAGAAGATAAAGCAACATTACAGGATGTGTCTGAAAGGGAGAAAATTTGCCTCCCCCAAATATATCTCCAGTAGAAGCTCTGAAAACCAAATAGAAGTTACCCTTTTATAAGATAAAATTTACAAGAACAATCTGCATTTGTTAGGGTGTGTCCCTCTCTACATCAGGAAGAGAAAGACGGGCAAATCACTAGACTTTCATTAATTTCAGAAGGCAGCTGACTTAAATCTTTGTAAAAGTCCTGCCTCGTTTACTGTTCATTTCCTGATATCCCTCTGTACCTGCCTGCCACACCCTGCAACACTTTCCTTTGTCTTTAGCTAGAAATGGTATTTAAGGTGATGCCTTCCATCATTTCAGTGAGTTTCTCAGTTTTCCTGGGTATTCTCCATATATGTAAGAGGTATACATATTGTTAAACTTATGTTATTTTTTTCTTTTTCTTCTGTTAGTCTGCCTTTTTTTTTTCCTGTTAATCTGCCTCATTCAGCCAAGAACCTGGAATGGTAAAGGGAAATACCTTTATCTTCCCTACATTTTTTATTATTGTATAATGGTGAGAGAGAGAGGGAGAGAAAGAGAGAGAGAGATCATGACAAGAAGTATTCATGTTGCCTCTCGGCAATCAGACTTTCCCCATGTGAGACTGCCATATAGGTGCCTTTGGAAAACATAACGAAAGTAATGTATTCCCCAGCACTGAAGCTGAGAACTGCCGGGCAGGTTCTCCTCCACGAACCCTACATTTGAATATTTGTCTGCCAAAGTATACAATGTACAAAAATTAGTGCTTGTTTATTTTTTTGTTAACTGTGGATCACCTGTAGATTTAGAGTTTAAACAGAGCTTCCACTTAACAAGATCTACCAAATTATAAGAATGTGTGCTTTTAACTAATCAGTTCATGCTTTCATAATTAATCCATTTTAGTGACACTTTTGGAAACATAAAATATTTTTTGAGGATTATTTCAATGACCCTTAGGGTTTTGTGTCTGGAATATAAAACATAAGACCAATTACTTCTACTAATATTATTTCAACTTCACATTCAAGGTAGTGGTGGAATAATAAAAAGAATTGAGAATCTGGAACACTGACAATGCATTTGCACTTTTCTCTAATGAAATCTATTTATTCATAGCAGAGAAAAAAGATGTATAAAGAAAATTATGTTCTTTGGAAGATAATACTAAATTGCATGTACTTTTGTCTTCTATTTTTCTTTTTTTTTGTTATACTTTGATTTTAATGGTGTGTTGGGCAGGCCACTACAAGATGTGATACTTTGGCATATTAATGCAATTTTTTCTTGTTTCAATACAGTTGTCCCAGTTTTTCCCCCATGTTCTTCGCTGCCCTCCCAACCCCTTGCCCTCCACTCCCACAGCCAATCCCCACCCTGTTGTCCATGTCCATGAGTCCTTTATACACATGTTCCTTGACTAGGCCCTTCCCCTTCTTTACCCCTTTATCCCTCTCCCCCCTCCTCTCTGGTCACTGTCAGTTTGTTCCTTGTTTCCATGCCTCTGATTCTATTTTGCTGTTTTTTTGTTTTGTTCTTTAGGTTCCACTTATAGGTGAGATCATATGATATTTGTCTTTCCCTACCTAGCTTATTTCACTTAACATGCTACTCTCCAGTTCCACCCATGTTGTTATAAAAGGTAGGAGTTCGCTTTTTCTCCCTGCTGCATAGAATTCCATTGTAAATAGGAATTTGCATTATGTAAATGTACCACAGTTTTTTGATCCACTCATTTACTGATGAGCATTTAGGCTATTTCTAGCAGTTGGCTATTTTAAATAATGCTGGTATGAACATAAGGGTGAGTAAGTTCTCTTGCATTGGTGTTTCAGGATTCTTTTTTTTTTTTTTTTTTTTTTAATCATTGTTCAAGTACTGGATTCTTAAGGTATAATCCCAACAGTGGAATCACCGGATCAAAGGCAGTTCCATTGTTAGTTTTTTGAGGAAACTCCATGCTATTTCCCACAGGGCTGTGACATTTGCCTTCCCACTGACAATGCATGAGGGTTCCCTTTTCTCCATAACCTCCACAGCACTTTTTGTTTGTTGATTTGCTGATGATGGCTATTCA